>NC_068295.1:37190645-37533145 GCF_025860055.1 Xyrauchen texanus
ACAATGACTACAAAAAGTATTTGGACATTTTTAACCTGTCCAATGTTCAGCCAGCATGTGATCTACACCTGTGATCACTCTGCTAGGACACCTATGAGAACTTTCATTCAAAATCACCTTGAAACAAGTTGCAAAAAATAATCAGAAAAGTTAAGTTACTTCTGAGAGATGCTCCAGCATTATTTGTTTGCTGATGCCGCTTGGTTGGATATTAGAAATCCAATGACATTTTGGGGGTCACTGTAAATTCCCATATCTAAAGTAAGTTCAATGATGATTTTGATTGTCCATAAAAATATCATAATGAGAATGAGGTAATGAGAATACATAGTGTTGAATACTAAATAGTACAACAATTTTTGTAATAATAATAATAAAGAGTATCTTGTTTTCCAGTAAAAATATCCTTAAAACAAGAACAATTTACCTGAGAAAATTGCATAAGGCTTGTTATCATAATATAATATATAAACTTGAATATAAAAGTTTTGTTTTGTAGTTTGGAAGATTTTTTTTTGTTTTTTTTATTTCACTTTTCTAAATATCTTAAAATCTTATTTTACTAATATCAACTTTTTGTTTATATATTTGTAAGATAACAAGACAATGATACTCAGTAACAATGTGATTTTTGCAGTGTGTAGTACTCTTGGCAGAAAACACTGGCACTGAAAATAAGTCAGTGCCAGTGTACCTCATCATTTATCACTTTATTACATTTCATCGGACTATGGCCAAGATTAATTATTGATTACCAAGCTTTTCAATTATTATAAAGCAAAAGCCAAATAACAATGTTTTGTGGCAGTAGACCTGAAGGAAGCGTACTTTCACATTTTTACCTCGACACAGATCCTTCTTAAGGTTCGCGTTTGAAAGTCGGGCGTATCAGTACAAGGTCCTCCTCTTCGGCCTGTCCCTGTCCCCCGTCTTCACAAAGTTAGCGGAGGGAGCCCTTGCCCCATAAAGGGAAGTGGGCATTCGCATACTCAATTACATTAACGATTGGCTGATTATAGCACACTCTTGTGAGTTACTGTGTGAACACAGGGATCTGGTTCATAGCATCTCTTTTCTCGGCACGGAGTTAGACTCAGTATCAACATTAGCGCGCCTCACAAGCGAGTGTGCATAGTCAGTGCCTAACTGTCTGAACTTATCCAGGCGGAAAACGGCTGTCCCACTGAAATACTTTCAGAGGTTCCTGGGCAAATTGCATTCTCAGCGGTGGTCACTCCACTCGGGTTGATTATTATGAGACCGCTACAGCACTGGCTTCAGACTCAAGTCCCAAAGTACAAATGGTGCTGCGGCACACATCGCGTGGCTATCACGCCCACCTGCCACCACCTCTTCAGCCCTTGGACAGTCCTTGCTTTCCTGCAGGCTGGAGTCCCCCTACAGCAAGTGTCCAGGCATGTTGTGATTAAGACAGATGCCTCCAAGTCAAGCTTAGGCACCATGTGTAACGGGAACGCAGCTGGCGGTTCCTGGACAGGACCACACCTGCATTGCCTTGAGTTGCTGGCAGCACAGCTCGCCCTGAGGAGGCTAATGTCATTGATCCAGGGCAAGCACGTGTTGGTCCGGATGGACAACACAGCGACAGTGGCTTATATAAACCGCCAATGTGGTTTATGCTCTCATCGCATGTCGCAACTTGCCCGTCACCTCCTCCTCTGTACTCAGCGACGACTGATTTGTAGTCAATTCGGCAAGCACAGGTAGACCTGTTCGTGACAGGAGCTCCCTTCAGAACAGCTCCCTTCAGAACAGACTTAAAGGCTCCCTTCAGAACAGACAAAAGACTTATGTGGTCTAATGCCCGCAGCTGTAAACACGATCGCTCTGGTCGGGGCTCCTTCTACAAGGCAGCTGTATACCCTGAAGTGGCGTGTATTCGCTAAGTGGTGTTCTTACTGAAACTTAGTCTCCCAGAGATGCGCAGTCGGAACAGTGCCCCCCCCCCCCATCTTTATGGTGTTTAAAGCCGTTATATCAGCGCACCACAATGTAGTAGATGGTAAGTTTTTGGGGAAACACGTCTTGATCATCAGGTTCCTAAGAGGCATGAGGAGGTTGAATCCTCCTAGGCTGCACCTCTTCCCTCATGGGACCTCTTCGTGGTCCTTTTGGGCCTTTGGAGTTTGGTCCGGAAGACACTCAGGTGTTTCTGAGACCCCGAATGAGCTATCTACCCAAGGTTCCCACGTCCCCCTTAGTGGGAGCGTGGTGAGCCTGCAAGTGAAGCTGCCCCGGGAGGAGGCAGACCCAGCCATATCATTGCTGTGTGCAGTGTGTGCATTGTACATCTATTTGACTCGCAAGAAGAACTCTAGATGCTCTGAGCAGCTCTTTGCCTGTTTTGGTTGACAACGGAAAGGGAACACTGTCCCCAAACAAAGGCTTGCCCACTGGGTCATGAACTCCGTCATGGTGGCTTACCAGGCCCAGGCACCCAAGCACATTCTAAAAGGAGTCTGGTATCCTCTTGGGCACTGGCCAATGGTACCTCTCTAGCAAACATCTGCAGAGCAGCAGGCTGGACAACACCCAATACCTTCGAGATTTTATCTCCGGGTTGAGCCAGTTTCGTCCCGTGTTCTTTCAGGTGCGAACAGTTAAGTTTCATAATGCGGGGCAGCTGGCCGGGTGTAACACTTGCATATAGTGTCATTCCCCTCTACGATGTGAAGCCATGCGCTCTTCTCTCCCATGCGTGTTTACGATTTGTTATCCCTGGATGCTCTTCCTCCTAGCCCTCTGGCTCACGAATTCAGCAGAGGAATTCGTAGTCGGACCCAGTACATGTGCTTACATGACCTGTACTGGGGTAAGTGCTTCACAGGTGTCGGTTACCCCGGTAACCTCCTGTGATGCATCTTCCAAGGCACGGTCTCCCTTTCGTAGACCCCTCTCTGTGCTTTTACAGCTCCTGCCCTTCAAAGGGCAGGACTTACCGCTGTGCCTCTTCCATGTGCGGCCTTGAGCCCATGTGACGTATTTGCCAAATTTTTTCCTCCCACTTTCTGGGCAGGATGTGGTCTCCGCTGGGTCTTTTCCCCCTGAAAGAATAAGAGAGGAAAAGAAGCATTTAAATGCCCCAGCCAAATGTAAAACTCAGGCACCCGCCAAATGTAATACTCAGTGGAGACAAAACTTAGAGAGAAAAGGCCGCGGCTGGTGCAGCCTGCTCCCATACTAGATACGTATCCACCCCCCCTCCTAGGGATGTGGGGAACTACACAACGTTTTTTGGGTGTCTGGGGAGTTTATGTGTAGTCTGAGTGCATCTGTTCTGAAGCTCGCAGTAGCCTGCTAACACTTGCACTTGTGGCATTTCATATAGGGACCCCTAGTGTCGACAAAATCGAGTGAGTGAAAGAAGCGGAACATATCGGTTACTGTCGTAACCTCCGTTCCCTGATGGAGGGAACAAGACATTGTGGACCTTGCCTCAGCTCCTCAGCACAAAACCTGAATGAGCACTGCATTCCAGCTCCCTTTTATACCTGTATGTCCAGGGGAGTGACATGCAAATTCCAATCGCCAATACTCATTGGCCTTTTCTCAAAGATATGAGGTGTTTTGGGGCTCTCAAGAGTGACCCCTAGTGTCACTACATCAACACAACATCTCGTTCCCTCCATTAGGGAACAGAAGTTACGACAGTAACCAAGATGTTTTACTGCTCTATTTTCTCTCCATCTGTGTTCGCTACATCCCTGATCTGATTCTTTTAATCCATCAACGTGATTGGCTAGAGAATAACCAGTCTCATGACTACCATCACATCAAATTGCAAATAGAAAACTTGAAGGTAGCAGTAGACCTGGCGCCAACTGATTTTAATCATGGAGAAGGTGGGGAGAAATGTGGACAATGCATCAAGCAGGACAACAAATGAACAACATCCATGGCCACACTTGAAGAGCTTTTATCAATGAAGATGCTGAAATTGCGTGGTCTTGTCTCGTCACCTTTGCCAGCCAAAACCAGTCGACATATTGGCTTTCAGGAATTCTGACTCTAATTTCAAAAGAAATGTTGAGGTAAGTTTAGGATTTTTGCTTACTAGATTATCTGTTTCTATAATGTAGCCTGTAAATGATCAATCACTACTACTGTTGGGATTCTTAGAGATTTAGACATTGTGAACAATGTACAGCATATTATGGAACTGCATTATAATTGATGTTAAGCTTGATATCTCTGCCTATATCATTGCATTAGGTGAGGTTATCTGCTCCATATGTAGCGTCATATATTTATTTGTGACTGTGCCCAACAGCCAAACATAACATATTTGTGTCTTATTGTGTGGAATTGACCGCAAAATCACCAGCTTGCACATTTCAAAAATGCTTTTTGAAGAGAGAGAGAGAGAGAGAGAGCGAGAGCCACATATATTTATTTAATATATATTTATTATATAAATATAATGATAATAGTGTACATCACACACATGTTGGTGCGGCTATCCTTATGAAGACTCTCAATAGACATAATTAATTTTATAGTATATGAACCATAGATTCTATCCCCTAACCCTAAAAAAAACTTTCTGTATTTTTATATTTTCAAAAAAGCATAGTTTAATGTGTTTTTTAAGCTATTTGATTAATGGGGACAATATAAATGTCCTCATAAACTACACTTAATAAGCATAATACCCTTGTAATTACCAGTTTTTAACCTAAAAAAAACGTCCCCATAAACCACCCACACACACACACACACACCAATTAATTCTGCCTGATTACTGTACTCTATCCGGTTTTCTCTCTGACAGAGTTCAAGAGTGAGTGGATGAGCTATTTTAAATTTTTTTTATTATAAACTACTAACATAAGTGCCTGTTATATAAAATCATGTCTCTCTTCCCTTTTATTTATTTTTTTAATCAATCAATGCAAGCAGATAGCCTACATTTAGTATCATAGATGAGTGATATGACAGTTAATTAATTTTGAAATCTATCCTTTTTACAGAGAAAACATCCATCCAAATTAAAGGAATATAATGAATGCATACTGAATAAAAGAAAAATAGCAGGAAAAGACAGAGCGGCAATTCATCTGAAAAACAGATGAAGATTGAAGACTACTCCATGTCATGCAAACAGGTAGCTCAGGCCACAATTGACAGACTTGTTGTTGAGTTCATCTGTGAAAGCCTTCAGCCCTTTACCATAGTTGAACTCCCAACATTCAGAATTCGAATCCACACAATGCAACCTAGCTGTACAGTTATGTCCAGACCAACTGTGAAACAGAGAATCCAGGAATCAGCTGTGAAGGTCAAGCAAAACATTATTGCTGAGATGGCCAAAGTCAACAACACTGGTACCACAACTGATTGTTGGACAGCACGACAGCAGAGTTATATTGGTGTAACAGCACACTGGATTGACGAAACCACACTGGAAAGAATGTCTGCCTCCATTGCCTTCAGACGCATGAAAGGTTCACATATTTGATGTGCTTGCAGGGACGGATCAGAATCAGCCGTTGCTGGTTCAAACCAAATGATGCGTCCATGCCTCCGTTAATAATTCAAAAATGTCACTTCAGAAATAGTTTCATGGCTTGTGCTTGAGAGAGAGAGAGAGAGAGAGAGAGAGAGAGAGATGGAGCATGTGTGTGATCACCTGTTGCCATTCCCAAGCAGAGATATTGTCAGCTTTCTGAAGATCAGCTTTCTCAGTGGAAAAATAGCGTCCAAGCAGGGGTATTCCTCCCTATTTTGCGATAGCCGGTGTGCAAGTGTCGATCACTATAGAAACGCCATATGTCCTCCATTTTAAACAGCACCCATTGTGTAATTGATCGGTCTGTTGTGCCTCTCAGCTGTGATTAGCTGTTATGCTAAAGTTGTCAGTTTAATTTCCTAGCTTTAGTAGAAGTAATACAAGTGATCATTAAGAGCTGTTGCATGTAAATGGTTGATGCTGATTCACTTACACGTCACGGCTCATATTACACACAAAAATTATCTTTTGCCACCACCTGCTATCTAACATATGTAATGTAAAAAAAAAGACAAACCGTAGCTCTTAACACATCTGCACTACTCTTACACTTTAGTTTAGAATGGCACAAACACAAGCGGAGTGATACACACACAGTAAAGCGTCAGAGTGCTGATGGTGTCAGACCATCAGTGCTCATGGAAAGGCTCTCGTCCAATCAGAATTGAGGACAAGAACTAACAGTTGTATGTATATATATATATATATATATATATATATATATATATATATATATATATATATATATATATATATATATTCCAAAGACTGGCTGCCAAAAGTTTGGAATAATGTACAGATTGTGCTGTTTTGGAAGGAAATTGGTAACTTTCCTTTTAACTTTTAATTTAACTGATCACAAAGTATAGGACATTACTGACGTAAAAACCAGCACATCACTATTTGAAAGAAATATTTTTTGATCAAATCTAGACAGGCCCCATTTCCAGCAGCCATCACTCCAACAAATTATCCTTGAGTATTCATGCTAAATTGCTAAGAAAATCACTAGCCATTATATCAAACAAAGTTAAAAGCTATTTGGTTTGTTAAATGAAGCTTAACATTGTCTTTGTGTTTGTTTTTGTGTTGCCACAGTATGCAATAGACTGGCATGTCTTAAGGTCAATTTTAGGTAAAAAATGGCAAAAAAGAAACCACTTTCTCTAGAAATTCATCAGTCAATCATTTCTTTGAGGAATGACGGCTACATAATACTTTAAATTGTCAAGATGTACACTACAGTCTTCAAAGACAAAGGACAACTGGCTCTAACAAGGACAGAAAGAGATGTGGAAGGGCAGATGCACAACTAAACAAGAGGATAAGAGGATTCATATCTCTAGAGAGTCTCTAGTTTGAGAAATAAACACCTCACATGTCCTCATCTGACAGCTTCATTGAATTCTACTTGCTCAACACCAGTTTCATGTACAACAGTAAAGAGAAGACTCAGGGGTGCAGGTCTTATGGGAAGAATTCCAAAGAAAAAGACACTTTTGAAAAGAAAAACAAAAAGAAAAGGTTAAAGTGGGCAAAGAAACAGACATTGGACAACAGATAATTGGAAAATAGTGTTATGGATCTGAACCTCATTGAGATTTTGTGGGATCAGCTAGACTGTAAGGTGTGTGAGAAGTGCCCGACAAGACAGTCAAATCTATGACAGTGCTACAGGAAGTGTGGGGTGAAATGTCACCTGAGTATCTGGACAAACTGACAGCTAGAATGCCAAAGATCTGCAAAGCTGTCATTGCTGCACGTGGAGAATTTTTTGAAGTAGTTATTTTTGTAATAGTAATTATTCATGTTATTAATTTCCTGACTATACATTGTGATCAGATGAATTCCTCTTTGGTAAATAAAAGTACCAATTTCTTTCCATAAGAGCAAAATCTGTTTATTATTCCAAACTTTTGGCCACCAGTGTATATGTCAGCAGTCATGGGACAGATTACTCTTATGGTAACCCCACTAGTAACTGTACTGCTACTACTGCATCTAAATATTTGTAATAGGAATGGGAATTTTGTAGTCCAATACTCTAACACAAAACAGGTGATCGATTACTTGACATTTAGAATTTAAGTACAACAACATCTAGATTTTAAAAAAATGACAACATTTACACTCACACACAGAAACTATTCCTTTTAAAAACATCATGCGTCCACAGTGCATCCATCAATCAGTTGTAATGGCAAGAATTAGGTGAAATTCCAACAGCATTCAAAGGCATAGAGGAAAATCAAATTGCAATATTCAAGTAGTGATTTTACTGTTCGAAAATTTCAAGCTGAATGAATACTTGATCAATCCATTACTTGTGCATATCCTAATTTGTATTTTGTTTATGTGTTAGGTATGGAATCTGTCATGCATCATCTCGATGCCATGAAGGACACACAACAAAAAGAACCACAGAAGGATGCCTCTGATGAAGATGGTAACTTTTCTTCCATTAAGACTTGTTCATCCCCAAATGTTTCTGAATTGGATGGATACTTGGCTTGTGCCTCAGATGAGATGAAACTGCTACACTCATTCCCTTCAGTGAAAAAGATAAGCCTCAGATTGAACATTCCCTTGCATGTCTCTGCAGCATGTGAGCGCCTTTATAGTTGTGCTGGACAGCTGTTCACACCTAATCGAGCCAGGCTAGACAGTAAAAATTTTGAGAATCAGCTCATTCTGAAACTCAACAATAAATTCAAAATGTTGGTTCATTGTTGACCTATACTTTAAATTAGCTGCGAGTCTGCAGCCAAGTTCATGTTCAACGCATTGTCAGTTTAAGCATGTGGTAGTGCACATTTTTTTTAATTACTCTTAATTCTCTTTGAACCTCAATCTCATGTTTTTTAAGCTTATACAACACTGTGAGAACCTGTGAACAGTAATGGTTTTTCCCTCTTCTTTGAAGGATTGAACTATTATGTACCTTTGATTGTTTTGAAGTGGCCTTTGTATTTGAAAAGTTGGCAGCCAAAAACTGTCAGAGGATCCCTATATATGTTTTATTCTTTCTGAAAAACAGCCATAAAAGGTCATGTGAATAACAGTATGTAAGCTACATATTTAAATTGCAGCGTACAGCATTATAAAGGGGAATTGCACACATTCAATACTCACTGCTATGGGTGCTTTTAAATTAGCTACTTTTTTACTCTTACTTAAGTAGTTTTCAGGACAGGTACTTTTACTCTACTCACACTAAATTTTTGGGGGAAGTAACAGTACTTTTACTTGAGTATGATTTTTCAGTATTCTGTCCACCTCTGATGGTTTGTACAATATTACTATATTTCAAGAAAAAATTATGAATACTACAGTCTTGGTTACAATAATATTACTGTAGACCATGGTTTTGCAAAACAAATACAGCTAATACAGTCACTACAAAATTACTAATATAAAACTATGGTTAATTTTTGTAAGGGTTAAACAAATATGGGGACAAAATTAAATTGAAAATACATTTTACTTAATATAAAACGAATTAACTGGAAAACACCCTATTTTATATAAAGAAATTTCATTAAACAGCAGAATTTAATTAAATATTTCAATTAATAAAAGAATGCAAAGTCCCTGTAAGGCTGTGCGAGGCTAAAGCGAATCAGTAAATCATTTATTTGAACTAGTTCATTTACTTTAACTGTCCGAAAGAACCAAATCACATAAATTATTTGTTTTTGCCAGCACTATAAGAGAAAGAGAGGATTGTTAAGTTGATCGTGTTTGATTACTCCCTCAGCTCCATTGCTGTGCTTGCCATACAATGTGACAAATACTGTATTTTGTGATGCTACTTATTGAAAAATGTAGCTTGTTACTGGTAAAGCTACACTATTGTGAAAATAGCTTAAGAATTGTTACGCTTATGAAAAATTTTGTAAAGTTCTACACACTTTCATGGTGAAATCGTAAGGATTCATACAACTTTTCTAAATTTGGCTAATTCGTATGATATCTTATGACAGCACTCGTATGAATTTGTACGACTTTCACTACAACAAATGACAACACTGGACATCATTGCCATCTAATATGCGACAATTACTTGTTCTGTCACACACCACAGCTTCCTATCATTTTTACACACTCTACTGATCAGTTAGGTTTAGATAAGGGGTTTGGGTAAGGGTATAATATTAATAAGCATGTCCTTAACACCTTGCCTGCAAAACTCACACTTCTGCATTATACATTTCCACATGATGAAATTGTACAAATTTATACAAACGAACTTGTACAAAATCATACGAAAAAGCCAACTCGTAAAATATGTACGAATTTTGAGACTGGGTTGTTAAGTTTGTACCGTCGCTGCGTTTAGTAAACTACTCCCACTGTTGGTGACATCAACAATAAAATTAAACTTTACCTCAAACTTACTTTTTATTTTCAAGATAACTGATCCTACAGCAGTTTCCACTATTTTTTTTTCCCCCAAATATCATGACAATTCCAAACCAGAAATGACATGTAAGGCACAGATAACATTTTTAAGCCAAAAGCAGCATGTATGCTTATCAGATTGTTTTGCCTGCTTAAGGCAGCTGGGCTGGGTCAACACTGAAGGTTTTAGTACCCGACGGGGCAGAGAGCCTCGAGTGAGTTTATCAAAGTGTAAAATGCTTAAACCAGCAGGGCAACACAATCCTTGGTGCTTAGCGTATAAATCACCATATACTTTTTTTATTTACAGGGCTGCAACTAAGCCCTTGTTATAGTAAATACATCCACTGGCAGTGATTAGTGTTCAAGGGAGAACTAGACAGCAAAAGAGAGTGGAAAGGTGTGTGTGTGTGTGTGTGTGTGTGTGTGTGTGTGTGTGTGTGTGTGTGTGTGTGTGTGAGAGAGAGAGAGAGAGAGAGAGAGAGAGAGAGAGAGAGAAATTATCCCTCACATTCTGGACAAACCTAAATTCAAGTTCCCCTTACACACTGCAACATGAAGCCCTTAAAACCTAAGAGTTGAAGATTAAAGCATGTCCCCTTTATCAGCTGGCTCTGAAGCTAACCCTAACTCACAAACCCACTAACAACTAACAAACACCAGATTCAGACCAGCACTGGTAAACAAAGCCAAATCAGAATAACCCACATTATAAAAGAAACCAAAAATGTATATTTGTACCATTGGGAAAATGAAAGTAAAAACCAAAGTAAATTGGAATCAGGTTATCAGGCCCTAAACATAAAAGTATAATCTGGCAGAATATCTCTACACTGTAAAACATCCAAAACAGAGACAGATCATCACCAAATACAGGCTCAGTGAACACAGTCTGACCATAGAAATAGGCCGACACAGACAAACATGGCTTCCAAAGGAAGAACGAGTCGAGACAGAGACACACTTTCTCCTTCACTGTGAGAAAATTGCAGAGGTGAGAGAGAAATAATTTGAAAAACTCTCAAACCTCATGCCACAGTTTTTCAGTTCAGCAGAAACAGACCAAATGCAGGTGTTACTGGGGGAGGACAGAAAACAAACCACTCAGAGAAACTAAACACAAAGCAGAGTCTCTGAAGCACAATGCCTCTAAATTATTTTTATAAATAGAAGGTAACCTGTTGCTTTTTTCATTTAGTTTAAAGTCATTTTCATAACCTAAATAACATGATTCCAGTGTGTCAAAAGTAATGTTAACAGCTAGGTCAACAGTACTAACTTCACTATTCTGAAAACATTCTTCTTAGTTTTCTTTTAATGAAACATAGAGTTAGGTAAACGTGAAATAAACCCTTTACCAAATAATGTGGGACGCTAAAAGGTTTCCACAAGATTTCTTTGCTGTTTCTTATAAATGAACAAGTTGGAAAAAAAAGTTTCATATTTATTTAAACCTCAAAAGTGTTGGCAAACAGAAAAGAAGAAAAGCTGGCTTTAATTCCATCTCATGCAGAAGACATTGCATTTTAACTTTACTTGGCTCAGTTGGCTGAGGTCCTCTCACCCGTAAATTGGATATTAGAGGGCAATATAAAAGAGGCTATGTGTGCGCTCCTAGCAGGGAATTATTGCATCCAATATCCCATCCGTCTGTGCAGATCCTCATCTAATAAAGGCACAACTATATTGGTCCTCAACTTTATGAAGCTCCATAGTTACATGCATACAATGGAATTTGCCAAGGTCTCTCAAGCAGACTTTAGGACAATGCCGATATCATTGCATTCCCCTGCTCTTTAAAGCCCTCTGCTCCAATTTACATACAATCATCCAAACAGTTAAGTGGCAATCTCTGGATCTAGCTCTATGAAGAGCTCAATGGTTTTAGGGTAGCATGCTTGCTCTTCATCTTTTGCATTGGAAGTGCTTGAGTGGCTCTCTCTGTCCTAACCCTAACCCAGCCCCCACTCCCTGTAATCCTAAAAAGGGGCAACAGCATCAGAGAGTGTGAAATTAAATACATTACAGCATTAGGGATTAAAGTGTTTTATGGGCAGTTGCTAATCCACATCAGACTTTAGCTTTTTAAACCCTAACATTTGATCTGGGTTAGGAACCAATGGCTGAGAAAGGAGTTGGGCCATTTGTAAGACAAAAAGGAGGGATAGAGAGAAGCCATGCACACTCTTGGGAAGAGAGTATTTATGGCTGATCCTGTTGCTGGTGAAAAAACAAAAAACAAACTGACAAAATCTCCTGCAGGAGGCTGGCCTCAGTTAAGCTGTGCTGCTTTTCATAAATCTGTGTAAGTGAGGGGTTTCCTTGGCAGATCTAAAGAGTGAAGGGAAAGCCACTCTCAGAAGAAATGAACATTTGAAAGGAATAGTAATAATGCAAAAAATAATTAATTTAGCAATTCATTTAGGGATATGCTTTAACAAGTGCATTTTGATGATATTTGGAGTTCTATAAGTTGTGTATGTGCATGTGAAAACTTGTCAAATGACAATGCATTGCACCAAGTTTGGCATCAACAATGTCAAATACGGGCCTGGGTTGCTCAGCAAAGACGCTGACTACTGCCCCTGAAATCCCGAGCTCGAATCCAGGGTGTGCTAAATGACTCAAGCCAGGCTTCCAAAGCAACCAGTTGGCCCAGTTGATAGGGTGGGTAGAGTCACAAGTGTTACCTTCCTCGTGGTCACTATAATGTGGTTCTTGCTCTCGGTGGGCTTGTGGGGTGTTGTGCATTGACGACGCAGTGAAAAGTGTGAACCTCCCCACATTCTACGCCTCTGTGTTAATGCGCTCAGCGAGCCACGTGATAAGATGCAGGGCTGACTGTCTCAGAAGCAAAGGGAACTGAGATTCATCCTACGCCACCCGGATAGAGGCACACCATTGTGCCACCACAAGGAATCGGAGTGCATTGGGTATAGGGTAAGCCACATTGGGGAGAAAAGGGGAGAAAATGCAAATGCACGTCATGTAACTGATAGTGATGTGCCAAGTTTAAATATGATAAAGAGCAAATCATATTTGAGAGCTACAGCAAAGGGCAAGATTTGTAAATAACATCATCAAAGATTAATATTTTTTAAGATTCTGCTTTTTAAAGTCTAAGTTCGAAATTACTCTTTCTTTGGCTGCATTTGAAATTGTGTGCTATCTGAGTAAGTACAGGATTTGTTGAAGAATGTACTTCTCAGCTGGTAAAAAAGTAAGGTCTTTGGGTAGCAGGTGAGTAGTATGAATACATTCCCAGACACACTTCACTTCACTGTCCCATGTACCAAATATGTGGTGTTATAACAACAACAACAAAAAAGGACAATTTGACCACACACAAAAAAACACTTTTTTGTTATATATAGTACTAGGAGCTAAAAAGAGCCAACAGATCACAGTCCTCTGCCTTTGTTAAAATTCAGCATTTTTAAAATTACGTCTCCAATCGCATTATGGGACAGGCCAGTGTCCAGTAGATGCAGACTTTGCCAGATGTAGTAGGTAATCCGTGTATTTTTTGCATACTCTTTAATAATTACTGAGCATTCTGACACCCTAATCCATTGATGTACTATATAGTTGGGAATTATGCATATATAGATGCAGACTTTGTCTCTTTTTAAACAAACAGCTACTTCAATTCCTCCTGTACTCAGCAGTCTAAATGACCACTTCCTGTTTCCTTGGAGAATGGCCCAACATGGTAATGGATGTGATTGTCCAAAAAACCTGTTCTTCTCTTGAACTACCACTGTCAGATTACCACCCATCATTAATCTTCCCCAGGAAGAAGTACATTTGTACTTGTACACCCATTCCATGAAGAAACATCTGAGTTCCCTTCGAGGGAACTCGCACTGCGTCATTGAAAACGACTCTTTGGGGAACGCTCCTTAGCGTGCGCCTCTGAATTATGAATGAAACTATTCCAATCTTGATTGGTGTTGCGTCATGACGTAACATGTGACGGCATAACCGGATGCATAAAAGTGACGCCGGCACACAAACACATTAGCTTTCGCTCTTCAGCAAGCCCTCTATGTGTATTGTTTGTCTTATTTGGTGTTGTTTGTCTGATTTAAAAATATTATGGCCACCCAACAGTTCATGAAGTGCGTGCACCCCTGCCCTCATTTCATTACGGGTAGGGACACGCACGCTTTATGTGTGAATTGTTTGGGAACGCAGCACGCACAGGCAGCTCTCGAGGGATTGAACATCTACCCATGAGATTGCACTACAGTGAAGCACTACCCATGAGAGTGCTGCGCTCCCGGTTGGCGTGCTTTGATGATCACGGTCAGGCTCACGTTCCCCACGGATCTGGTCCCGCGTCTGTTGAGGCAGCGTGGTGGTTGAGATCGTGGGGTTTGCAGCGGGATCTTGAGAATGAGACTGCTGCGGCACTTTCTCATTCTTCGTTTGAGGATCCCGAGCCTACTGTGAGTGGTGCAGAAGCCCGCGTTGTGGCTCCTTCTGCCCACGATCAGGTCCCAATGCTTGAGCTCTCTGCTTCCGAGGAAGTGGATATGCTCAGCATTGATGCGGACGACCGTGAGTCAAGCACGCCAGTTTTCGGCCAAGCTTATGAGGAGCTGATTGAGGTTGTGACGCGTGCCGTGGCCAGACTTGATATCAGCTGGCCACAAAATGAGCAGGAAACGCAAGTTGAAAGACAAATTAGACGAGCGTTTCCTGTGGCACAGATCACAACCTCAGCACCGGGGTTTGCCGTTTTTCCCCGATCTCCACAAAAAAAAATATATATCTCGAGATCGTGGGGTAAACCGCATTTGTCCCGTGTCTCCAGCCCCAGTGTGGTGATTACAGACGATGTTTTGGGGGCACGGGATATGGGCTAAAACCCCGGCGCTGCCTAGTAAGCCCTGCAGGGATACATCTGCTTTAATAAGTAGGGCTTACATGGCGGCAGGTCGGGCTGGTTCTTGCCTGCATTCAATGGCTATTGGCCGCTCTGTGGCAGCTATGGTGGCCACAGAGCGGCATCTGTGGCTGAATTTATCGGGGATAAAGGAAAAGGTTAGATCTTTTCTGCTTGATGCTTCCCCCGTAAGGTAAGTCTAAATCGAGTAGGGCAAGCAGATCAGCCATCAGTCAGCTCCTCGCACCACAGAGTTACCCCCCGCTGCAGAGCAACCGAGGTTGTTCTCGCAGCGGCGTCCTCAGGAAATCGGTGTCGGTTTCCCGCCGTCTCTGACGCTTCGGGCCACATCAATTTTCAGCGAACGCACACCGTGCCGTTCGTGTCAAAAAATAAATAAAAATAAAAAAAAAGTATCCATTGTGGTCACAAGAACCGTATCGACTAAATCCTGCCGGTCTCTCGCTTCAGGAAGTCGAGAACGGTGCTCGAAAAACTGGTCGAGAGGCTGGTTCCCTTAGTAGATTTTGTAGAGGCATGGAATCATCTTCCCAACATATCTGCATGGGTCCTGCATATAATAAAATCAGGGTACAGACTGCAGTTCCGGCACCGCCCCCCCAAATTCTCTGGGGTGGTGCAGACTACAGTGGTTCCGGAGCAGGCTCAGGTGATGGAACAAGAAGTGCAATCTCTGCTGATAAAGGAGGCCATAGAACGTGTTCCTCATTCAGACAGGGAGTCCGGATTTTACAGCCGGTACTTTATAGTTCCAAAAAAGGATGGGGGGTTGAGGCCGATTTTAGATCTCAGAGTTTTGAACCGGCCTTTGAGGAGGTTCAGGTTCAAAATGCTTACTATTCCTGCCATCGTGAGCCAGATCAGATCGGAGGACTGGTTTGTCATGATAGATCTAAAAGATGCCTATTTTCATGTATCCATCCTTCCATGTCACAGGAGGTTCCTGAGGTTACGCTTCGGGCGAAGCTTACCAATATCGGGTTCTTCCGTTCGGCCTAGCACTCTCTCCCGCACATTCACCAAATGTATGGATGCAGCTCCTGCTCCTCTGAGACTTCAGGGCATCCGCATACTGAATTATATCGATGATTGGCTCATTCTGGCCCAGTCTCGAGAAATGGCGGTTCGGCATCGAGATGTCGATCCTTGGCCACATTCGAAGTTTGGGGTTGAGACTCAACACAAAAAGAGTGTGTTACAACCATCCCAGTGCACAACGTTTCTGGGTGTTGTGTGGAACTTCGATTACGATGCAGGCACGCATGTCTCCTGCACGTATCGAGTCCGTTCTGGCGATGGTGTCCGGGTTAAAGCTAGGCCAGGTCATCACTGTAAAGCAGTTTCTAAGACTGCTGGGCCTCATGGCAGCGGCATCCAACTTTATACCTTTGGGCCTTCTACACATGAGGCCCCTCCAGTGGTGGCTGAAAGCCAAGGGGTTTTTTCCCCCAAGGGGAATCCATTTCGTAAAATCAGAGTAACGCGCAGATGCCTTCGTTCTCTGCTAATATGGAAGAAACCTTGGTTCCTGTCCCAAGGGCCAGTGTTGGGAGCGTCATGTCGCCGGAAAACCGTTTCGACAGACGCCTCCCTCACTGGCTGGGGCGCGGTCATGGACGGCCGCTTTGCCAGGGGTCTGTGGCAGGACCATCATCATTCTTGGCACATAAACTGTCTAGAGATGTTGGCTGTGTTCAGGGCTCTGAGGAGCTTCCTTCCAGACATCTAAGGTTACCATGTCCTAGTACGTTCGGACAATACATCAGTGGTAGCTTATCTGAACCGACAAGGGGGACTCAGATCGCGCCCTCTGTGCAGAACGGCACATCAGATAATTTCTTTGGTCCCAAGGGAAAATACTGTCTATCAGAGTATGTATGTTCCGGGGGTTCAGAATCAGGGAGCAGACATCCTGTCGAGGCAGGGGCTGAGGCCCGGGGAATGGAGACTTCATCCAGAGGTGAAGTTGATATGGGACAAATTTTGACCATCGAAAGTGGATCTATTCGCGTCTCGAGAGACGTCCCACTGTCCATTTTGGTTCTCCCTCTCACATCCAGCCCCACTGGGGTTGGATGCCATGGTACAGGCCTGGCCGAGGCTTCGCCTGTACGCATTTCCCCCGATCGCTCTGCTCCGGGAGTCCTGGAAAGGATCCGCCAAGAGGGCATCAGTCTACTTCTGGTTGCCCGATGTGGCCGGCCCAGTATGGTTCTCAGACATAATCTCACTCCTGATAGCTCCGCCATGGCAGATTCCTCTGAGGAGGGATCTGTTGCCTCAGGCAGGGGGCACAGTTTTCCACCCTCGTCCAGAGCTGTGGAAACTGTGGGTCTGGCCCCTGAGGGGTTCAGTACCTAAATGCTGGTCTATCAGCGGGGGTGGTTGAAACCATACTTAACTCTAGGGCTCCGTCTACTAGGAGATTATATGGCCTCAAGTGGAATGTGTTCTCCACTTGGTGTAGAGAACATGAAGTAGATCCAGTTAACTGCCCGGTGGCTTCAGTTCTGGAGTTTCTTCAAGATCGTTTCTCTCGTGGTCTCTCCCTTCCACACTTAAGGTGTACGTGGCTTCCATTGCGGCTTTCCATGCACCATTGAGTGCTGGGCCTCTGGGGAGGCACCAGCTGGTCATTCGTTTTCTCCGTGGTACATGGAGGATGAGACCGACAACCAGGTCCAGGGTTCCTGCCTGGGACCTGGCGGTGGTTCTCGAAGGGTTATCCCTGGCCCCTTCGAACCCCTTCAGTCGGCCTCGCCCAAGGACCTGGCGTTCAAGATGGCTTTTCTCTTAGCTATTACCTCTCTAAAGAAGGTGGGAGATCTTCAAGCCCTGGCAGTAACACCAGCTTGCTTGGAGTTTGCCCCTGGCGGAGTTAAAGCCATTCTGCACCCGAGACCTGGCTTTGTGCCTAAGGTGCCTTCTAACACGGCACGGTCTCACGGTCCTGCAGGCATTCATCCTCCACCTCATGTGTCGGCAGAAGAAGAGAGGCTCCATTTGCTCTGCCCTGTCAGAGCTTTGGCGTTACCTCGAGAGGTCCTCTTCTTGGAGGAGGTCGGACCAACTGTTAGTGTGTTTTGGGTCACCTAAGAAGGGGCTCCCTGCTTGAAACAAACCATTAGTAATTGGATTGTTCAGGCTATTATCTCGGCCTACAAGGTGCATAATTTGCCTTCACCTTTGGCCATAAGGGCTCATTCAACTAGAGGCATGGCGTCCTCTAGGGCTCTCTTATCGGGAGTGCCCCTCCAGGAGATCTGTGAGGCAGCCGGTTGGGCTACCCCGCACACTTTCATCAGGTTTTCTGCACCTCCCTAGTACGCCTGGCGCACGTGTGCTCTCGTCCTAGCTGAGTGCATGAGTTCAGTTTCACTCTAGGGCAGGCCTTTTTGGCAGCGTGGCCTAGTGGGCATTCGTTCCCCAAAGAGTCGTTTTCAACGGCGCAGTCGCGAGTTCCCTCGGAAGGAGCGTCTCGGGTTATGACTATAACCCTTGTTCCCTGAGAAGGAGCGAGACACTGCGTCGTCCTGCCACGCCCCTCAATGCCTGAGAGCGGCTTGCTTCATCGCTAGGCTAATGTGTTTGTGTGCCGGCGTCACTTTTATGCATCCGGTTATGCCGTCACATGTTACGTCATGACGCAACACCAATCAAGATTGGAATAGTTTCATTCATAATTTAGAGGCGCACGCTAAGTAGCGTTCCCCAAAGAGTCGTTTTCAACGACGCAGTGTCTCGTTCCCTTCTCAGGGAACAAGGGTTATAGTCTTAACCCGAGACGTTTTCTTGTAGTTAAAATTTTAAACATAATTTTTTCGATCAACAGGCACCAAATATTCAGACTCTCACATCTTACCATTATCCACTCAAAATTAAACCCAAACAACTACAATTCGGCAATGAATGGGTTTGTTCACCAAATCTGAACTGTTCCTAACAGGGTTCAGGGTTGAGAGGGAACCAGAGGAGCAAAATGGCAGCTGCCTTCGAAATCACTGTTCAGATTTCTTATGAAGCTCCTGGGACTCAACTCCAAACTCCATTAATTGGTTTGGGCTCTCTTCAAAAGGTTCAAATCAAAGCCTCATATGAAGCTTCACATTGCTTACCTTAATCATCAATATCAATTTACACATCATATACAAAGCTATCAGTTTACACCCATGTGTGATTCAAGCTGAAATACAAGGTAATGTTGTTAGGCATTCGATGTAGACTACACATAGTGTTCTTTTCAAGATTTCACTGTCAGTATTTGATATGAGATGGGAAAACTTTTTAAAATAGCTAAATGTCACATGCAAGATATCATGACTCTAGAGGGCTACACTAGAAGCATTGGATTCCGCCGATTACAATGCTTTTTCAGTGCACATGGAGGGAAAATATGAGATGGATCTTTAATCTTCCCTTTATGATCTCCGACCACTCACTGCCGTCTCCAACTGCAGGATTTGATTTCACCTCCTCAAGAGCAAAGAGCAGTCTCTGTCACTGTAAGACCAGGAGCCAGGGCATACGGGGGCCACCCACTCAAGTAGAAAGGCATTGGGAAATTGTGCAGTGGGGAAGGCTTAGAAACCTTTCCCTGAGGAGTAATACAGGCCAATGGAAAGGGCTTGGCGGAGGAACTGATTTTGGTTGGATCTCAGCCCAGGCTTGTGGTCCAGAGTAAAGGATGAATGATCCACCAAGAGTCCATGTCGTGTGAACTTAAACCACTCTGCTTTATCTGTTTTCTCATGCCTGCCGTCTGCCGATGACATTCTGTTTTCAGGATTGAGTTCTGGGCTTGCATTGACTAAGGATCCCGGGTGCATTTGACTGAACAAAAAGAGCATGAACATGCATTTAGTCAACAGAACAAGATGCTCTTAACCCATGTTCAGAACTGTGTTAAGGCCAATAAAAACAGTCTAGTATATCTAGGTGTGAGGTGAGTGCACTGCCCCAGGGACTTATGGGAGAAAGTGAAAACAGGGTGAGTCCCTGAGGATTAAATCGATTACTAGACTGAACAGGATTACGGCAAGTCAACTCCACCATATTTTGCTGCTTTCACCTAACGGTGGTGTAAACAGTGTGCACTTACAGTACATTGGCAAGCATGTCTGTGGATTTACACTTTCAAGCAGTTTCTTTATACACAAACTAAAATAAAAAGAACTGATAAATGAAATATCAACAAACAAGGAACTGGGCCATGTCAGTACCTACTGGAGAAATCCAAACGAGACCGTATAATGTGGGCCTTCATGGGCCACATCCATGGCATTCCCCTTTGCATTCCCATTCTTCCTTTTAGAATTGAAGGATTATGGGAAGGAAGTGCTTTGATTAAACACAATGGGCATCTATCCTCTGTTGATTTGAGGGATTCGGGAGGCAAATCCCTTACAAAACCCAATAGAGAGTGAGTGAGAGCACTGGAAGAGGAGGGGGTGGAAAGGGAAAAGGATGAAGGGGGTTTGAGGCGGGTTAAGATGCTCCTCTGAAATGCACTAGCTCCTTTATCTCTCTCTGTAAACACTTTAGAACAGAGGCTTCAGATCTTTGTTTCTCCTATGCTGACCCCTTAAACCCACTCATGCTCAGGTGCCATGTGAGTAAGTTCTGCAATATCCCATAAAATGTTGTATTGCTTATCTTAGATTTGACCATTACTGCATGGCCATGTGGATGTGATTCCATGTTCAAACCCAATCAGGGGGTTTATGAGTGATTATTTCATCCTTGCTGTTTCGTGCAAGTAACAAAAAACTAAACAAGTCAACAGGGAACGTGGTGTAGCAAAAGCAGCCTGATATCAAAAAGGCGTTCAGCTGTGTTGTTCATAAACAGGGTCTGTAAGACATAATGAAAGTGTATACAAAGGCAGCACCATGCAAACAAACCCCTGTCATTTATCGTTTGCGTAAATAAATAAAGAGATTAAGAATCAGGAAGAGAGTGTAATAGTTTATTTCATTTGATAGTCGCATTATTAACTTTATCTCTGCCGTATTTTTAAAATTGCTCAAGGAAGAAAGCTTTAATCCACACCGAATACAGTGTGAATTTGGAAACAGGAGGTCGAAAGTTCAGCTGCTGAAAATGTTCTGTTAAATGCAATCTCCAAATCTCGCTCATCATTGCTTATGTGAACACGATTACATCCTGGTTTACACTGAACCAGAACCCTATGGAGTGCAAAGCTATCTGTAGAGCCAGAGGAAAATGTGACCACAGTTGAACTGATGCAAAAATGTCTGATGGGGATGACGCTTGTCAATAATACAGCATAATGGGGTTGATGTACCCTAAGTACATGAACATTCTGAAACAATATGTTGATTTCTGTGTGATCGTTGTGTCAATAGTGTGCCTAGCCCTCACTTTCCCTCCAAAATCCTTTCTACTGTATTCAGGGTAAGGTTAACACTGGGCTAAAGTCCAATTATTTCATACCAGTTACCTCATGTCCTCATTAAAGTACTTTGAGCCAGCCTTTTTCACCTCGGTGTTAGGTTACAATCTTTGCAAATAGTGACCTAGGTCCTGCCTTGTCAAGCCCCCTTATCCCAAATGAATCATGAGGTCTTGTAAACAGTGCAGTGATCCAGTTTCTTGAGGGAGTCGAGCTGTACGGGGTAAAAAAGTCTGGGGATTTGCAATGGATTTACACATATACAGTTTCAACTAAGTTACCCAAGGTCGGCTTGCGAGACCTTCACCCATCAGTGACTTAAACAAGGGGTTTACCACCCAGACTCTTCATGGCCATACTACATACAGAGGGCCAAAAAGGGGGGTAACAGGCGGGGCGTCGCACACATCAAACGCATGTTTTCATTTAAATTCTTCTGTGCAGGCTGTGGGATTTAATTTAATGAGCTGAGAATCGTTGTTAGACAGCTGACTCTGAATTTGCCCACTGAAGGAGTCGTGGGCAGACGTTTCATGAAACACACACACACACACACACACACACACACACACACACACACACACACACACACACACACACACACACACACACACGTTGGGTTTCCATGTTTTATGAGGACTTTCCCTAGACATAATGGTTTTTATACTGTACAAACTATATATTCTATCCCCTAAACCTAGCCCTCACAGAAAACTTTCTGCATTAGCTGTTTTCCTCATGGGGACCAACAAATTTTCCCCACAACATCAAACATTTCGGGTTTTACTATCCTTATGGGGACATTTGGTCCCCACAATGTGATAAATACATGCTCTCTCTCTCTCTCTCTCTCTCTCTCTCTCTCTCTCTCTCTCTCTCTCTCTCTCTCACACACACACACACACACACACACACACACACACACACACACACACACAAGGGCAACATCCAAGAAATGGGTGCATTTCTCCTGGTCTGAGCAGTGTTAAGGTTTAACTAAATAATTGTAGTGAAACTGTTAACCTTACTATTTACACTTTACATTAATGTTCCCTGTATTAAAGAAATATGCTGGGTTCCATACAAGTTACACTAAATAGACAGCATTTGTTGATTACCACACCAATGTTTGGAAGGTTTAAAGGCAGAAGTGTGAAACTTATAATAAATAAATAAAAAAACACATTAAGTCTTCTTTTAAAACATGTGTATTACTTTAGCTGTAAAATGTTATATATTGCTTATTACAGTCATTTAAGGGTTTATGGATTTTAAGTTGATTTTAAAATTGAATATAAATGTATACAGAGAGGGTTAGACAGCAGCTTTATCACACTGAAATCATGTTAACACAAATCTTGTTTACATCTTTTATATTAAGATATAAGATGTGATCGTGAATGCGCTTGCCGGCTATGCACGCTGCCATATTTTCGTTGTAATGCATGATGGGATTCTGAGTTTGCATCATCATAAAATCAAACAAAAGGAGGAGCATAGAAGGTTCTAAAAACCTAACCTTTCCACTCTCCCAGCCTCGGAAGTGGTTGTGACTGACAGAATGGGACAGAATTCAGGCAGCTCCATATCCCACAATTCAACTCGATTGTGATGTGACAGCAGATTGCACTTCATAAACCCCACATGACTCTAAGGTATGATGGGAGGTAAGTTAGGTCAATTAAGAAGTTTTGAAAAGTTATATTGAGATTTAACAGTATAGTACTTCTAGCTTCCTTAAACTGTTTATCACACAGTTATAGCCAATGTGTTCATTGTTATGGTAACATTTTCATTTGTGTACATTTTGATGAATCCTTTCTAACAATTCATTCTAATTATTTTTTTTATAAATAAACATATAAGATTTATTCATAAGCCTCTGAAATCAATCTCCGAAAACATTGTTTTCTCAGGTGCAAAAATCACTAAATAATTCCACAAATTGACATCAGACGTCAACATGCTGCAAGTGATCAAGGGTTAAGGGTGTTCCAGGTTAACCCTTTGCAGGTCTTCCGTCAGTAGTGGGCACTCGACGCAACATAAGCAGTAACGTACATTCGAGTCCATGAGACAGTCAGAGCAAAATTTGCGAGGGTAGGGGATACAAATGGAATGCAGCCTGACTAGTTTGTCTATTCTTTTTTTATTTGTTCTATACTTTCTATGGCTTTTAACATTTATTTAGTGATTGTTTGAAAGTTTGTAACATATAGAAATAAATATATTGTAATCACACTGGTTTGAATTTCTGTGCGAAAGCATTAACTTCACTTTATAATAAAAAGAGACGCAAGTCTAAATAAACGTTTGTGGTCATCAACATTATGCCACAAATACTGTCAATCGAGCTTAACTTGCATTGAACCCAGAATATCCCATTAATGGCAAATATACTGTACCATCTACAGTACTAATGCATTATAAATCAAAGAGTGAGCCATTTTAAGTCAAAGTTATAATTGCTTAAAAACTCTTACGAAACATTTGTAACCCATGAAAATGTACCTTAATGTAAATTCTACACACATGAAGAATTTATTAAGCAGTTGCAAACATTTGTAACCTATGCACACAAAGTTCAGAATGGTCCAAATGCCATCAGGCTTTATTATATGATATAAGCTGAAAATGAGCATGAAGACCTGAAAAGGTTTTTTATTGCAGAGGAATTTAGGTTACTAGGACTAGGTAAGTTGGGAAACAAGTCGAGTGGCGCCATTCTTTTGCATTGTGACATAAATCTTAAATTAATTCATTTTAGGTTTTGGTTTAATAAAAGTATGAATAAGTGTATGTATTGAGCATTCATAACATGCAAGTTAAAATGCTCAATATTAGACAGGTATTGC
Source organism: Xyrauchen texanus (assembly GCF_025860055.1). Classification (NCBI taxonomy): domain Eukaryota; kingdom Metazoa; phylum Chordata; class Actinopteri; order Cypriniformes; family Catostomidae; genus Xyrauchen; species Xyrauchen texanus. Next base: position 37,214,756 of record NC_068295.1, read on the forward strand.
ATGAAAGTCACCCTTTGTATTCATGTAGTTATAACCACATATCAATGATTTAATGCATTTGTAACTGACTAATTAGTTAATAATTCAACACGCTTACCTAAAATGTTCACTCTCGCTCATTTGAAGCATAAGCATGTCTGATGTGAATCAGTTCATTCAGATGCTTTGTAAAATGATCAGCCCAATAAAAGAATCTGCCAGAATCTATTACATTATAATGAAGCTACAGTGAGTTTTCGCATATAGCCGAACTACAGTCTTCATCTGTCTGTCCAAGGATACATGACACAATACATAATCAAATATTTGAAGGGAGGACACACATAGTTCGTCACCTGGAGCATGCACACAATGTGGAGGTGAGTTGTGGCCCGATTTACATGTATACATGCTGGACGATGCCGTATTGTTTTGATTTATAAAATTGTATATATATATATATATATATATATATATATATATATATATATATATATATATATATATATATATATATATTGTTAAATGCTGCTACACATTACTTTGATGGAAAAAAATAGAGTATTTAGTGTAAATTGATCGTTTCGAATGCTGTCACCCTAGAGATCACTGTTTTTGTGACACATACAGTAGATAATGCTCTAAATACGTTGCATTTAGTAGCTAGCTACTTCCTGAAAATGCAAGCTTGACTCTTGTTAAACCACTTTAAATTATGAGTTGTTTACCACCAATACTGGGTCTGTGAAAGATCTAAATACATTGTGCAGAACTCAACATCCCTGAGAATGGATGTTAGAAACATCCGTTCGCATTTATGTAAATCTAGAACATCTTAGTAGAACAGTCAATGTCTGTCTCATTTCAAGACTCTGGCTCTGATTTGTGCGTTAGCTGCTAGCAGTGAGTTGTAGTCGATGTATTGTATGGTAAGCACAGCAGAGCAGTGTAGACTTGATCTGAGCGTGGAGCAGAGGAGGCAGGCCCTGTTTCTGCTGGCAAGGTAAGCACAAAGAGGCTCTTCTCTTCCTGTGGATCCATCCCAGGCCTCTGCCAGGACACTTTGGCAGCTTGGTGCTTCCCTGGGGCCGAGCACCGGAGCCTGCCCAGTCTCGCCCTGCCACAGCAGCTGCCAGCTCTCTGCCTCACACACTCTTACACACAAATACACACACACACCCTGCAGAAGCTCTAATGCTTTCCCCCCACACATTCAGTGTAACCCCTCAAATCTGAAAACCTCTTTTTCCTGAGGCTGACACCACTAAGCCTCCCTTTGACGAGGGCTTTTTTCTTCACTGTTTTCTCCTTTCCATGAACGTCATCTCTAGGCAGGAAATGATTCTCCACATTCTTGACTGTTTGGCTCTAAAGAGAACTGTGCAACAGAAGGAGACGCAGAGTATGAGAAGAGACAGTGTCTGGAAGAATTATCTCTCTTTCATTATCTCAGTGTGTCTCTTCGTATCTTCCACTACCATTCACTCCATCTCACACACACACACACACACACACACACACACACACACACACACACACTATGGAATTTCACAGGACTGTGAGAATATACTGTGTCAGCTTGTTTTGCATATAGAAAGAGCTAAGGTGTCAACAAAATAATTACTAACACATTTTATTATTTTATAAATTGTATACTTTTTACTAAAGTTGAATGATTTTATTTATGTGCTGGTTTATTTATTCGTATTAAAGTAATTAGAGATGCACCAAATGTATCGGCCAAAAATCGGTGTCAGCTGATAAAAGCAATTATCTTGGCCAATGGGCTCTATGCACGGCGGTGCATGACGTATTTCCGGTGAAATTTAAGGATGCTTGATTACTGCCGCTGATCGTAGAGTGCTGCTATGCCGAGAACTGATGTGGGATTCTATACTCTTTGACTATACACTAAAGGAACATTAGTCACAAAACAGCAACCTCTCATTTTGTTTATGCTTTTTTTGCTATATTTTAAATAAAAATAAGTAATATATATATATATATATATATATATATATATATATATATATATATATATATATAAAATGGCATCTAAACGAATGAAAGTATCGTTTCAAAGACGGGAGGACAGCACCTCTAGCTACCCTGTATCTGCAACTGCAGTAAAGTTAGTTTCATACATTCAGATGTTTGCCCTCAATAACTTTCTTATGGTGTATGCAAAATGATTAATGAGTCAATTATTTTTATAAACAAGTATGACTATCACCTACAACTCTTTCCTCTTGTAGTCGTTTTTTTTTTTTTACATACAAAAAATATATTTTTTGTAGCTCATTGTCAATGATATTAACTAGTTTGCATCCACTGTTGGAAAGCTACTGACAAAAAGTCTGTATGTGCGAATAGGAAACAAACTTTGCAGCAGTGTATCTCCATTACCACTGTTTCAGCTAGAATTTGCAATAACGCAGTGCTATTCATCTGTCGTTGATAGAACTGCATTACATTTTTTATTATTATTCATTTTGTACAATAAACATCCATACTAGCTAAGATAACATCTGTGGTTATCCAAAATGAACAGTGGTAACATTAGAAAAGTAAAAACTTAGAACATGTTCAAAAGAACTTTGAACGTCACTTTCAAAATACCAGTCCTACTCTTAGTTGGTGTGGAGTCTCTGCTTTCCTCATAGAGCGGTAACACTGAGCTTTCACTGAGATCTCATTTGTGGCCCTGATTTTACCTGACACTTTTACAAACAAAATTACAAACACATTACATGCCAAACATTTAGATTAGCGTGATTAGTCTGCTGCTGGCCGGAATGTAAAAATAATAGCACAATGTTAGCCATAACGTACTAGTTCAGGCTATCTGAACTTACCTTCATAATTGCAGAGATAAGACAAAACACAAAACTTGAAACCTTTCTCAAGCTTGCTCTGTGGCGTTGTACTGCACATTCGTACAATTCTTCGCACATCATTAATACAAAATTTTGGCAACTCAAGCAAACAACGAGAAAATTTAGAAGACTCTGCCATAATCCCGTTTACCTCCGCTTTAAATCTCCCCAACCGGAAACGCAAGAGCATCCTTGCGTCAAACGCGGAAGTTATGCGTGCATATAGCCCATTGTTTTCTGTAAAAGTGGGCGGGGAAACACATCAACTACAATGACAATTAGCCTACAACACGTGCTCTTGTGCTCTCTTGTGTAGAATTACTTTGAATTGTGTGACAATGAAAGTAGAGTTGTAATTTTTAAGCTTTGCATTGCTTGTAGTGTAATGGTAATGGTAGTCATGAGGTGAAACTACCATTATAACTTTTAACACAACTATTTTGATTAGCAACATGGAATATGCCAAGATTGTTAAAGCTAAAACTAATGTGAGTTAAGAACATTCAAAGAATTACGAAATCTTACCAATTTATTGTGAGCTTTACAATAGGACATTAAGACATGTAGAGAAAGAGAATAAAATGATTGTTTGGATGTATGTTCGGATATCCATATCGGCACATAAGTTTTGTATCTGTGCATCCCTGAAAGAAATAACTCACCCAAAATAGTTAACTCATGCTGGGGGCAATCATCTGATTTGAAATTACTGTACATTAAAAACAAACAAACAAACAATGAAATTCACGAGGTAAAACGTCATATATTTTAGTTTAGTTGTAGCGCTTTCAATATAGAAAAGGGTGAATATAATTTACAAATCACTCCTTTTTGTTTTTATTAGCATTTTTTATACTGCCCAACTTTTCCGGAATTGGGGTTGTATATGCAAAGGTGCCACTTATTTCCCTACCAAATAACTTTCAGACTTGTATGCTTTCTATCTATGTCAACAGTCCTTTATGTGAAGCTAAAGTCACCCTAAATGACAGCATCTGCTAAATGCCTTAAATGTGAATATAAATACAGGTTTTCCAAATTGCAGTGGGAAAAGTAGCTGCCTCTAAACTGTGGAGTCCATGTAGTGTTTTATTGGCCACTCTTAAGAGCTCTGGTGTTAATCTCCACCCTGCAGGGGTGAAAAGCATTCAAACAAGTTCCACTTAAATCCCTATTTGTTTTACTAATATATTGACTGAGCCGTGGCTCCATACAACAATCAAAACAGCATTAACAACCTCTGAAAAGAGAAAAAGAGCTATTTAAAAAACACAGGGTTTCCCACTTTTTGAGCAACAAATTTCCATGTCTTCTTCATGTGTTCATAATTTGGCATCATTTAGAACAAAATCTGGCCTGAAAGAAGGTTTTTTTGAGTTTGTCTAGGTGGTTCGTAACAGCTCGTCAGGGCGAACTTACAGGATCACATCTTACCGGCTGTCAAACACCTTCTAACTGCCATTGGTCCATGTCATTGGTAGGTGTGACCTGGAGCTCCACCTACTTTGAGGCCGAGAACAAATTCCCATTCAGTTAAGATCAGTCAACATGAACACAATGGCATGCAGAGATATTAGCGAGCTGATGAAAATGTACCTACATCTGTACGATTGTTCACATAGAGACATTTTCCAAGAACATATCAAGCAACATTATTGTTTAATTTGTTCAGCAAATGGACTGAAATCCAAAGTGCCATGAATGCAAAAGTAAACATTACAAATTACACATTATCTACTGTATATAGCCTACTGTATATTACTTTAAAACATCGAGTGGTTAAAGCTTATTTTACTGATCTCGTGTAAATACTACTAATAGAATGAGGCATGAAGTCATTCATAACACAATTTTAATGTAACATTAGTTGATGTTTTACACGTAATCTTGAATGTTCTCATATTTAAATGCTCAGTTGCCGAGTATGCCATTGCTCAGCTGTTTCAAATTCTTTTTAGCGCTAAATGAAGAACGAAGATGCATTTTCCTGTGAGTGTTCTAGGGCCTTAAAAGAGCAACTTCTAACCAATGAAATAATTTAGAGCACAGCATAACTAGAAAATGTATGTCACCATAGACATTTCTATGGCTTTTACATGACATTTTAAGATTTTATACATTTTTGATCAGTTTTTCATTGGAAAATTAGGCCTTTAAATCACAGTTTTATAAAACTCCTTGATAGTGTTAGGTAAAAAAATAAATATTATTATTATTATTGGTTAGTTTAGGAGTCTGATAGCAGTATTAATCATTAATTAATTAGTATTTAGCAATTAACAAGCTCCATACAAATAAAAAGCCCTTTAAACTGAGATTTTCTTTCTGTCAGTACATAACATGCATTGGTAATTCAAAGCACTCCAGGTTACAGATTACCTTACAAAGTTAATTATGACATACAATAGTAGCTTATAAATCATACATTTATGGAGATGAAAAAAGGGAGTCTTTAAAAAAATGCAAAATAAACAAAGAGTCTATGCCAAGAATGAACCGGCCAAAAAGAGACCCCACTTTCAAGGCTAGAGACAAAGTTCTCAATCAAAATGAGAACCGAGTTCATTTTTACCCAGTTCACTTTTTGGTCTATTTAAAGTGATCTATGAATTTGGTTCTTTAAAAGATGATTCCAGTGTGAAAACCAAAGTGATATGCAAATCTTGTGAACCTAGTTCTCTTTTCATTCACAAAAGTCCTCTGTATTAAAAGAGGTCTCATTTTTGATCCATTTAAGAAAGTTTAGTCTAGGTCCCCTTTCCATTCACACTGTGCTTAACCTGGTCTTGTGTAACCTGGACCACTAAAATCACATAGATAGTCACATAGAAAAACACATAATGTAAAATTACATTAATTATGGTATAAACTCTTCTTAGTTCATTAGGACGGTTCACATGTAAGTCAAATTTCTAGCGAAGTGCTCTCAAACCTTTGCAATTAATCATATGTGAACACCCTTTGAAGGTGGAATCTGGTTATTATGCCTTTATGCACACCTACTGAGTAAAAAGAAACATATCATTAGCAGATATGATAACTCTCTGGGTGACGAGTGTTCCAGAATATGGCAGGTATGAAGAGCTGCAAGACTTGCATTTCAGGACATCTGTTTGTGTGAGTGCTTGTGGGCTCAGTTGTGTGTGTAAGCACACAGGGTGAGGGTGAGTCGGTCTAATGGTGTCAATAAATGGACATCTCAGTTGGGCTGCTCAGGTGTGCACTTGTTAAACAGATTTCTGGAAAAACTAGCACAGATTCCTCAATGATTACATAATAGGTAGCTATGGTATGACATTGGGCTATAATTAAAGTTAAAATTAGAATCAGATGATAAAGAGGGGATTTGTTTTCACCTTGCATGCATTAAATTGTGGTTCAGTGAATCCCACATGTCTTTCAGTGGACGTGATGGAGATATCTCCATTAATGTCCCGCTTTGATGGTTTGATGGCAGAGCCGGAAAGTGGCGAAGAGATTTAAGAAAGAAATAGAAAAGATGATTGTTGCCATTTTGAAAGCCAACAGCAATTTTGATCAGACTTTAACTTGAACAAAATGAAGTCAAAGTTAGATGTGATTGTTGAGAACTCTGACAAAAGAAAATTCAGTGTAAAGAAATTGTTCTTAATTTTTCCTTTTATTAAAAAAAATTATTAAAAACAAGACAAACTAAAGCACACATTTTCAACTAAAGTTTATTTGTTCCTCATTAGTCACTTTGGACAAAAGTGTTCAGCCCGGTCACATGACAAGTCGTAAAAATGAGTACGAGATACCGTAATTGTAAGAAGTCGTAAGTCGACTTTTACGCCCATTGAAAACAAACAACCAAATAAACTATTTTTCGTTTAACCTCAGAAAAAAACCTAACAATAAAGTCTACAGTAACCCCTTATCCAAACCCTAAACCTTAACATGATTTATAAAGGAAAATATATTTTGTTTACAATGGATATATAACAATACAACATTTTAAGCCATAACCCAAACCCCAAACCTAACCATAACCATAAATTCTAACCTCTTATCCCAAACGTAAACCTAAACATGATTTTAAAAGGAAAATTACTTTTGTTCACCACGGAAGAAAGAGAACATCGGATTTTGAACAGCATTCTTCTGTTTATAGAAGTTTAAGCCTAACCTAAACCTAACCATGATTTCTTTAATAACTTTAGTGCACCATGGAAGAAAGAAAACATCAGGTTTGGAACAAGACAAGGGAAGCATATTATATGTTGTATTAGTATTGACATTCATCAGTCATTTGTATTGCATAAACAATATGGAATTAGTAACCAAATTTTTTGATAGACATTTCCTTTCATAATATAAAGTGTTGGATAGGAATATAATGCCTGTATTGTATCTATTTGACATTCTGTGTGCTTGTTTGGGGATGAAAGTCTCACCTTGTCATACAAGACGATTTGTTCGATATCTTACAATTTTGCCATCTGGTAGGAATTATTAAGAGCTGTCATAAGACTAAGAAACGTCATAAGACTAAATAAATGTTAAATAAAGTGTTATAATGAAGAAGAAAATAGCATTCTTATGTGTTGATTATATTTTTGTTATAACTATGTTATAACCATGTAACTACCCAAATCAGTTTATTTCAGAATACTTTGGGGGGTTATTGTCAAGCATTAAATAAGTGTGATTAATGATCAACATTGTAAGAGAATAGATATTTTCATAAAATACCTAATTTTAGTCCTTTGTGATTCCCATAATTCTCATACTGTAAAATAAATGTAATTTTGCTGTTGTAAGTTTCCATCTTGTTGGCCAGGAAAGCACATTTTCAGAAGAGTCTCTTATCTCATTCCAACCCAATGCTACTATCCTAGCTCCCTCTGCTGGCAATTACAAATTAGTGAGTGAAAATCTTTACCCTTATGTCCCCATTATAACTCCGTAAACTTTTGTATTCATACTGTAATCACGATACCGCAACTCAGTTTTATTCACTTGCTTACATACACACACCCTCGAGACACAGAAAAGTTTGCAACTAGAATTACGGTAAATTGGTGTAAAGCCAAAAAGGTTATATCTACATTCCAATACAAGGATTATTCTTCTTTAACGGTCTTACGCCATCTTGCTTCAAGACACCTTCACTGATTGGTCCAGTACGGTGTTTGGATTGAGCAGACACACACGTAGGAGGTAAAGGTCTGCCTGGAGGGATGTCTCTTTCCCAGAGGCCAGGTCAGGGTGATGCTTCACACCTTCTGCATCATTCAGAGGTTTTCTATATTCAAATGCCTTCTGACCAGCACAACACACACGGCTCCTTCCCGGAAGATCACAGGGGGGAACACGTGTTCACTGTCAGCCTAAAGCCCCAAAGAAGACTCTGCCTTTTAACCCATCTCCCACTGAAACAAACAGGCACACACAGCGACGCCCATCCTGTCTCCTCTGGCCAAGAGAGAATGCTGTGGATAATTCATGGCAATACACATTTAAATAGATATGAACAGGAAATTTGGGGACTCAGGAGAACAATAAAAACAGATGTATACACCACAACTACACCGTATGTCACTATGCTTATACGATGCTATTCACTTTGCAATTCACTGTGCGAAACTGCTTAGGTGGCCTGATATGTCTGGTGTCAATCACTTTGATTGGCAGGCACATGTCAGAATTGGAAAATGTCACACAGAGAAAGGGAGAGGGAAAGAGCCAGGCTTTACAGCCTTGCACCAAGGCATGGCCTATTTTAATATTTCATCTCGCCAGAGAGAGTCTTTCGCTCCATAGTTTAAATTCTAATCTTGTTATGGCAGAGGTGCATGTAGTCTGCAGGCTGCAGCACCGAGCTGCTCTAATTCCCTCTGTTTCTCTCCCCAGCTAAACAAATTATTATAAATTCCATTATTTTTCCATTATGCATATATGTTTTGGTGGCAGAGCCACTCGGCAGAGCTCTCTCCATTAAGTGGTCTGGCTTTTCCTCATCAAACGCCAATACATCTGGCCCGAAACACAGCTGAGTCCTGTTGGGGCCTCGGAATAGGTCATCATTAGTATATCATTCAAATGCCTTTCTTTCACTAATATGGAGTTATATCTAATAATGGCATCTACTGAACCCTGGACATGCTATTCGTCTTGATTGCCTGACCCTTTCACGAGAGATATTTCATGGTTTTCATCTCTACTAATAGATAATATTCTCATATATAACTCTGCTGAGATTTTCTAGACCCTGAGAGACATATGAGGACACAACAATCGGCCTGATCGATGCACCATATTTTAGCCTTGGAATGGCAGAGTGCGGCAAGTTATTTTTGGCAAGAGGAGCTTCTGTTTTTGTACATTTAATGGGCAGCATATTTAAATGTCAGATTTCGGTTTTACTACCTTGTCTGAACATCCTTTTCCATAAATCCTAGGATCAGTCTATAATGTAGACGAGTTCATAACTCTCTGCGCATTTTTGCTTTGTTTTCACTCAATTTTAAGCCTTGTCTGAATGATGCATTTAGATAAATGGAGACTAGAGCGGTGTTGGGGAGTAGTTAACTAAAAACGTAGCAGCACTACTAACTTAACATTTTTGTGTAGCACGATATTAGCTGAGCTGTTTTTAAAATAGTGTTGATTTTCCAGTAACAAGCTACATTTACCAACAAGTAGCGTTGTAGCATCATAACATGTTAATTTTGGCACATTGTATTACAAACACAGCAATAGAGCCGAGTTAATAATCATAAATGCTCAAATAAAGTAAACCGCCTCTTTCTCATGTAGCGATGGGAAAACCAATCATGCAAGTGAAGCTGTTCTTTCAGACGTTCATGTAAAATAATTAGTTCACTTAAATGATTCACTAGACTTTGGCCTTTTGTCACCTCATGTTAAAACATGTATTCGAAATCTAGGTGTAAATATGGACAGCTCTTTAAAACTAGACAAACAGATCAATTCTGTTGTAAAGTCAAGTTTCTTTCACTTACGCAATCTAGCAAAGATGAAATCATGCTTGACGTTTAAAGGCCTTGAAACCGCGATCCACGCTTTGATAACATCCAGACTTGATTATTGTAATGCGTTATATACGGGAATTAGTCAGTCATCTATTTCTCGTTTACAAAAAGTTCAAAATTCAGCTGCTAGACTTTTAATGGGGATTAAAAAACGTGAACACATTACTCCTACCCTGATCTCCTTGCACTGGCTTCCGGTTTATTATAGGATTGATTTTAAACTTTTGTTACTGGTGTACAAATCTCTGCATGGACTCGCACCGGCCTATCTGTCAGATCTTTTAACTGAATATCAGACTGGACGAAGTTTGAGATCAGCGACTCAGAAGCTACTCAAAATACCTAGGACACATCGAAATAAAAAAGGTGATCGTGCCTTTGCTGTAGCAGCGCCTAAACTTTGGAATAGTTTGCCTGAACATATTAGAGATGCCGCTAATGTGCAGGATTTTAAAAGACAACTTAAAACACATCTGTTTTCAATAGCTTTTAATCAGTGATAATTTTTTATTAAACGTGTTGCTGCCTATGTGATGCTTACTTTTAAGATTAGATCTTTTTTACCTTCTGTGTTATGTGTTACAATGTAAAGCACTTTGGTCAACTTGTGTTGTTTTTTAAATGTGCTATATAAATAAAGTTGCTATTGCTATTGCTATTGCTAATCCTTGCTTTCAAGGGACTTCTTTTTTAAAGCATTTTGGCTTAGTTAATTGCTGCTGTTTATCACTATATTTCAATTCACTTATATAAAAAAGTGTTTTCTAGATATAAATTTACAATCAATTTAATGTTGACACCACTATTAGTTTAACACGTATGAAAACTAACCAAGATTTCACCGTGGTTTTACTATGATTGCAACTTTTGTAAATACAGTCTTAAAAATGCACATAAAATGCATACGCTCGCTTGAGGTGGATAATTTTTTTATTTGATTAGAAGAAATGCACATAAACTATGATGAAAATAAACTCCTATTGAATGTATTAACAATAAATGTGACTGAATAACTCGTTCATTACTGGACTAGCCAGTGGACCAATCGTTGCATCTGAAATGTTGCTCTGGTCATCCTGAAATAACAGTGTCTAAAAAAATCCAGAAATGTTTGTAGAGCAAATAAGTCGAACTTGAACTGTGCCGAATAGCAGGTTTATTGACACTTTTGAAATATATAAATCTTTTTCTAGAGTGTGTTGTCTGCGTGTTCTAAACCTTAAATATTTTTTGAAGAAAAGAGACACAGTGGCTACAATTTCTCCGGAGGTAAAGATTTTTAACACTTGGGATGTGTAGACAAAATTTTCATGTTCATTAGTGTTATTAATTATCATCAGTGGTGGAAAGAGTACTGATTTTTTTTTACTTAAGTAAAAGTACTGCTTCTGAAGAAATAATTCACTTGAGTATAAGTAGAAGTACTGAGAAGTATTATGGCTCTTAAGAGTTTTAAAGTATTTAGTTTTAAACTACAAGTAATTACATTACAAGTTACTTAATGAAAATTATATTATATACGCTTCCATTTTTAGAACATAAAGGCATTCTTGCTCTTTAAAGAAACTGATGCTTCCTTTCACCAAGGATGCATTAAATTGATCAAAAATACTGACAAAATCATTAATTGCTAATTATTATTATGGTTTTAAATAATTGTTTTTAGTAGTATTTATTACTTTTTCTTTACCCATGATGGCAAACATTTACTGTGTCACCTATTCTTTACAAAAGCATTCTAAAGTGCTAATTTGGTACTCAAGAAAATTTTCTTAGAACAATTGAAAATCTTTGCGCTACCATGCGGAATTCACAATACCGCACAAAGAAACACATTTATCCTGAAATTCTATTTTCTCCTGAAGTCTATTGTTTTAGAGAGATGAAGGCTATTCCATGCATTACTGTTTTGTTACTCTAACCAGGATAGAGAGGGAAGTGGACGGCCCAGATGCACAACAAAAAGACAAGTAAATCACAGTCTCTAGTTTAAGAAACAGACTCCTCACAGGTCCTAAACTAGCAGCTTCTAAATGCCAAAGACCTGCATTGCTGCAAGAGGATTATTGGACAAACAGAACATGTTAAGAATATAATATAAATAGAAATTGAAATAGAAATAGCCATTTGTAATATTCTAAATGTCTCTAAATCATCTCTAAACTACATATGTACAAACTACATGTGTGACTGAAACACATTCCCATTTTCAGGTTTATTCTCATTCACATATGTTCAAGTAGTTTGGCTAATAAGCTAACATACTGTACAAAACTAATATAATGCAATATCATATAGGTGAAAATGTATCCTCTATGATATTGCAGCAATTACCTAGATATGGAATGAGATTACTTAGCAAACTGTTATCAACTCCTACATGCCAACTGAATAAAATAAGGCAAAAATTAAAATGTCACACAGTGTTTATTGAGAGATATGATTGATTAAAACACTATAAGTGGTTGTTCTATATATGTATAATTGTACTACAGTTATAATAATACAATTTCAGAAATATTATGTAATTTTTTGTACTTTGTTATTGTACAGAAAAATAACTATAGTGAAGTTGAATACTTGAATCAACTCAAGTAAAAATTATTTATTATACTAAAAAAGTAGAACAATTTGTAAAATGTACTCAAGTACTGTAACACGAGTAGTTGTAATTTGTTACTTTCCACCTCTGATTATCATCAGTATTCATAATAATTCTTTGGCACTATTAATCATTTGTATCATACTATATCATTTATATTTTACATTATGTTGTCTAATATTCATGCCTAAAGCCTAGTGCAAGTCGAACTTTATCCTTTATCCTATATATAAGTTGCATAGATTTCTAATATTTGGATGTAAACTTGCTGAGAAGACTTTTCAAAGACATGTGTTTCAAATTATGAGGGGAGGGGAAGTAATATGAGCTCATTTTAAACAATGGAAGGATGTGATGTTGTTTTTTTCCTATGGATATACTTAAAAATGCCCTGTACAGTTGGCATCCTCAGAAAAAGACAGGGAGACCATCGGAAGACACCACTCTCCGATTCAAATTTTACTTTTTCTCCTATGTCTGGTATCTAAAAATAATTAATAAAATGTGTTATTTCTTAGCAAGTAACTGTTGTTTGGCACCGTGACTTCTCAATAGGAAAATTTAAAGGAAACGTGACTTTATTCGCACATAGTTTTATGCGATATTAAGGATTTTTTGAATTAATCAAATTTGCAACTTGGATGGAAACATAGCTAATGTTTGTTAGATACTTTTTGATAGTAGCGTGTTCAAGTTATGAGTAGCTTGTAGCTTAGGAAACTACAGTTTCTAAGTAGCTTCCACAACACTAGACAAGAGAAAGAAGATATTTTCCTCCCGACTGTCCACAGAATGTCCCCATCAACCTTTTTCAGCAGGACAACATGGAGTGAAAACAAGTAGACATGGTTTAAATTCTGAAATTAATCATGCACAACTGAGTTTGGAGAAAAGAGAAAATACTAACGTCAATGAGAAAGCATAAATCTACAGTTGAATTTGACGTTTTACCTGGTTCTTCCTCAAGTGGTGTCAGGCGATGCCTGGGAAAAAGCCAGTGGCTCATTCATTTGACTGCCCGTTCAACACAATCTCGATAAACAGCTAATCACTCACAGTCTTTTTTTCCCCACAACAATGTCCTCTGTAAGCTTACAAACAAATTACCAGTGAGGCGACACAATAAATCCATGTGTTGCTTTTTGTGTGTGTAAAGCTCTTTGTGTGCGAGGGAAATGGGGTGTAAGACATACACAACACATACCAATTATCTCACAGTGTCGCTGAAGCACTGTAGCATTACCTTCCACTTCTGAGATATGTTGTTTAGCTCACTGCTGTGTGCGCCTTTGTTTTAATAGACAAACACAATGTTTAATTCCTTCTGGGTTAGACAAGAGAACCCAGTGAATGGGCCAGACCTTTAAACACACACAAAACGATGGACTCATTTAGTGTTAATTACTCTTTGTCATTTGCTGTCTTTCCAGCAGCCACATCACAGTGAAATGTCACTGCTGAAATTAGCCTCTGAGCTGGGCAATTTTAAAACTAAATTGCTGAATAAGTATCGCTCCGTAATATGTAGCAATCTGCAGTAATATGATGAGATCATTTGGAAAAAGTTAGGGGGACTGATCAAAAGCAGGCATTATCCAAACTGATGTGCTGACCCCGGGAACATGTGGACACAGCTGTAGTGTCATTTGACGCGCAGGGGAGCAGGTGCCAGTTGGCAAGGGTGCAAAGGTGCCGAGCGGCTGAACAATTACTGTTATTCATAACAGAGCCTGTGATGTCTGCAGGACCACATTCATGGAACAACTTTGTATTTACAGTAAATGTACCAAAGTGTAGAAATACTCATAATCACCTGTCAGTGCATTCTTGTTGTAAATACAAATTCAAATGATTATATAAGTGTTGCTCATCTTTATTCTTAAAAAAGGCAGAAAAGTTTGTACATTATAGTCAATCTCACTTGCACAAAACTTTGCAGAAATTTCTGCAGATTTAAGCAGAATTCAAACACCTGTCATTCACAATGTCCTTGCGTGTTTGCCCCTTCACGTTCATTTATTAAATATGCTCACTGTGCACTTTATTAGGAACACTATGGTTCTAATAATGTGCCTGATGTGTTCTTCTGCTGTTGTAGGCCATCCGCCTCAAGGTTTGATGTGTTGTGCATTCTGAGATGCTATTCTGCTCACTATGATTGTAAAGAGTGGTTTTCTGAGTTACTGTAGCCTTTCTGTCAGCTCGAACCAGTCTGGCCATTCTCCGTTGATCTCTATCATCAACGAGGCGTGTCTGTCCACAGAACTGCCACTCTCTGTATGTTTTTTATTTTTGGCACCATTCTGATTACATTTTTGAGACAGTTTGTGTGAAAATCCCAGGAGACCAGCAGTTACAGAAATACTCAAACCAACACATCTGGCACAAACAATCATGCCACGGTCAAAAGCGATCATATTTTTTCCCCATCCTGATGGTTGATGTGAACAATAACTGAATTTGAGTGCATGCATTACACTGCTGCGACATGATTGGGTGAACAGATAATTGCATGAATAAGAAGGTTCATAATAAAGTGCTCAGTGAGTATATGACAATGCTTCAGCCTAATCTAATGAAAATTACAGTACATAACTGTGGTGACATTTTTGCAAAATTATATTACATGGTTTATTTTATGTACCGTGACAATTCCGAAGTGAAACATACACTGTGTGGCACTAAAAGCGATTTCAATTGTCTCCCAAACAGATGATGTTTTAAGGTTAATGCTCTATCGAGTTTTAAATAAATGAAAAAAAAACCTCCTAACCTTAACCCTAAACTTAACTGAGAGTGTCATAAAAAGGAAAGTGTGACATGAAAAATGCAATTGCTGAAGCAGCCACATTAGCATGCACTATAGTAATAGTTTAGATATCACAAGATAGCATTGTGTGAATATTGAGGTACAGGGTGAAAAATAAGTGTGTATGAACTGTAATCTGCAGACTCACTCATTGTTGTAACACCACTTGAGTTCATTTTACAAGAGAACTGCCACAAAATGAGCCATGTTGGAATCATTAGACAAAAATGAAGGTATAGTAACATTATTTTTTTGAGACCATGTTGAAATGCTTTTGCTTACCAATAAGAGTGTAGTATTCTCAGCTCAACTAAATTTACTTTTAAATCCTTTCCGCAGATTTTTCCCACAATTTCGTACAGAAAATGCGAAGAATCCCCACAGGTCTAGGCCTAATTGAAATCTAAGAAGTGTTGGAAAGAATAATACAAATAGTATCTGTCACTGCTTCAACTTGCAACGTGAGGTAAAGGTGTGTTTGCACATTGGGCTTTCTTTGTCTCATTGTGCGGCCGAGTGAAGTCTCAACATTTTCTTCTAACCCACTTTCTCTTCGAGTAATTGTTATTAAAAGAATAGAAATGGGGTCAGTTCTGAAAGCAGTTCTTGCTTCTCGCCCTGCGTGTAATTAACATTTCACAGCGCATATCTCATTACAGAAGACAAGGCCACTTTTACAGAACAGAGCGCAAAGCATTAAGATTTCACCAGGCTATAATCTGACTTGCTATCATTAAAGAATAATGTAAACCTTCAAGTGATTTAATTCGACGTCTATAGAGACATAATAGTGGAGTTAAGGTCTTTGTTTAGTATTCACTTGAACTGTCTGTCTTGATCTTCCTTTTCCTTTCACAGCTATTTCAGAATAAAGATTCAGACATCCTGTTATATCGTTTATAACTACATATATTTGATATATTTTTTTTGCTATCATTGGGCAGGACTGCTTTATTTTATTTACATGTGTGAACGATGAAGAAACATTTGAAAACACAGAGCTGGGCATGTCCCAAACAAGTCAAGACAAATAACTTTTTATTAACGTGTTATTTTACCCCCCAAAAAATTTCACTTATCATTTACTCACCCATGTGCCATCCCAGATGTGTATGACTTACTTTCTTCAGCTGAAAACAAAGATTTTTAGTAGAATATCTCAAGTCTGTAGGTCCATACAGTGCAAGTGAATGGTGACCTGAACTTCAAAAGCTCCAAAAGGGACATTAAATTCAGCAAACAAGTAATCCATTAGACTCAAGTGGTTAAAGCAATGTCTTCTGAAGTGATCCAGTTGTTTTTGGGTGAGAACAGACCAAAATATTACTCCTTTTTAACAGTATATCTTAACAGAAGTCTCCTTGGCGGTCATGATTTCAAGCTCGATTACATTTCCTATAACGCCATCTAGCTCTTTGCATGCATCAAGCACTAGAAAGAGTATTCAAGCTTGAAATTGTGATTGTTCCTAGAGACTTCAATGGCAAGATATCATAGGTGTCATTTACACTGGGGACACTGGGGACATGTCCCCACCACTTTTTGAAATGGCTGATTTTGTCCCCACCACTTTTTGAAAGCATTTGGTTAAAATGTTCTGAAAAACCAAGCGAACCAGATGCTGCGCTTTGCTAAGCACTATGGAGAACAATCCTAGTTGTGACCGAGCTGAAATAATGTGTGTAACACGTCAATGAACATTGAACGGAATTTATAGCCTCGGCTAATGTAATCATTAGATGCACCTGTGGCAAGGCTATAAATGGATACGTCACCAGGTGTCGTCAGATACTTCTTTTTGAAGAGCAGTCTTGGGACGTCCCAGTGCGGCAAAGAAGCGCAGCATCTCGTACCGCTTTTTTCAGGGAACAAGGGTTACACATGTAACCCGAGACGTTCCCTTTACAAAAAGCTTCACTATGATGCTGTGCTTTTGCTAAGCGCTATGGGGAATGCAATACCCACGCCGGCGCACTGGGGGCTGTCCATACCCCTACGGTTGTGCGGTGTACTCACAAAAACATGAGAGGTCTCAGACATGAGCTTGAGATGTCGACTCAAGGGCATAAGAGCCCGGAGTGCAGAACATCCAAACTATAAAAGTCCAATGAATGTGTGCAGAGAGGACAACCTGCCGCATCACAAACTTGTTTAGACATGGGCTGAGATGTTGACTCAAGGGCATAAGAGCCCGGCGTGGCAGAACATCCAAACTATAAAAGTCCAATGAATGTGTGCGGAGCGGACAACCTGACTCATCACAAACTTGCTGCAGAGGGAGACCTTTAGCCAAGGTTTTAGAGGAGGAGAGCCCTCTGGTAGAGTTCGCCCTAAAACCTACTGGCGATGCTTGACCGCGCGCCTCGTAGGCCCTGGCAATAATGAAGATGCCTCTTTGAGGGCACCCCGCCCACCAAGCCATGGCAAATCACATTGGCCACATAGATTCATGGATTTTCTACAGAAAATCCAGAACTGAAGCAAACTGGCAGTTAGCTGGTTCTGTAATATGAACTTTAGTAGAAGGAAACGCATGCAGGTGCATTTGTGCTCTGTATGCATTATTACGATCAGCCCCCGGGGGGGGGGACTGGGCGACTCGGGGAGAAGATGTCCTCTTCTGCCCTGTAAAATCTAACCAGATCAGTTCCAAGTGGAGGGAGTCCTAGCACTTGAAATGGTCTCGATAACCTCAAGAGAAAACCCTGTGAACATCATTTGGTACCCTTAGGGGCCAGGACACGAAAGGTTTCACAATTCGGGCCAAGGATGAGAAGGTCCTCCCTGTTCGGAATCGCCCAAGGAGAGGTATTAACTCCGAGAAACATATCCTGTTCGGCCAGCGCAGCGCCATTAAAAGGAGGCAAGACCCTTACTGGTGAACACTGCCAAGACTCCCTGGAGCAGAGAAACCGGGGAAAGAAACGCATACAGACGCATTCTGGGTCATGTATGTGTCTTAACGTCCAGACCCAAGGGGGCTGGGTGATTTCAGGGACAAGTAGAGGAGACATTGTGCTATTCACAGAGGCGAAGAGGTCTTCTGCCCTAAGATCTCACCCAAACTTGTTCCAAGTGGAAAAGGCCCGGCATTTAAAAAGGTCTCGATAACCTCAGGAGAAAGCCCTGTGTCCCTCAGTTGGTACCCTTAGGGGCCAAACATGAAAGATTCAACAATTTGGGACTGGGATGAAATATTGCCCTGTGCCTGAGATAGAAGATCCTTCCTGTTCAGAATCGCCCAAGGCGAACCGTCGAGGGAAGAAATTCACTCTGAGAACCAAGCCCTGTTCGGCCAGCGCGGCGCTATCAGTAAGAGGCAAAAACCCTTTCTGGCGAACTCTGGGCAACTACTACCTTAGGGTGGAGTTCTTAACTCCCCCGTTGGTTTTTTCTGTCTGGACAGTAAATCTGCTCCCACATACGGGCATCCAGGGATATAACTGACCTGAGTGACAGGAGCTTTGCCCTAAAGAGAATCCGACGCGTCAGAAATACAGCTGACAAGAACGTGGGTCTCCTTGATGATTTATGTAAGAGGCTGCCGCTGTATTGTCCACCCGCACCAAGACATGGCAGCCTCAGGAGGAGGTATTTCAGGGCCAGAAATACAGCCGTCAACCCGAGATCCACAATGGTGCTATTTTTGTTAAAAAAGCCCGACTTTTGCAACACATGGACATCGGAGCAACCGGTGTTCGTGTCTACCATCGCCAGACACTACTGAAATATAAGACTCATGCAAAAACCAAGCTGCATGATGACCTGCAGGAGGCGCTACGCGTACTCGGCTTGCTGTGGAGACCAGGCCTCCAGCCCTCGGCGTCGCCTGATGCCGGTGGCCGGGGAGAGGACGTCGTGAGCGGTGTGCTAGAAAGCGGAAGCGGAAAGAGGACGGGGTCCATGCTAGGCTAAAACAAACCCTAGCCGGCCTGCTGTCCCATCTATCCTGCTCTCAAATGTTTGCTCCCTGGACAATAAACTGGACTATATCCGACTCCAGCAGGCTACGCAGCGTGAGTTTAGAGACTGCTGCGTCTTTGTTTTCACGGAGACAGAGTTCCGGATGCCGCCATTCAGCTAGACGGGCTCGCCTCGTTTCGTGCCGACAGAAATACAGCTCTCTGCGGTAAGACTCGCGGTGGTGGCTTGTGTGTTTACATCAACACGGAATGGTGCAAGAACTCTATGCTAGTCTCTAGTTACTGTTCATCGCTGTTGGAGCTTGTGAATGTTAGATGCAGACCTTTTTATCCACCACAGGAATTCACCACTGTTTGCATAACCGGAGTTTACATTCCCCCCAGCGCTAACGCTAAGGAAGCGCTCTGTGAACTGTATGGGGCTATGAGCGAACTGCAGAACGCTCACCCCGACGGACTGTTTATTGTCGCCGGAGATTTCAACCATGCAAATCTCAAGACAGTGCTCCCTAAATTCCATCAGTATGTGGACTTTGCAACGAGAGGGGCGAACACGCTTGATCTTGTTTACACAAACATCCCAGGCGCGTACCAGGCGGAGCCCCGCCCCCACCTCGGCTACTCAGACCACATCTCTGTTATGTTAATTCCAGCATACAGACCGCTCGTTAGACGCACAAAACCGCTTCAGAAGCAGGTGAAAACCTGGCCAGCAGGAGCCATCTCTGCTCTTCAGGAATGTTTTGAGTGTACTGACTGGCACATGTTCAGGAGGCTGCAACATATGGCGATTCTACCAACTTGGAGGAATACACAGCATCAGTGACCAGCTACATCAGCAAGTGCATTGATGATGTCACTTTCTCCAAGACCATCACCACACGCTCCAACCAGAAGCCGTGGATGACTGCGGAGGTGCGCACACTGCTGAGGTCCCGAGACTCTGCCTTCAGAGCAGGCGATAAGGCAGCCCTAAGAACAGCTAGGGCCAAACTGTCACGGGCAATCAGAGAGGCAAAGCGCCTGCACGCCCAGAGAATCCACAGTCACTTCCAGGACAGCGGTGACATGCGGCGCATGTGGCAGGGCATCCAGGCCATCACCAACTACAGGACAACATCAGTTGCCTGTGACAAAGATGCCTCCCATCCAGATGCGCTGAACGACTTCTACGCTCGGTTTGAAGTGCAGAATGACGTGATGGCGAGGAAGTCCACCCCTCCTCCCAACGACCAGGTGCTCTGTCTTACCACGGCAGATGTGAGGAAAACTCTACGTAGAGTCAACCCACGGAAGGCTGCTGGACCAGACAACATTCCTGGCAGAGTGCTCAGAGGATGTGCAGACCAGCTAGCAGATGTTCTTACCGACATCTTTAATATCTCTCTGAGCAGCACCGTCGTTCCAACGTGCTTCAAGGCCACCACCATCATCCCCATGCCAAAGAAGTCTTCAGTGTCCTGCCTCAACGACTACCGTCCCGTCGCACTTACACCCATCATCATGAAGTGCTTCGAGAGGCTCGTCATGAGGCAGATTAAGACCCAGCTGCCCCCTCACTAGACCCACTGCAGTTTGCGTGATCGTTCAAACCGTTCAACGGACGATGCCATCACCACAACCCTCCATCTGGCCCTCACCCACCTAGACAATAAGGACTCATACGTTCGAATGCTGTTCATAGATTTCAGCTCAGCATTCAACACAATCATTCCCCAGCACCTGATTGGAAAGCTGAACCTGCTGGGCCTGGACACCTCCCTCTGCAACTGGATCCTGGACTTCCTGACTGGGAGACCTCAGTCAGTCCGGATCGGGAACAGCATCTCCACCACCACCACACTGAGCACTGGGGCCCCCAAGGGCTGTGTGCTCAGTCCACTGCTGTTCACTCTGCTGACTCACGACTGTGCAGCAATGCACAGCTCAAATCACATCATCAAGTTCGCCGATGACACGACCGTGGTGGGTCTCATCAGCAAGAACGACGAGTCAGCATACAGAGAGGAGGTGCAGCGGCTGACGAATTGGTGTAGAGCCAACAACCTGTCCCTGAATGTCGACAAAACAAAAGAGATGGTTGTTGACTTTAGGAGAGCACAAGGTGAACACACTCCGCTGTACATCGACGGCTCCTCTGTGGAGATCGTCAAAAGCACCAAATTCCTTGGTGTTCACTTGGCGGAGAACCTCACCTGGTCCCTCAACACCAGCTCTATCACCAAGAAAGCCCAGCAGCGTCTCTACTTTCTTCGAAGGCTGAGGAAAGCACATCTCCCAACCCCCATCCTCACTACATTCTATAGAGGGACTATTGAGAGCATCCTGAGCAGCTGCATCACTGCCTGGTTTGGGACTTGCACCGTTTCGGACCGCAAAGCCCTGCAGAGGATAGTGAGGACAGCTGAGAAGATCATTGGGGTCTCTCTTCCCTCCATCAAAGACATTTACTAAAAACACTGTATCCATAAAGCAACCAGCATTGTGGACAACCCCACACACCCCTCACACAAACTCTTTACCCTCCTCCCGTCTGGCAAGAGGTACCGAAGCATTCGGGCCCTCACGGCCAGACTGTGTAACAGCTTCTTCCCCAAGCCATCAGACTCCTCAATACTCAGAGACTGGTTTGACACACACGTGTCCTGATTTGCACTTTAATTACTGTCACTTTATAACTGTCTGCTACCTCAATAACTGCTATGTGCATAGAACATTATCTCATAGTATGTTATGTTTACATTTTAGAAACTGTCATCTTTTTGCACTACTGAGTACTGGTCGAGCTGCACTGTCTATTGTCCTGTTCATTGTCAGAAATTTGTTGTACTGTCCTGTACTTTTTGCACATGTTTGCACGTGCACTTTATATAGGTATATGTAGGGTTTTTTTTATATAGGTATTTTATTTCGTTGTGTTGTCTCATGTGGTCCTGTGTTGGTCCTTTGTTGTTTTTATGTAGCACCATGGTCCTGGAGGAACGTTGTCTCGTTTTGCTGTGTACTGTACTAACTGTATATGGTTGAAATGACAATAAAAACCACTTGACTTGACTTGACTTGAGACAGTGACTGTGACAACCGAGCTGACGACCCTCCTATCCCCTTAAGCTGGACGACCACTTAAGGCCGCTACCCCGCCCGTCAGGGAGGCGTCTGTAGTTAGCAGCCTGCGACAACAAGACGCACCTAGAGTGGGACCCAAGGTAGAAAACCGGGGTCTGAACCACATAGAAAGGGAACGAAGACTGAGGCACGTAACCCTTATTAGCCTAGGGTTTTTGGCCCTTGGAAGAAATCCCCTGGCTTTGGGCCACAACAAAAACGGTCTCATAAGCAGAAGGTCCAGAGGGATCACCGTGGAAGTGGACGCGGTCGCCCTGAGACCCGGAAATCCTTGATACTGATAACAGTGCAACCTTGACCTAGCCTGACTTTGCTCAGGTTGATCTGAGTGGACTCAATCCTAGCAGGAGACAGTTGTGCCCGCATTGTGATTGAACTCCATACGATGCCCCGATAGACAGTGTTCTGAGTGGGAGAGAGGACACTTTTCTTGGCGTTGAGCCTCAACCCCAGAGAAAAAGATGAGCTAAGACGATGTCCCTGTTTAGATCAGTTATGTGTTCATATTTTAGTTAAATAATCTTTTGTGTATATTCTTGCAAGTTGATTCTGGTTTGCTTGTAAATCAATGTAAATTTAACGATTCGATCTCAGCTCCATGCTAAGAAAGAGTTATTTTTGTGTGGCTACAAAAAATATCCTTTCTGAGAATTGATAGACGATCAATACTGAGTTTTCACTGGACGAACAGATAAATTGATTGCAATATTAATTCAGCTACCTCAAGTTAAATCTATTAACTGATCCAAATGTTCATAATTAATTATTCATTTTTCCATTTTAAAGATATTTTGACTGTGGTATATTTTAATAAATAATCTCATCCCGGTTTCTAAAAGATATAGCTTCAAAACTATACCTATATGTGTAATATTATTGACAATAAGTCATGAGAATAATATTACTCCAATAAGAGATTTAATCATAATTCTCTTATTAAAGCTAATTCCCTACAGTAGAAATTGTGAGGAAATAAAACTAAATGTTGTATTACGATTTTAATGGTTGAGAATTTTATTCAGACAAATAATCTAGTTATTTGTAATGTATCTAAATTATAATGGTTGTCAAACGCAACTGATTTCATTATAAATTTCCTTACATAGTAATGTAGAAATAGGACCATTTAATTTAATTCCTAGCTTACACATACTCTTTCTCTTTGTAGGGCTCACAGTTTAGGAGCGGGTTTGGTTATTAGCAATAAGTAATAATTATCATAGATAATTATCAATTATTAAAATCAATAGAACACTGATTAGAATCAATGTTAGTTTTAGTTTTTTAGGGGCACCACCCTGGAATCAGGGACTAATAACCAGACAGTATAACAGTCTCAATATTAGATTGTTCTCTTAGGAAAATTGATGTCCGTAGATCATAAAAATTCGAAAGGAAACAACAAAGGTTTGAATTCGAGCACTGGCATCCCTTGCCAGCCTTTGACACATGTGTATGCAAAACAAACCAAAACAATTCTCTTTGAAATATAACAAAGTTTATATTTAATAATAAATACAATGCAGTCAATAAACTTCCGACTTACAACTACAAACTAAACAGTGACGTGATTAGATACGGTAACCAAAATAAGCCTATAACACATGAGAGGCGTGTATGTACATGTGTGTGTGTGTAAGGAGTGACGCGCACAAAATGACGGACGTGACTCTCATGGAGAGTACGTCAAGTGAGATTTCCAGCCAGAGAGTATGGCCGTGAATGTGGGTGGAGAGAAGCTGGTTAATGGCGTCTGCCCATTTACCGCGTGTCTCCGCTTGTACAATAACTTGGGGACAAAGCTGAGCTTTATCACAAAGTTATCTACTAGCCAAATGTTTGTGAGGGGTCGCGCGCATGTGTGTGTGTGGTTAGTATGACAGAGAGAGAGAGAATAAAGTGGTGGCGCTGAAGCCGGTTTTGCGATCGTGGGAAAGAAGGCAACTGTTAGTTTATCACTCAGAGACGCTGTGAACGGCTCGTAACCCGTCCCGCAGCCTTCGGTCCTTTAATGGATAAACACAGTGTGCCGGTCTCATCCGCGATGGCGTAAATACACAACAGTCCAACGTGGTTGGATTACAACACAGCAAACTCTAATTTGTGACAAAGGTATGTTACATTAATACCTTGAGTATTATTAGCAGCAATGAGCGGACTCGGCGGTCCGTAAACTGTACAAACAATAAACTTGATCCACAAGAATAACACACCTAAATATTCTATCTCTGCCCAGACGTTAACCTCTTGCTTGGATCACGTGAGGACTCATGTAGAACGTGTGTTCATCCGTCATTTGACTCCGACTCGGTTCCTCAAGGCTCGGGTGATGACGGGAGGCCGTTTCTTCGCTCTGTCGGCGGGCAGTACGGTTGCTGATTCTCGGCGGGCTGGCGGAGAAATCAGCGACGTCAACTTTATTGAAGAGGGAAAGGAATTCTTCTTTCTTCACTTCTGCATGCAAACGGATGAAGATGCAGATTGCTCGGCGGTCTCCTTCGGATCCGTTAAAGTGTTCGGTGGAACATTACTTGCGTACGTTACTTCTTTGTGCAATGAGGCAACACCTGAGAGCAACGACGACTGCGTCTACGTATGGCGAGCAAAGTCACTGGAAGCGAGGTACAGAATGATATTCGAGGTATTTCTACTCCTGATGACATCATAGTTCAGGTGCGTTCTGTTGAGTGCCTCATCCAATAGGAGTTGAGAGTTCGATCCTTTGGAATTTCACACAGTTGTAAAGTGGGCAAGGCTTCTTGGGATTTGTAGTCAGTTGTGTACTCCCTTTGTTTGATTTTGACATGGTTTTTATCAGTAAGATTTATGACTATGTTGTTGTGGGCCTCAGTCACGCTTTATGACTGTGTTAGGCCTGCCTTTGTCTTGTATCGGAATACATGAGGCCCAACACCTTACAAATAATGGTAATGTACACAATACTTTAACCCTTACAGTGTACATTTATCATAACAAAGTCGCTACATATATTGGTGTGAAAATTTGGGCACTTTAACTTATTGCTGTTTATTTGTGCATTGTGGAACGCGCTGACGTTCATATGCATCAATGAATCTGTTTTCATTAGTGTTAACCCAGATCAAAAATCACTGGTGTCGATTGCTATGGCGACGAAAGTTCACAGAAAGTACTAAAGAGACTCTTCCGGGGCAATTTACAGTGCATGCACAACCTGCCGACAACCTACAGCTAAGCTAATAGCATAACACAACACTGCTAAACTAACCAGTTAGCGAACTTTCATTGAAACCCCTAAATGCGCTACATATTATGGTGTTGGAATGAGGGCAAGAATCTAAATTAGTTATTTGTCATTTTATACACAGTCATTATTACCTTTGAATCCAGAAACTAAACTAAAGTTTGTGCCTTTGATGTATATAGTGTGCGCTTGTTGGTTGTCATGACAACAAGAAACTTAGATCTGTATTTACCTCCGTTATAAGTTAGGCTGAATGCCACCTTCAGCGATCATGAAAAGAGCACAGAAATTGAACAGAACTCTCCGATTAAACATGCCCAGACACCCTTATGGAATAAGTTCGAGTTAAACAAAAACTCCACGAAGGAATTTAAAGAAAAGATACGAGCGATGTTCCTCTATCTCTTTCTAAATGGCCTTATGTAATAGCTAGATTAATGACATTGCGATCCAGTGCATGTTCCAGTGCATTCAACATTGCGATCCAGATATGTTCCAGTGCATTCAACTTGACTATTTTAACTGTCTGTGGTTTAATCTTTGAAATAATTGTTCACATTTTTGTGTCTGGAGCGAACGTGAAAATAATTCGAGTAATGTGCAGCATTTTCCGAGTGTAATTTTGAATGGGAGTGTAAATGTTTGATCGCTAAAGATTTGCAGTATATCTGGTTTAACTTCAGTGAAAGACCTGTTGCGTATCCAGAACCTTACACAAAATCCGCTCTGAACAAATTAAGTTGTTATTGATAAAGCCGCAGTTAAACTGCAGAGCAAATATAGATTCATCTATAAGTGCCACTCCGTAAAACAATTACGTGAGTTGTCTATAAATCGCCATGTGTCATGGAATCCAGTTCCACAATCCACCCCACGTCTTCCAGTCCCCCCACTCGCTCACTATCCAGTTCCACAATCCACCCCACGTCTTCCAGTTCCCACACTCGCTCACAATCCCCTGAATATTAGTTTCACCTGCGCTGTTTCTGGACTCTATTTATACCTGCCTTGTTCACGTTTAGTTTGTTGGTTATTGTTTGCACATTAGCGTTCTTTACCAGCTCCCGTATACTCGTCTAGTTATCACCCTGTTTACTCTCGTGTTTGTTTGCCCAGCCCTGTTTCCCCCTGTTTGTTCTATTACCTGATCTCCTGGCTTGTTGACCTGTACCCTGTTTTTGACGCTTCTCTGGATTTGCCCTTTTGATTAAGTCTACCATTAAAAACCTCTTCTGCATTTGAATCCATCTCGTCCTGATTCATCACAGAATAACCAACCATCATTATGGATTCAGCGGAAAACCTACAAAGCTCCCTTGAACGGATGTGTACAGCGATTTCAGCTCAAGCATCTACAGTTGGAAGGCATGACCAGGCATTCACCGCTCAAGGACAGCAAATCCAGGAGATATTACAGATGGTACGTGCTTTATCTGATCAATTAAACCCCGCACCTGTTCAACATGAATCTGTCCCAGTACCTGTAGAAATTCCTGACACGCTGCCGAGCGCTGCTAGTTTTTTACCTCCTGAGAGGTTTGATGGCTCTTCAGATAATTTCTCATGCTGTGTAGCGTCTTTTTGCAATATCATCCCCATCTACGTTCAGACAGTGAGAAGGTTCATTTTTTGATCTCCCTGCTTGTTGGCAGAGCTAGACAGTGGGCCACTGCTCTATGGACGGCTAATATCCTGTTCTATCCTCGTATGTTCAGTTCTGTGATCAAATTGCCAGGGTATTCGATCACCCGGCAGCCGGGAGAGATATTGGTAGCCGCCTTATGGATATCAAGCAGGGGTCGCGTACCGCAGCTGACTATGCTTTAGACTTTCGCACCCTTTCCGCAGGGAGTGGATGGAGCGAACCAGCACTATTAACTGTTTATCGCCGTGGTTTAAAACCGCAGTTACAAATGGAACTTGCCTGCCGTGGAGAATCGTTGAATTTGGAGGAGTTTATCCAGCTTTCAATCTCGGTTGATAACCTGTTGCACGATCGCACATACAGACATCCTTCCAGTGGTTCCGAACGAACCGTGCGCCCTTACCCATTTCAAGCCTCACCTGTGGAAGATGTTGCTCCACTTGAACCCATGCAACTTGGTCGCTCTCCTCTAACTCCCGCTGAGCGAAGGAGACGTTTAACGCAGCACCTCTGCTTATAATGTTGTCAGCCAGGACATCGTATTGTTTCATGCCCTCTGTGGCCCCTGTCTTCATCCTCCATGAGCCAGGTCAGAACCTCTGTCATTTTGGGCATTACTCAAAAGCAAGTTACGCTTCCCGTCATGTTGTCAGTTAACGATGTCTGGAGTGGAGAAACAGACATCGTCGATTCCGGAGCGGCCGGGAATTTCATTGATGAACATTTGGTTCTGAGTTTAGGTATTCCCCTCTGTTCAGTTGAGCCGCCCCTCAAGATTAATGCATTGGATGGAGCGCCACTTGGATCCGGGTTCGTCACCCACCGTACTGTACCACTGATGCTCCAGGTGGGCCTTTTCCATGAGGAAATTATTCAGTTTTTCATTGTTCGTTCTCCCAGAGACTCTGTAGTTTTAGGCCATCCTTGGCTTAACCTCCATGACCCCCATATTTGCTGGCGCACAGGGGAGCTGTCAAGCTGGAATGATTACTGCTTCTCACACTGTCTGGGTTTACCTGTTCGTTCAACCTCCGTGGAAAGTCCAGAAATTAAGTTTCCTGTATTCGTCCCGTCTGAGTATTCTGCATATGCTGATGTTTTTGCTAAAACTCCGGTTGCCCTTCCTCCACATCGTAGCTGGGATTGTGCCATTAATCTTCTTCCGGGGTCTCCCCTTCCTAAAAGCAGAGTGTACCCCTTGTCACTTCCAGAATATAAGGCGATGGAGGACTACATTGAGGAGGCACTAAATCTTGGTATAATTCGTCCTTCGACTTCCCCTGTAGCATCAGGGTTTTTCTTTGTAGAGAAAAGGGACGGCGGACTCCGTCCTTGTATTGACTACCGTGCCTTAAATGATGTCACGGTGAAATTCACATATCCCTTGCCTCTTATCCATCCGACACTAGAACTTGTCAGTAAAGCCCAGATTTTCTCTAAACTTGACCTCAGGAGTGCTTACAACCTCATTCGCGTCAGGAGAGGAGACGAATGGAAAACTGCTTTCGTCACCACTAGGGGGCACTATGAATACTTGGTTATGCCATACGGCCTCGCTAACGCCCCCTCAGTATTCCAATCCTTCATGAATGAGATTTTTCGAGACATGATCGATCGGTTCCTGATCATATACATTGATGACCTACTAATTTTCTCCTCTAACCTGTCTGAACACATGGATCATGTGTCTCGGGTGCTACAAAGGCTCAGGGAGCATTCCTTGTTCGTTAAAGCTGAAAAATGTGAGTTTCATCGTGCGTCTGTCTCTTTTCTGGGCTATGTCTTGTCTGCCGGCACCATGAAAATGGAGACCAACAAGGTCTCAGTGGTCCAGTCCTGGCCTGAACCCAAGACGCTGAAAGAGCTTCAACGTTTCCTGGGGTTTGCAAACTACTATAGACGTTTCATCAGAAACTTCGTAACGATAGCCGCGCCCCTCACGACTTTGACATGTGGTAAACCCAAAACTTTATTGTGGACCCCTTCAGCCCAACAATCTTTTCAGGCCCTCAAGGATGCATTTACCTGTTCCCCGGTGTTGAAACAGCCTGATCCTTCTCTGCCCTTCGTTGTAGAGGTCGACGCCTCAGAATCTGGCGTGGGAGCCGTTCTCTCACAAAGGCACGGTGAGCCTGCTAAGTTATACCCCTGTGCATTTTACTCCCATAAGCTGTCTCCCCCCGAACAAAATTATGATGTTGGTAACCGAGAGCTGCTGGCCATCAAGTTGGCCTTAGAAGAGTGGCGTCACTGGTTGGAGGGCTCTAGGTATCCTTTTGTTGTTTTTACCGATCACAAGAACCTGGAATATCTTCACTCTGCTAATAGGTTAAATTCCAGACAGGCCCGATGGGCAATGTTCTTTGCTCGTTTCAACTTTTCAGTCACCTACCACCCAGGGTCCAAGAATACCAAGGCCGATGCCCTCTCCAGGCTTTATTATAATGACTCTCAACCTACAGAGCCTGATACGATCCTTTCTGCTTCATGCCTTGTGGCCCCAGTTAGATGGGAACTATTGGAGACTATACAACGTGCCCAAAGGAATGAACCGGCACCACCTCAGACCCCCCCGGACAAGACGTATGTGCCAGCAGTGGTTCGTCCCCAGTTGATGCAATGGGTGCATACATCACTTTGTTCTGGTCATCCGGGTATCACTCGTACTCTAGAACTGCTCTCTAGAAAATTCTGGTGGCCCTCTGTGGCTGACGATGTGTGTGACTATATTCTGTCCTGTCCTATCTGTGCCCAATCCAAAACGCCTCGCAGCCTGCCTGCTGGACTCCTTCAGCCATTACCCATCCCTAACCGACCATGGTCACACATCTCCATGGACTTCATTACTGATCTGCCGCCTTCAGACGATTGCACTACCATCCTGGTAGTGATCGACAGATTTTCCAAAATGAGCCGTTTGGTTCCTTTGCCCGGACTGCCCAACGCCACCCAACTTGCAGATATCATAGTTAACCACATATTCTGAAACTTTGGCATTCCTGAATAGATTACCTCCGACAGGGGAACACAGTTCACATTAAGATTCTGGCGTGCCTTTTGTGATAGACTAGGAATCCAGCTCAAGTTCTCTTCTGGATACCACCCACAAACGAACGGGCAAACAGAACGGCTGAACCAAGAAATTGGCAAATATCTCAGAGCCCATTGCTCACAGAACCAGACCACCTGGAATGCCTACCTCCCTTGGGCTGAGTACACCCAAAACTCTCTCGTCAGTTCGTCCACCCGACTCACCCCGTTTCAATGTGTCTTGGGTTATCAACCCCCTCTGTTCCCGTGGGAGGCCGAACCCAGTGACGTTCCTGCCGTGGATACCTGGGCCCAAAATGTACTCGAGTATGGAGAGAAACCCATGATCGCCTGCAGCAGGCCACTCAAACTCAGAAAACCAAAGCTGACAGGCGACGCAGACCCATACCCATCTTCCATCCGGGCCAGCGGTTCTGGTTATCTACCCGTGACATCCGTCTCCGGCTCCCTTCCAGAAAATTAAGTCCCAGGTATATTGGTCCATTTAAGATAGTCAAAAGAATTAACCCTGTTACCTATAAACTTTTGCTTCCATCCCGCTTTAAACTTTGTCCTGTGTTCCATGTTTCCCTGCTCAAGCCAGTATTCTACAGCCCGATGGTTCCTCCTACGGCCCCTCAAATACCACCTCCTCCACTAGACATAGAGGGTCAACCAGTCTATGCTGTCCGGGCACTGCTAGACTCCAGACGTCGCGGCGGCCAGTTACAGTACTTGGTTGACTGGGAGGGCTACGGACCCGAGGAGCAATCTTGGGTGCTGTCGAGGGACGTCCTAGACCACGAGTTGAAGGAAAATTTCCACCTTCAGCATCCGGATCGACCTGCACCGCTTCCTAGGGTCCGAACTCCTCGTCACTGAGCGCGGTCGTCTGGAGCCGTCCGCAGAAGAGGGGGAAGTACTGTCATGGAATCCAGTTCCACAATCCACCCCACGTCTTCCAGTCCCCCCACTCGCTCACTATCCAGTTCCACAATCCACCCCACGTCTTCCAGTTCCCACATTCGCTCACAATCCCCTGAATATTAGTTTCACCTGCGCTGTTTCTGGACTCTATTTATACCTGCCTTGTTCACGTTTAGTTTGTTGGTTATTGTTTGCACATTAGCGTTCTTTACCAGCTCCTGTATACTCGTCTAGTTATCACCCTGTTTACTCTCGTGTTTGTTTGCCCAGCCCTGTTTCCCCCTGTTTGTTCTATTACCTGATCTCCTGGCTTGTTGACCTGTACCCTGTTTTTGACGCTTCTCTGGATTTGCCCTTTTGATTAAGTCTACCATTAAAAACCTCTTCTGCATTTGAATCCATCTCGACCTGATTCATCACACCATGTTAATAAATTGCTCTGTAAAAGCACTAGAGTGATAATACCACGCTGCAAACTGCAGGTTTATTTGTGCATTAAAGATTCAACTTAAATGCATTGATATCACAAGCACCACATTGAGCTATGAGCTAGACGTGATGGCTGTGATTTGTGCCTTGAAGAAAATGGCATTGTTGTATACGTTGTTTGCAAGCAACCCAGTAATCAATGTGTGTTTGTCCCATAATTTTTATTAACATCTTATACATGCATACCCGTTTCTGATCAAATCAGATAGAACTATAGCTTGAAAGTGCCTTCCTACGAATGTAGAATGTTTTTCAATGCTATATATAATGCATGTTTAAATCATACAATAAGAAATTAACCTGATATTAGCGAAGAAATCCTAATTTCAGTTGTTAACCGAGCGTAAGTCTTCTCTGACAAAGAAATCTCAGATTAGCGGCATTAATTAAACTTGAGTGCATCTGCGAGTTCACAGCGACTTCAAATGCTGCTACATTTATGATGCTGTGAGCTTGCAGTGGTCTCTTAGCAATGCATGACCCTGGAAGACACGAGCAGACTTTTCTGGTTCAATCTGATAACTTTGATGCACCTCACTCATCTCTGCCTGCATCACCTTGGTCTATTGATGGACTACACTCCTGAAATGGAATACAAAGACTATAAATTAATTGCCAACAAAAGCCTCCATCAGCCAACTAACAAAGAACAATGCATCAATGTAAACTTCTACAGTTAATCCAGGATGGACTTCAAGGTCATTATTCTTACAGTTCAAACCAAATGGCCCTCAAACAAAACACTGGCCCTTAACACTTACTTATTTTACTAATTTAAAACCATGACTTGCACTGTACATACATAAGTAATATTGACATTATATTCATGTTTAGCTAGAGGGGAATTGGCCTCACAGTGAGTCTGGTTTCTCCCAAGGTTATTTTTCTCCATTAACCAACATCTTATGGAGTTTTGTGTTCCTTGCCAAAGTCGCCTTCGGCTTGCACACGGGGGCTCTAAATACAATTATTATTTATGTATTTTTATACAAAATCTACAATCATGTTTAATCAAACTCTAAGGCTTTATAGATAATACACTTTCATTTTCTGTTGATGCATGATTTTCTGTAAAACTTCTTTGAAACGATGGGTGTTGTGAAAAGCGGTATACAAATAAAAATTATTTGACTTGACTACTTGCATGAACTGTCGATCATTGATGTGCGACTATGCTGTAAGCTGGTTTGGCATCAGATGGCTAGAGATAAAAATTTGGAAAATGTCTTCTTCTTTTTAAATGGTTATAGCTCTTAAACAATTTGATAAGAAAATTTGATAAGAAAAATTGTAAATAATAAAAAAAATGATTATGTGTATTTTGATAGTCTTGACAAAGTCCTAATATTTGGTTCCAATACTAAAAACTATGCTATGTTAAAAAAGTTATTATCTAACTCTCCTGGGTCCAAAAATGCAATAGGAGGGTTACATTTAATTTTTAAGTACTTTTTACAACCCAGAATGTGACAATTTCAGCATACATTGTTAATAGGCTATTTTTATCTACTTAAGAGTTAAAAGAGTTGTATGATGATCAGTGTTATAATCATTTATGCTTTCGAGTTCTAAATTAAATGAATAAAACTGTCTATTTATTATCTGGTCTCTGTTTTATCAGGATGAAAGCATGATGCAGTGCTTAGTATTAATTTGCTTTCATAGTTTCAGTTTCTAAAATGACTTTCAGGCTTGATAAATCACTTTGCGGGTGCAATTTAATCAATTTGCACCACCCTTTATTTTACATACAATATATTGTAGGGTAAGCCTTAAATTGCATGTTCATTGCAAGTCAAACCCACAAAACAAAAAATGCCAACCTTTGTTAATTGAGGGCCTATGATCCCCGTCACATGCAACTGATCACATCCCAACAACATTGTGTTTCATTACACTCCTAAAAATATTAATTTAATGAACAAGATAATAAGTGCATAGCAAATAGTGTTGCAAATATCAGAATCAACCTTGATCGACAGTCGCTTGCATTTATAAAAAGAATACAACAAGCATATTGTTTCACTCACAGACTTAACTGTGTTCATGTGTATTTGCGAGCACACAGAGTTACATATGTTATAAACAGATGTGGATTGTTTGTTGCATTTATTCATAAAACAAACACATACGATGAACGATTACTTAAAGCAGATGCTCCTGATTAAAACTAGCCTAAATACAACATGATACAATGCACAGATCTTGATCTTGCCAGGCTATCAGTGTGGCTTATGCATGGGTGGGACTTTATTTTTGGAAAATATGGTAACATATAAACTGTTTTATTGAAAATGCAGCAATATTATATAGTGAAACATACATACCATTTCCGTGATACAAAATTGATACACCCCTAGCCATAACCATGCTGGTT
Organism: Xyrauchen texanus; assembly: GCF_025860055.1. Lineage (NCBI taxonomy): Eukaryota > Metazoa > Chordata > Actinopteri > Cypriniformes > Catostomidae > Xyrauchen > Xyrauchen texanus. The sequence goes on from NC_068295.1 coordinate 37,248,778, forward strand.
TGCTTTACAAACACGTGATAGTGACCATAAGGGAAACTTCAGTCACGACAGCTTGTTTTGAAAGACATGTATGAGTGAGAGAGATGCGTTTAAATTGAGAGAAAGGGAATGTAATCAAACCATGATGCTCATAAAGAGAGAGATACTCATATGCATCCAATTTCCTGCAAACACATAACAATCTTTCATACAGGGTTAAATGAATCCAGGGCTGATCCTTTGCCACAATAAAAGCAAGGCAAAACTGCTCAATATTTCCACAATCGTTAAGAGAAATGTGGAATGGATGGCTCTAAGCTGCGCGTCAGATCGCGCTGGGATCATTTCCACGGCCGGCTGGCGAGGAGGGAAGTGTTGATGGTGGCAGACAGTGAGAGAAGAGACGCGGAGATATGTGTCAAATTAGTCACAGCGTTCAGGGGCTTGAGTGGCTTTATCTCAGGACCGTCTCACTCTTACCCACCCCGCCCAATGCCCTGGGACTCACAGGTTGAGAGCACTGTGAATAGCTTACATATATACACACAAACAGAGCTTTTGCAGCTGAATTCAAGACATTACAATATTGAATTGAGCATGAAAATCAAACTGTCTAAATAGCACTGCCTTTAGAAATGTACACAGCTCTTTGGTATGTTTTTGTTTTCTCCCACTCATTCGCACCTTCAGTATTGAAGTACCTTTTCGAAGAGTGTTGAAGCCTCATTCAGCTTAAACCAAAGATGGTTGGCAAAACAGTGGGTGTTTGTACGTTTCTGTTTTGTTTAACGCTAGGTAACAAGAACAAGACCTTCACGAGTCACACCAGATTACACACTAACTACATCCGAAAGAGGCTCGTATAAATTATAGGGAATATTACCAAGAAATCAGCTTTGCTGTCTGAAAGATCCGAAAGGTGTCCTTTAGGGAGATATTAGCAAGATAACTCTCACACAACGGAGCCCATCGTCTGCTTTATTTTGCTCCCTAATGAGGCGGCATTGCCATACATGATTGAAATTGTTCATTATTGCCTCACACAGATGGCCATTAATTAGGCGCTACCTCAGCCAGACATGGCTTGTCTTCGTCTTACTGAGAAATATTGCACATGCTGTCTACAGGGGCTCTCAAACATTCAGCCTGCTGCAACAACAGTCTCAAAACATGAGGTGCAGTTAAAACTGGATCGCATACATTTAACAAACTTTTCTGAGTAAAGAATCATGTTTGTTCTTCAACCAGATCTTAAGAAAGAATTTATGGCCAGACCTTGAAAAAGTTAATTAAATACCTATTTTAATGTAAATAAATACTTGAAACAAGTTTGCAGTTAGGGGAAAGGAGGAAGCGGGAGACGGCGAATCCAACTGCCTCACTGGTGTCCGGCTTGCTCCTAAATCCGTCTCCAACTCTCACTGGAATGACAAACATCTGTTAGAGACCATCATTGCCAGGTGATGATCCTTACCTTTCTCATCTCCTGATCTCGCTCTCCTTTCACAAGCCACTGCTCAACCACGCTCCTACCACCACAATACTATTTTATAGTAAATGAATGCATATTATTAACAGTGTTTTGTTTTTCATGTTAACATGTTAGTTACATTGAAAGTGTTAGCTAAGATAAATACAGAAAAAAAGTTGCTGTATAGTATAAAACCTAATTTACTTATTTTTAAATAAACATAACATGTGAACAAAAACAGTCTAAAATTTTGTTTAATACTAACAAGAAGATTACCTGTACTTTTGTATTCAACTTCAAGCACTGCTCCAACCTAAACCTAACCATTAGTTGAGTAAAAATGTTTAAATCAACTTACGAATCTCGCTCATCACTGATAATTAATATGTGATTACCTCTTGGTTGCAATGTGGGGTTAGAACCCGGGTCTTCCACACTGCTGACACCAGAGGTGGTTAGTAATGTGCTACATTTACTCCATTACATTTACTTGAGTAAATTTTTGGGAAAAAAAAATGTACTTCTAGAGTAGGTTTAAAAGTGGGTACATTTTATTCTCACTCATGTACATTTGTAAGGTTTTTTTTGGCAGCATTCCTGTCATTACATTACTGGGTTTAATTTTAATTAATTTATTTACGAGAGCGGAAGTGCACACAGCTGCGTGCGCTGCGGTCACAGGCTGTAACTCAAGTCATCAATGCTGCAGCATCAAGCTCTTCAATGTGAAACATTTTATTCACTCTGCACAGTGAAAAAAGAATAGTTTCATCAAGCAATGCCTTAATTTAGCACCAAGACAAGATGATATTTCAAGATTTAAATCTCAGCTTCAACTTAAGGCAGCATGTTGAGGTAAGTTTTGGTTTTAATGCGGGCTTTTTTGAATAATGTGATGATCATTTTCAGGGTGATAATTTAACTGGGCTCTTATGACATCAGTTTTTACATGTGCATTTTTAAATCAGTGCTGCAATATATCAGTGCACTTTGTCCTGTGTAACGCATGACATGAGCAGTATTTACACATTTACTGGAAACGATTAACTGAATAAATCCATGCAAACATCAAAGTGTAAATGCCTTTTGCTCTGCCGTTTGCATGATTGACAACTGGAGCGTGAACAAACAGCATTTCTGCGTGTGCACAGCATGATGTAAGGTGGCGAAGAGAGTGGCTGTGTCAGACATCATTCACTATTTCACACACTTCTGGTCGCACCACAAGGGATGTGTAAAATCACAGGAGCTGATGCAAAAATGTCTGATAGGACATGCCACTTTTCAGTATGTCAGCATAATGTGGCCGATCCTAGGATACCAGAGCTCTCGGAAACAACATGCCGACGTCCTGTGTGATCATGTTGTTTGCATCTCAAGTGCAACACTCTATCAGTTGGGTTACTGCACAATTTGATCACACTTGAAACTTGTAAATGTAGTTGGTTATGTAATGCATATGTCAAAATCACAAAATATAAAAGGGCGAAAATAAATGTTTATGAACTGATAAGCTGCAGTTTTACTTGTTATTTGTGTGAAAGTGAATACAAGTTATGGTTTCTGTAATGCCTCTAGTGTTAATTTAACCATGAAACTGCGCAAAATATGCACAACGAACAACGGAAAAATCATTTTGCATTGATTATTATAGTAGAATAGTGTTGTGATTCTATAAGACCAGGTTGGCTATACAACATTTATTGTATAGTTCTATACTCAAAATGTATGTCAACAAACGTCTCATTTATGCCAATTTTTGATACTTTTTGAGTGAAGGTGTCAAATATCAGGACTGTTACTGAGATTAAGTGAGTAGTATTCAGCTGGTCATGTGATTCTAACATGGCCACCCCATGTGCGGACTCTCTCCATGTAGAATAAAACCGCTTTTATAAGGTTACTGATATGACTGAACTCTTCATTTTAATGTGTGTGGTCATGATTTCCCACATATATTGCAAAATTACAATTCATGTCTTTAGGAGTGCATCTTTAAGCTAACAATTGGCCATCACATTAAAAATAAATAAATACATTAATTAATTAATAAAAAAATAACAGTTAATGATAGGTATACTATATTTGCAGAGTGTCAGGTTGGTGTAAATGCTTAGACTTAGCAGTTCAGAAAATTATTGGAAAACAATCCATATTAAAATATTTGATTAAATCAACATTTTTATTCATATCATCACCTTTTTCTTTTTATATATATATATATATATATATATATATATATATATATATATATATCCTCACACATTAGCAGCCAGAATCAAAGTGCTAAATCAAAGCCAGCAGTGTGTGCGTGTGTATAGGCTTAAACCCCAGAGGTCATCTTTAATGATGCCAACCGTTTAGAGAGGCCAACTCCTTAATTCATATTGTGCATCTGGTTTCAGTAGACACAATTCTGCTTGAGCACACGCAGACACAAACCTAACGAAGTCACAGAATCTTCAGATCATTGCTAAAAACACCAAATTGTGACAGGGTCGTGAAGCATCAAAGAAATCCATGAAAATTAATTGAAAAACAGTTTAGGCTTTCAAACTAATTAAGGTATTTCTTGACATTGTCAATGGGATTTTTAACACCCTATGTATTTGCAGTATGTGCGTTTAACTTTAAAATTTTTGAAGGGCTTTAAATTCAAATGGATAATTCAAAAAGGAGGAAATGACATTTTTCAGGGGAAACATTTGTGTTAACTGTTCGACATTAGCTTCTACACACAGAGGCACGTGGTTCTGGGTTGGGGTTCTGGCTTCACTGATCATATATTTACTGTGCTGGCTCTTTGATAATGTGTTTATGGGCACTGGCAGGCCAGTTGTATCAGGGAAGGGAAGTCTAGTGCTACTTACTCTCTTTCTCTCTCATTCATACGAACACGTGCACATGCACAAATTTAAAGCCTCAAAAATTCAAACTAACATTAAAATTGTTTTATGTGTAAGATCCAGTGAACTCCATTATTTTCCAGCACTATTTGCTTGAATAATTGAAGAAACAGAGCTGAATTATGGATAAAGTGTACAGTCTGAAAAAGGGGTTCATGCGCAGCCGTGGGCAAAAGCCAGTTCTTAATGATGTCTGGAGTTGGTTGAAGAGAACTCGTTAGCCGGAGAGTAATTTTCCAAAGGATTAAAAAAGCATCTTTTAAAGCAGCAGCAGGCCTGGCTGCCGAAATGTCAGGGAAATACCCCCTCCAAAACGAAAGCTTTTCACATTTCAGAGGGGAAGAAATTGTTACATTAATTTCTTTCATGATCTTACAGTGAATTAATCATTTTGTTAATTATTAGCCTAACATAATTGATGCCTTAATTGCTTTGTTAAATTGTTATTCAACTGTCTCAGTCCATGTCAGTTTTTCTGAGTGTTTTGTCAGTTTCTGTAATTGGTGCATAATGATTTGTTCTTATTGACTTGTCAGCCTGAACATTGTTGGTGAAGCGTAAGAGACAGAATTAGCAAGCTTTTATTCAATTACACCATCTCTTTATCTGACTGTATTTTGGGCTATGTTTATTGCAGACTGCATAGATTTTCTTTTAATATGAACCAACTTAATCATTTCAGAGTTAAAAATAAATTGGGCAATAAATGATCTGAATGGCTTAAATGACCGCCTATTCTGAGGTGTAAGATTATACATTTTCTTGAGTTCCGTCCTGAAACTTTGCACTTGAATACATTTGCTTAATTCTCAGAGACCCAAAAACTGATATTGATATGTTTTTAGGAAGCCAATGGTTATACAACTGATTATTTTTGTATGCATATTTTGTTTTGGGGTTCATTTTGTAATAAAACTGCAAAATTGCAACACTCAGCATTTAGGGTTGAAAAATGTCAAAACAGTTTTTAGAGAGTAAGTGGAAGTTTTAAATTTACAACAAATTTCAACCTCAAAAAGTATACACTTTTTTATTATTACAAACAGTAAGTCTATATTCATAAACATTTAAGAAATGTGACTATTTAAAACTAACGAGAACTATTTATATTGATAATATAAGTGCTTGCATATTCATAATAATAATACAAATCTCCATGGATTTTTTTAGTACACTCACTAAGCACTTTATTAGGAATACTATTCATAAGACAAGGCTATGTTTTTCCAGTCTTTAACTGTCCAGTTCTGATGAGCCTGTGCCCATTGCAGCCTCAGCTTTCTGTTCTTAGCTGACAGAAGTGGAACTCAATGTGGTCTTCTGCTGTTGTAGCCCATTCACCCCAAGGTTTGACATGTTGTGCATTCAGAGATGCTATTCTGCTCATTATAATTGTATAGAGTGGTTATCTGAGTTACTGTAGCCTTTCCGTCAGCTCGATTCAATCTGGCCACTCATTGACCTCTCTCATACACAGACATTTCTGTCTGCAGAACTGCTACTCACAGGATGTTTTTATTTTTTGCTTTTTTCACCATTCTGAGTAACTCTAGAGACTGTTGTACATGAAAAATCCCAGGAGATCAGCAGTTACAGAAATGCTCAAGCAAACCTGTCTGGCTCCATCAATCATGCCACAGTCCAAATCACTGAGATCACATGTTTTCCCCATTCTGATGGTTGATGTGAACATTAACTGAAGGTCTTGATCCATATCTGCATGATTGTATTCAATGCACTGCTGCCACAGGATTGGCTGAATGGATAATCGCATCAATAAGTAGGTCTCCAGGTGTACCTAATAAAGTGGTCAGTAAGTGTGTATGTATGCGTGTGTGTGTATCTCTTTGAGTTACCATTTTAGAAATTCACTATTCACAGTCAGCCATAATAAATTTATTCTGTGAACAAATATGTCTGTAAAATGAGTATTGATATTTCATGTGATCTCAACATGTTGGCAGCCATGAGGGGACCTGCTCTATGTAAAATAAACAGCTTTATTAGAATATTGATATGACTATAGTCTTTATTTAATGTTATAGTTTGTAATTTAAATATACTATCCTACACCACTACATATTTCTTTACATTAGGGGCAAACTGGCTGTCGGGGCATTTTCACAGTGGGACACTGGATAATTTCGGCTGGTGCATTGCTGCGCAAGTACTGGCCCATCCTACAGACGATATTGGCGGCTACTTAAGGCTCCAATATACCCACACAGACCACATTACAGAGTGAAAATTTGAAAAACTCTGTAGGGCATGGCCAATCAAATGTCTTTTATTATTAAACTACTTAAGCAGAGCTCATGTATATATGAGTGCATTGATTCTGTACCTCATTATTTGACATACAAATCACAATAATGGTGACAACCAAAGACAACATATTAAATATAAGATCAGCTCTGAATAATCACAAAATGCTAAATAACTGCAAGTTACAACAAATACAAATACAGAAGCATATATAAAATCTTCAAACAGTAAAGCCATGAGCAGTACATAGTCATTTGCATAATTTCTTCTTACCACAAAGCATTACTAGGAGCTGAAGTGCAGCTTGCTGAATAACGTTCATGCCTGATACAAATTCAGAAAATAAGTCATGAAAAATATTACTTTCTGGATTTGAGTCTTTGAGGCTTACTTTAAAGGACAGCAGAAACGACTCGGTTACTAACGTAACCTCGGTTCCCTGAGAGGAGGGAACAAGTATTGCGTAAGTAGCTTACGCTATGGGAAAACTCTGTTTCTCGAGAAATATTGAAGTCTTTATGTAAAACGCATTGCAGCTGCACAGCAGACAGCAATGAGCGAGGTAGCTCGGTCATTGGCTGTGCTGCAGCAACTTGCTCGAACCAATGACGGGGCGACTCTGAACGCGCGACCAATGGGCGCGTGCTTCGCGCTCGCGCGCTCAGTTCCGCCAAGATGGGCGTGGCTTGGGGCTATATATTAGGCGCCCCGTCATGAGAGTTCTTTAGGTTCAATCGACTGAAGCGAACTGACCAAGCACTAGCACGGCAGCTTACGCAATACTCGTTCCCTCCTCTCAGGAAACCAAGGTTACGTTAGTAACCGAGTCGTTCCCTATCGAGAGGTCTCTCCTATTGCGTAAGTAGCTTACGCTATGGGAACACCATGCAAAACGCCATGCGTGCTGACTTCGCTCTATAAAGCCAGAGGCAGATGCCTGAGACTTAAAGCGAAGTGATTATTCCACGAGCCGGCCAACGGCGAGCTACATAATGGGATAGTATAGAGCGCCTTCCAAGGTGGTCCATGGTGGGGTGCTCATAGTACAAACATAAGCACATATCTTATGTACTGAGTTTTTTATGTACTGATATGCATAAAAAATCCTTTAAGTCAGTCAGAGACGGACCTATAAGGGAGGAGATAATGCTCAGCATATACATACTCCAGTCCATTCTATAGTCAGGCTGATAGAATGTTGGAATGCAATGAGGGGACCTGTAGGTTATAAAACCTGATAAATGTCGAAGGTGAGGCCCAGCCTGCCGCCGCTGCAAATATCTTCAATGGGTATCCCACTCGACCACGCCCACGAGGAGGCCATGCTCCTCGTAGAGTGAGCTCTGGCGCCTAAGGGGCAATGAAGGCCCTTGGCTTCATAAGCCAGCGCTATAGCATCCACTATCCAGCACGATATTCTTTGCTTTGAAACTGCGAGACCTTTAGTGCGGCCGCCAAAGCATCACGAATAATTGTTCCGTCTGTCTGAACAGGGCAGAGCGTTCCAAATATACTCTGAGCGCCCTGACCGGGCAGAGTAAATTAGCGTCGCTTTAGTCTGCTGGGGACGATAAGCTGCCAGAGATATCACCTGTACTCTGAAGGGTGTGGAGAGCACTTTAGGAATATACCCGTGCTTTGGCCTAAGGACAACTCTGCAGTCATTAGGTCCAAATTCCAGGCAAGCAGCGCTTGATGACAGCGCGTGCAGGTCAGCCCACTCTCTTGACTGAGGCGGCGCCAGCAAAGCGCAGTTTTGAGCGAGAGCTGTTTAAGGTGCACGGTTCGGAGAGGTTCGAGCGGGCACTCTTGAGTGCGTCCAGGACCGTGGCCAGGTCCCAGATCGGCACCGAGGCGGGGCGAGGAGGGTTCATCCTCCTAACGCCTCTTAGGAAACGAATGATTAGGTCATTTTTCCCTAATGAACGTCCTTTATCAGGATTGTGTGATGCCGCTGTGGCAGCCACATAGACTTTGAGTGTGGAGGGTGTGCGGCCCGCCTCCAGCAGCTCTTGCAAAAAAAGGCGAGTACACTTGGTATCTCGCACGATTTGGGGTTCAAGCTCTTGGTATCACACCAGTCACTGAACACTTTCCACTTTTGGGCATATAAGCGCCTCGTAGAGGGCGTCGCGCCTCAGTGATGGTTCTCAAAACTCCACTGGGGAGGTTCTCGGGAACCCGTTGAGGGGCCATGCATGGAGGGCCCACAGATCGGGGCGGGGATGAAGAATCATCCCGTTGGCCTGCTTGAGGAGGTCTAGCCTCAACGGAATCAGCCATGGGGCAGATTGCATCATCTGCATCAGTTCTGGAAACCACGTCTGGTTTTTCCAGAGTGGGGCTACCAGGAGCACTGCACATTTCACTTCCCTGATCCGACTGATGACCTGAGGTAGCATCGCGATCGGGGGAAAAGCATACAAGGGGCGGCTCGGCCAGACTTGGGCGAGTGCGTCCGTGCTCTTTGAGAAGAAAAGGGGGCAGTGCGCATTTTCCCTGGAGGCAAAGAGGTCGACCTCTGCCTCGCCAAAGGTTTGCCATAACCACTGAACCGTCAGGGGGTGGAGAGACCATTCTCCTGGGAGAACCTTGTCTCTGGACAGCATGTCCGCTCCCTGGTTCAGGAGCCTGGCACATGCGCTGCTCTCAGCGGCGCAGGTGGTGCTGTGACCATAAGATGAGCTCCCTGGCCATAGAGTGCAGGGAGCTCGACCTGAGTCCACCCTGGCGATTTATATACTGAAACTACCGTCATGTTGTCCGTTCGGACCAGGGCGTGTTCGCTTTTCAGGTACGGAAGCAGGGCTCTGAGAGCCAAGGCGACCGCTTTCATTTCCAGACAGTTTATATGTAGGCGCTTTCCGGGTTTGACCAAAAGCCGGAGACAGGCCTGCCCTCGTAAAGGGCCCCCCATCCTATTTTGGAGGCATCTGTCGTGATCATTTTTCTCCGCGTATTCACGCCCAGACTCACGCCGGTTTGATACCAGTTGACGGCTTTCCAGGGCGTCAGGGCTTTTATACAGCCGTGATTCGCTCTGATCAAAAAGTGGCCCGAGCGCAACGTGTGAGTGGGGACACGGCTCTTGAGCCAGCGCTGGAGAGGACGCATGTGCAACAATCCTAGCTAGAGTACAGCTGATGCCGAGGCCATGAGACCGAGCATTCTTTGAAATCGTTTGACGGGGGCGCCCGTTCTGAATGATGTTGCAAGGCGTCGAATAGAGAGCGCGCGCTCTGATGAGAGGCGTGTTGTCATCTGCACTGAGTCTAGCACTATTCCCAGAAAAGAGATATTCTGGCTGGGGGATAGCACGCTCTTTACAAAATTGATTCTCAGACCCAGGCATTCTAGATGGCTGATAATCCAAGATCTGTGCGTCGTTAACTGACCCTCTGATTGTGCTATGATTAGCCAATCGTCGAGGTAATTCAGTATTCGCACTCCCGCTGTCTCAGGGGAAAGTGCCTCGTCCATACATTTCGGTGAATGTACGGGGGCCAATGATAGGCCGAATGGTAGTACTGTGTACTGGTATGACTGTCCCTCGAAGCGAATCTCAGAAAAGGCCTGTGATGAGGCACTATCGAATGTGAAAGTAAGCGTCTTTCAAATCCACTGATAGAAACCAATCCCCGGGGCGAACTTGCGTGAGGATATGTTTGGTTGTTAACATTCTGAACGAGCGAATCATTAAAGCTTTGTTCAGATGTCTGAGATCTAGGATGGGGCGGAGGCCACCGTCCTTTTTCGGGACGAGAAAATAGCGGCTGTAAAAACCCGCCTCGCTCATAGAGGGAGGAACAGTTTCTATAGCGCCCTTCTCTATCAGTTTGAGCACCTCGGTGCGTAGAACATGTGACACATCTTTCCTCACTTTCGTCTCGACCACCGCTGAAAAGCGGGGTGGTCTGCGAGCGAATTGAAGTAACCGTGTTTTATTATGTTCAAAACCCATTTCGGCATGTCGGGGATTTTTTCCCAGGCTTTTGCTCGCACAGATATGGGCTGAATGCTGGCTGGGAGCGTGTCGCAGTGACGTATGGGCCCCACCGGCAAATTGCCTTGTGCTAACGCTGAGTTTACAGCTCTCAGAGGCGCAGGTGCGCGCTGAGCAGCCGTGTTGAGTGCCGAGTGCAGGGGTGCGTGTGAGAGTACAGGCACGCGCGCTATCTCCGAAATGCTTGCAGCATGAGTCGGAGAAATGCTTGAAACTGTATGGACAGAGTTTTCGGGTGGGGGTGCATACATCGTAATAGGCACGCGCACCACATTCATAAAGCTTCCCGCTCTTAGCGGGGAGTCTCTTGGCTCGCGCATCACATCTGTGATGTTTGCGGCATGAGACAGAGAACTGTTTGAAACTGTATGGGCAGCGCTTATGGGTGGGGGTGCATATACTGTAGTAGGCACGCGCGCCACTTTCATAAAGTCTTCCGCCATGGCGGGTTTTTTTTTTTTTTGGCTATGCATACAGTGTTTGTGTGTAGGGGTGCATTCATGGCAGCAGGCACGAGCGCTACTTTTATAGTATTTCCCGCTTTTACTGGGGAAGTGTTTATAACTGTGGGAACAGTGCTTGTGTGTAGTGGTGCATACATGACAATAGGCACACGATCTACATTTATGGAGCGTTCAGCTGAGCTGGGGAAGTATTCAGCACTGTTTGGACAGTATTGATATGTGGGAATGCGCACTTTAGTGTGGACACGTGACCCCTTAGTGACACAGGCAGAAAATGTGCTAACACTGAGCTTACAGCTCTCAGAGGCGCGGACGCGCGCTGAGCAGCTGTGTTGAGTGCCGAGTGCAGGGGTGCGTGTGAAATCACAGGCACGCACGCTATCTCCGTAATGCTCGCAGCATGAGCTGGAGAAATGTTTGAAAACTATATAGACAGTGTTTACGGGTGGGGGTGCATACATTGTAATAGGCACGCGCGCCACTTTCATAAAGCTTCCCGCTCTTAGCGGGGAGTTTCTTGGCTCGCGCGTCGCATCTGTGATGCTCGTGGCATGAGCTAGAGAACTTTCTGGAACTGTATGTGCAGTGCTTATGGGTGGGGGTGCATATACTGTAGTAGGCACGCGCGCCACTTTCATAAAGCCTCCTGCTCGCGGCGGGGTTTTTGGCCATGCATACAGTGTTTGTGTGTAGGGGTGCATGCATCACAGCAGGCACGCTCGCTACCTTTATAGTATTTCCCGCTTTTACTGGGGAAGTGTGTATAACTGTGGGAACAGTGCTTGTGTGTAGTGGTGCATACATGACAATAGGCACACGATCTACATTTATGGGGCGTCCAGCTCGAGCTGGGGAAGTATTTGGCACTGTTTGGACAGTATTGATATGTGGGAATGCGCACTTTAGTGTGGACACGTGACCCCTTAGTGACACAGGCAGAAAATGTGATTTCTGTGTGTTGCCGTTAAAACGGCGTTTGATTGCAGGTGAGCGAGTTCTGTGACTGGCCCATTGACTGCTGTACAGACATTTCCAGCCGCCTGTAAGGGGACTGGGTAATGTTTTACACGTTTTGGAGACGGGAGGTGCCGCCCTGGCTCACTGCTGCTGCTGAGGGGGTCTCTGGCGGCTCTGTGATGAGCTGGAGCGCTTGGGCAGGAAGTGACGCATAGCCTGCGAATCCTTCCGAGCTTCAGTGAAGCGTTCAGTGAACTCTCTTACCGTTTTAGACAGGATGCGGACGATCTCTGAGTCCATGCTGGTGCCCGTGCTCGTGTCCGCTAATGTCAACGGCGCGGGGTCGAAGGCCAGTCGTCGGATGCAGCGTCAATGGAAAGGCTGTCATCCTTTTCACCGTCGTCCCCTGACACGCCGAACGAGACGAGACCCACCGCTCTGTTGGAGGGGTGCTGGTCCGCCTGCGTTGAAATGGACTGCCGGCGGGGAGTTCTCGGGTAGTGGTGAAGGTGACGTCACTGAAGTCCGCGTGCTCTGGCGGCCTCCGTGAGCGGCACTTTTTCTTGCGCGGCTCGAACAGAGGGGACGGCAGCACGGTGGTAGCAGGCTTGATCGCGGCGAAGGCGGCAAAGCGAGCGCGCAGCTCGGTGAGGCCCAGGGAGTCACATTCGGGGCATCCGCCTCGAGTGAGAGCAGCTTCTGCGTGGTCAGGTCCCAGGCAGCGAGTGCAAATGATGTGACGATCCCCGTCAGGAAGAGGGCCTCTGCACGAGGCGCAGGCTGAAGGCATTTGCAACAACGCCTTGAAAAATTACTCTTTTACTCATTCAAAAAGCGTCGCAGAGGCGAGTGCTTGCAGTAAAAGGATATAGCGATGCGCGACGGATGGCGTAGCAGAAGGCTTCGAAGGCGGCTGAAGGCGCCGGCGTCCTCTTAGCGGTCCTGCTGTAGGCTTTTCGACGGCGGGTGAAAGACTCCAACAATCCGGAGGATCCAGCGAAGAGAAGGTCTTTGCTGAAGGAGATTAAATCTAAAGAACTCTCATGACGGGGCGCCTAATATATAGCCCTAAGCCACGCCCATCTTGGCGGGCTCTGAGCCTTGAGGCCGTAGCACGCGCCATTGGTCGCGCGTTCAGAGTCGCCCCGTCATTGGTTCGAGCAAGTTGCTGCAGCACAGCCAATGACCGAGCTACCTCGCTCATTGCTGTCTGCTGTGCAGCTGCAATGCGTTTTACATAAAGACTTCAATATTTCTCGAGAAACAGAGTTTTCCCATAGCGTAAGATACTTACGCAATAGGAGAGACCTCTCGATAGGGAACCATGCATGTCAAATCATAGGGCTTTTCACTTTTTTTCAAGAATAATCTTTGGGGGGGGGGACTTAAAAAATTGCAGATATAAAGACTCAAACTCACACAGAGTTAAAATATGAGCAATTAATTTGCAAAATATCTGCAAAGTTCTACACTTTAAGAGGTATGTTTATTTTGATTTACATATATTTATATTTTTTATATTTATACAGTATATGTACATATTCTGGCCAAGTTTGTTTTCATTTATTAGTTTTTTTGACATTTAGACATAGTTATATGAGTAATAGATATAAAATTTTAAGCACTGTCATCAGTGTCCTGCTGTGACACATTCTTCATCTTCATTCTTCATCTATTTTAAACAAACTTTTATGATCTTGTATAGCTATATACACACATATATAATATATTATTATTATTATTATACTTGTTGTTTCCACAACCTTTTATACAAGACAACAGACAATAGTTTATTTGCACTTCTAGAAAAAAAAGTTGAAAAGTGAATACGATCTTTAAAAAACTTTGAAGAAATGCTGACTTGTCCCAGCACCTAAAATACTCACTTTCCCTTGTACTTTCATGTGCATTTTAACCTAACATCTGTATGTTGGGATAAAAACATTTTCAGACATTTGTCTGAACTATAAAGTGCTTATTTTTAGTGTTTTCTTTAAAAGAATCCACTCATCAGATTTACCGTTTTTGTTATGTTCCCTGTTGTCTTTTGTTTTTGTACTGTCATCGTGAAGTTTAGTTTAATTCCTGTTTTGGTTTTGTAGTCTTTTTGTAGTTTCTTTTATTCTGTCATGTTCACTGTTGTCTTGTGTTCTATGTTTCTCTATTCACATTCTTGTCATGTTTCCTTGTCTGCTCCGTGTTTTCCTTTTCACCCGTCACCGTTCACGCTCCATGTCACGTCTTTGTTGTCTGCCCGTGTTTCACTGTCCTTGTCTAAAACTACATTTCCCACAATTCCCGGCCTCCCTCACTGCCTGCACTCAACATTGTTTCCACCTGTGTCTCGTTCTGTCTCCACTTTGTCTGTGTATTTAAACCCTGGTTCTTTGTTTAGTCTCTGTCGATTGTCGTTCGTTTCTTGTATGTTGCCAAGCCTGGTCCGTGTTCCCTACCCGAGTTCTTAGTTTTCTTTGTGTTTTGGTTCATCGTGTTTAATCTGTTTCATTGTGTTTTAAGTTACCAGTTTTCCCATCGTGGACTTTCCTTTGTGTTTACCTTTTATTTCTTATGTGTTAAAGTCAATAAAAACCGCGTTTGGATCCACACCTCTTGTCCGTCTTGTCCTGCTTCCGCACCCCTTCATAACAGTTTTATGTTTTAATATATCAATATATGTTAAAACGTTTGACAATTTTTGTAATGGTGAGACCGTTGTCATAACTATCAGTCAACAGAATAAAAAATAAATACATTTCAACACAAAAATTGCAAATAGAGCAATTAAAGAAAATTGTGTGTTGCATGCACACATTTTGGTGGGCCACTCTGGGCCATAAACTCCAGGGCCACTATTTTGTTCCTGTCCGCCCCTGCTTTACATGAAACTTTTCACATTTACAGGTGAACAGAATTGCAAAAATAATGATTTCTTTCAAACACTCCCCCCATCTTTCCTTTTTTTGACAAACAGTCAGCCCTGCTTCAAACTCACATCGTTGATCAGCAGGCGGGCTGATCAAACAAACGGTTTAAAATAACGGGTGCAACTAGTGGCACAGAAATTACACACATCACCTTTTAACATAATATTACATTCTAAAACAGTTTAAACTACTTTACCTGAACTGCATCCTTTTGTATTAAAAAGCATTAGGTGAGTGGAAGTCTCATTGGAGGGGACATTTGCACATGGCAGCATATAAACAACCTTGTAGAGTCAGTGGGGAGTCTTCCTGTAATTAGAAAGCCAGAAGAGAATGCAATTACACACATTTGTCTAATTATCCAATCATAAAGTCATTATCAGTTTCACACCTTATTAACATGCCTTGGCTAACACGTTGGTGCTTATTCGGCTTGAGCTGTGGACTAAAGGTATATAGCTCATAATAATCACTGCAGCTAATCATTTGCCCTGAGCTGTTCACTAACCACTGGCTCACTCGCATCTACCACACTGATGTAAACTTTAAAACCTTGAACATGCTAGTCAAGGATAATTCAAGCTTTAGCGTTAGTACTGCATAGTGTTGAGGATGCTACTTTGAAAGTTTAATTAACAAGGTTCGGGAGGAGCAAGTTAATTTAAGCCAACCAACCACACTGCCAGAGTAAGCGTATATAAACAGCTGCTTACCTCTACGTGGCATCGAGTGCTTCTGGCATTCGGCCCTGCCCATTGCTCACGAACAGGCACGCGACTCGGATTATCGGATGCAACTTTGCTGCAAAGCATTCGTCTTCATCAGAACAGCTGTTTTGTCTGAATCATCTAGCCGTTTTGTGGTTCATTCTGCATTTTAGCTTATCGTGGCCCATTCAGCACTTTTTGTGGCTGACTTACTGGTCTGCTCGGTTCTCCCGATGGCCATTCCGCCCCCGATCAGCCCCAAAGTGTGTCGACCCACATGAGTCATATGCCAGATTACCAGTCCAACCCTGACAGAAGCTGCCGCAGCAGCTCATTCGTTTTACAGCATTGACAGCTAACATTTTAAGTGTTACTTTTACTCTGTCTTTAGTCCTAATCTCTATTTGATGAAGCAGATTATTGCGTGAAGCTACTTCCACAAAATGGCACTGTATATATTTGAAACAACTCCCTATAACTGTTCACATGCTCTCTTATCGAAACGTTCTAACCGGAGCGGTCTATCACGTGAGCCCGCCTCCGCGAATGGGCACTGCTCCAGCTAATTGAGCTCTATTTCAGCTTTATTCGAATGTGATAAAAACAAAGATTAACTATTTAATTAAATAATCATTTCAATGCTCCCCAGCGTTTCAGTCTGGTTCTCCCGCATAGGTGATTCCTGTCAACCTCATTACCTCATTTAGGGCATGATCCATTCAGCTATTCTGTTTCTTCCAACAAGACATTCACAATTGTTCTCCCTTCAAAGTGCCCTTCGGAGTATGATTTATTCCATTCGGAACACAGAGGCAATCATGCAACTAGCAAATTTCTTCCAAACGTCCGCTACTCTAATTACAACATCTTTTCAAATCAACAAAGACATTTTAGCACAAGCTCGCTGCCACAGGAGCACCTGCTCTTATCATTCTACAGCTCACTACAGCTATACACAGCCTCTATCCAAACAGACACAAGCTGAATTCGGCGCCGCTCATTCTACAGCTCACTACAGCTATGCACAGCCTCTATCCGAACAGACACAAGCCGAATTCGGCTCCGCAAGAGTTGGATCACGTGCCGCGTCCAACTCATTCATAATCATTCCCCGAACGTGTCCTGCCTCCTCACAGTATTCGAGCTGGCCTCGCTGTACAGCCCCGATAACCATGAAGCAAGCGTTTCTATAAACTTCTACTAATCTATACCATAACATGACTTTTCTCCTCCCATCAAGGACAAACTTTTCACGCAGGTCAAATCAATACAACATTTTATTTCACAGACAATTCTTCTCTACTTTTGCACAAATCATTGGATTACTAACTCTTAACAAGCTCAACCATATAATCTAATTGCAGCATAACTTTAAAAGCGTTCATCAATCTATCATAATTTTACTCTCCACCCAAGTTTAAAATAACAGGTCAAAATCGACACTGGATGATTCGGCTTTGCACTTTGCTTCATACTCACAATATTTCAGTTTTATTGTAGAATTTATTACAGGACATCAATATAAACAAGTCATTTTATTCATCACACTACTGCAAATGGCACCCATATAGTATCTATTAAATCCAACTCCCACGTACAAACTTCAAATGATTTCATACGTCCTCGTCAAACAAGACAAGTCAACCCGTGCCAATAATACAGCTCAATGAAATTACTCATTATGTTGGAACACAGTCTACAAAGCTCCAAATCATACGTCTAAGTTAAATATCATCAGACTACAGTATTTATCTAAATTCACGATAAAACAACTTTAAAAGATGTTGTATACACGCACACGCAAGCATGTTTCCTGACATTGCTTCACATATGTTTCTGACATTTAATCTAGCAAACAGTTACGTTCAGGCATCCACAAACGCTACATTTACCATTTTACCATGTTAACTTTTGGCTCTATACATCTGTACAAATGTGCCGTCCAGGTTTCAGGCCGTGTGACTAAAACCTCCCATTACATTACAAACAGCACAAACGCGCTGTCCAAATGCCGCAACTGTGGCATCTTTCGGCCATGTGACAACTCCCACTACATTGAAAACAGACGCCATTCTTACCATGTCTCTCTCAACAAGCATTTGTGCAAGCGCGTTTGCAGGTGTCTTGCAAGACCTAATCATGGGGAAATTTGAAAACACATCTCCCCTGCATACAATCAGCTCAACATCTGTCCTCAAAAAAAAAAATGTGTTCCTACACCTCTGTTTTTCCACGCAACCTATTTTCTTCCAAAATCCATCCCTCCTCCCCTTGGGCCAGAGCGGATTCCTGTATGAGGAAGCCTCCACTGGAAAACCCTGGTCCTGACCTATTCTCCTTTTCACTTTATCCCCCTCCTTTCTACCATTCTAATCTCTCCAACTCCGGAACCATTCCCTGCGTGAGGCTGCCTCTGCAAGGGAACCTGGTCCCAAATCCCTTATCATCTAATGCCGTGCTTTGATAGTTGGCTGATGAAAGCATTTTTTGGCAATTAATTGAGTCTTTGTATTCCATTTCAATAGTGTAGTCCATCAATAGACCAAGGTGATGCAGGCAGAGATGAGTGATGTGCATCAAAGTTCAACTGGCTGGTAATTTCTGTGAGGTGGCGCTCTTCGACCACCAAGGTGGACATCACCAGCCCGAGAGTCTGTGCCATGACCTTCGTTGCCCGGAGGGTGAGATCATTCGCTGAGCGCAGCTCCTGCATCAGTCCCGGGTCAGGACTATCCTCGTGTAGTTCTCTCAGTGCCTTGGTCTGGTGCACCTGCAAGAGGGCCATGGTGTGCAGAGTGGAGGCGGCCTGCCCAGAGACACTTTAAGCTTTGATTGACGTGGACTTACGGGCCCTGAATGAGAGTTTCGGACGATTCTGCCAGGTGGCGGTGTTTTGCAGGCACAGGTGCACCGCAAATGTCTTGTCCACCTGCGGAATCCCCGTGTACCCTATGGCCATCCAACCATCGAGGGTAGTGAGAGCGGAGGAGCTCAGGGATCGGGTTTGGGCATTAAACTCGCCCTGGGGTGAGCGGTCTGTATCATCCAAGAACTCGACTGGGACAAACGAGTGTCCTGGGGAATGGGAGGTCCACGGGGGATTACCCAGCAGAACCACTGCCATTGGGGTCCCCAAATCACCCTCAGCACTAACCGAGGCGGCCTCATACCCATAGGTAGAAGTACTGGGGTGGTAAGCGGCTAGAGTGGCTTTCCCTCTGAAGAGGAAAACCGTGACCCAACGTTGCCATGGTCATGTTCTCGCAATGAGAGCATGAGCCATCCACGAATGCTGTGTCAGTAGCAAGGGCAAAATACAACAGACGAGTGTGTCTGACGGTGTCATGTTAAGCATTATTAGTTCAAACTTATATCCTCTCCTCTGTGTAACACCAAAAAATTCACTGTAAATTGTAGCAACACCTCATCCTCGACCCTTCAGACGAGGCTCATTTTATAACAATAACCTGGGGGAGTAGATTCATTTAAACTAATATATTCATCCGGTTTAAGCCAGGTTTCAGTCAAACATAACACATCCAAACTATGATCTGTAATAATTTCATTTACAATTAGGGTTTTGGTAGAAAGAGATTAACAAGGTTCGGGAGAAGCAAGTTCATTTAATTTTACAAATCACACTTCCAGAGTAAGCATATATAAAAAGCTGCTTAACTCTACATTGCATTGAGTGTTTCCAGCATCCCTCCTCTCCCCATCTTCTCCTATCTACTCCATCTATACTAATCCTAGTCCAGGGTGGTATTCGAGCTCGGGTCAAGTCTTAGTGAGCCACACGTTTACACAATCCTCAACACAGGATTACATTGTGAACTACTGAAACTGTAGCTTACCAAGCTACAAGACTCTCATAATTTTAAATAGTTCAACTAGGTCAAGCTGCTCTTTTGAAATAAATTGTTAGCTATTCTACAATTTATAACAAAAAGTGGCTAACTACACTGAAGCTGCTTAAGAGGGCAAAATCATGTCCTGCCCCCCTTGTCAAAATGCCAAATTCAGATATAATCAAAGTGTCTGATTCTTATTCCTGTTGTAACTTATCATGTGAATACAGTCAGTAAATGCATTACAATGTGGCATTACATGTAGAAATTGCGCTACATACAGTATGTTAACTAGGATAATTGAATCACAGGGTATGCCTTGGAATGTTAGCATATCAGGCTAATCGTTTAGCATGCTAATGGCAACAAAAAGAGAAACATTTATTTTGACCATTTGTTGCTTTGTCTATATAATGTGATAGGTCATATATAATGTATCTTACATGATGTTTGACATACTTTCATGATTAGAACAACATAATAACATTAACTCTTCAAGCGATATTGTAGGATTTGCTATCAGGCATAGAATAGAATTCCAAAAGCTTCAAAAACTTCTTCAGCCAATTTAAACTACTCAGGGTCCTGGGGCAGAGGATTTTTCAGGGTGGAGACTTGTTCTCTGTGATCAAAAGTAGCTTTTTACTGGAAAAAATACATTGTTTTTAAAATAGCTGAATTACTGTCTACTGAAATGTAGTAAAGTTAGTTGTGTTGCTACTTTTTGTTAGTTTGGTTTGCATCAGTGCTTGGGACAATAATGTATCCAGCCTTTCCTAATTTAGGAAAGATTTAGGCTATGTGTAATGGTGAGACATTTCAAAATGGAAAATGAGAGAGAAAGGTAAAGGGAAAAATAAATGTAGTGTGTGGCATCTCAGCAGATTTATAATTGATAAGTCCAGAATCCCACGGGCGAGTGATGCAACAGAAGTTCCAGATTGTTCTCTCCATCCACCCTGACAATCAGAGGGCCATGCTGAGATAGGGGAGAGCGGGCTGCACATGGGAGCCGCAGAGCACAGATGTTGCTGCATCTGTGTTAGTGCAGGAGACTAGGTGAATACTGCACACAGGCATACACACAACAGCAGAATGGGCTGATGAAGAAGACAAAACTGCTGGATGTAGGTTAAACAAAATGGTCAGAATTACAAAAATGAACTTTTAAAGCAGAGCGGATTTGCAAAAAAAAAAAAAAAGAAAGAGAGAAAGAAAAAACACCAACTGTCACCAAATTATGGGAGGTTTCTCCAATTGCAATTTTGTATTTTGTATTTATTTGCCATATTGCATTTTACCACCATTTTTCCTGCTGGTGCGACAACATTTTGTCAGATTTGACCAACTGTCTCTGTTTATGTGCTACTGCTTTTGGTTGTGTAAAAGAAACATCAGACACCAAATATTCAAAGTGGAACAATGAAACTCTTGCTACCTGGATCAATAACCAATGGACAGAGTAGCGCGAGTGCAGAAAAGGGTGCGTTTACTTGTTAACTGGTCTGAACTGCACAGTGCATTATAAACATGCTATGCTGCAAGAATTTGCCATTTGTTTTACAGAAACCAGTCACATTTGATGGAAACATCTGAAGTAAATGGTTTTTTTTGCCTTCAAATATTCCAAAAGATGTCAGTTTAGCCCTATAAAATTTGAAATTAACTTTCCTTTATGTCAGTAAATGTATTACATCCCAACTCATAATAATTGCTTTACTTTAAAATCAACATTTCAGTGGGATGAAAACTGCAAGAATATTTAATGTTGCACTTTTTTTGTGTACTATAATAATATTATCTAAATTTATATTAATGTTTAGATTACATAACTTTATTTGCAAGCTTGTTCAAACACAATCAATTTGTGTGGTAGCTCATCTGATAGAGTCGCAAGTCTACAAGTGAGCTGAAATTGTCATGGAAGCACTATGTCACTTTTGCGTTTTATGACATCAGTGGTTATAGGTTTAAGATTTAGAGAAGGGAGGTAGGTTGATTTAAAAATGGATAAAGCATTAATTTTAAAAACCTCATCTGTTTAGGAGAAATATAAACTTCGCTTTTAGGTTTTGGTTAAAGTTTTAGGTTAGGGAGGTACAGTGGATATAAAAAGTCTACACACCCCGGTTAAAATGCCAGGTTTTTGTGATGTAAAAGAATGAGACAAAGATAAATCATGTCAAAACTTTTTCCACTTTTAATGTGACCTATAACGTGAACAATTCAATTGAAAAACAAACTGAAATTTTTGAGGGGGAAAATAAAAAAATAAAAAAACTCACAATAACCTGGCATAAGTGTGCACACCCTTAAACTTATACTTTGTTGAAAGTATTTTGATTTTATTTTATTGCAGCACTCAGTCTTTTTGGGTAGGAGTCTAGTAGCATGGCACATCTTGACGGGGCAATATTTGCCCACTCTTCTTTGCAAAAGCACTCCAAATCTGTCAGATTGTGAGGACATCTCCTGTGCACAGCCCTCTTCAGATCACCCCGCAGATGTTCAATTGGATTCAGGTCTGGGCTCTGGCTGGGCCATTCCAAAACGTTAATCTTCTTCTGGTGAAGCCATGCTTTTGTGGATTTGGACGTGTGCTTTGGGTCATTGTCATACTGAAAGGTTAACTTCCTCTTCATATTCATCTTTCTAACGGATGCCTGAAGGTTTTGTGCAAAAATTGCCTGGTATTTGGAACTGTTCATAATTCCCTCCACCCTGACTAAGGCCCCGGTTCCAGCTGAAGAAAAACAGCCCCAAAGCATGATGCTGCCACCACAGTGCTTCACTGTGGGTATGATGTTCTTTGGGTGTTGTTTTTGCACCAAACATACCTTTTGGAATTATGGCCAAAATGTTCAACCTTGGTTTCATCAGACCATAACACATTTTCCCACGTAATTGTGGGAGACTTGATGTTTGTTTTTGCAAACCTCAGCCAGGCTTGGATGTTTTTCTTTGTAAGAAAAGGCTTCCGTCTTGCCACCCTACCCCATAGCCCATTCATATGAAGAATACGGGAGATTGTTGTCACATGTAGCACACAGCCAGTACTTGCCAGAAATTCCTGTAGTTCCTTTAATGTTGCTGTAGGCCTCTTGGAAGCCTCCCTGACCAGTTTTCTTCTTGTTTTTCATCAATTTTGGAGGGACGTCCAGTTCTTGTTAATGTCTCTGTTGTGCCATATTTTCTCCAATTGATGGTGACTGTCTTCACTCTGTTCCATGGTATATCTAATGCTTTGGAAATTCTTTTGTACCCTGCTTAACAGGGGTGTGTAGACTTTTTATATCCACTGTATATTTCACTCAAAAACTCCAACTAATACATAAACCTTAAATACCTCATCTGATTATGACACCATTTCACTCACTTTTGGCACCCTGCTGGACATTTCACAAAGAAAATACAGTGAAACGTGTAATGAAGAATGTAATTTGGTTTTGTAAAAATGTTGCAAAGATTCAGTAATGTTCATGATATCAGGCTGCTTTATTCCATGATAAACGTAATTAAAGAAGTATGCTACAATGTTGGCACATGATTTCTACATGTTGCATGTGAGTGCCATCCATTCATCATCTTGAAAATGGTTCATTTGTATTTTCAATTTAATTTTGTGAAAAAAATCTCTTAACTCTATAAACAAAATTAGTCAAAATAGGCATTGTGTAAATACATTTTGCGTATTTTGTGAAGTGTGCAGTTTAACAAATGTTGAAAAGTCATCAGAGAATTCTTTTCATACAGAAAAAATAAATATAAATTATACACACAATATATAGTATGCTATTCTGAACATAGTCTGGGTATGATTATGAATTTTGTGAAAGTTCAAAACCTGCCCTGAATGCTTGAAAATCGCAAGTCCTTGAAACCGCAATAGCATAAGACAGATGAGGCCTAAAATTAAATGAAAAACAAATTGTGAAGTACAACTGTACATCTGCAGTTAGGTAAGTATTGTTCGTACTGCTGCTTTGCGACATCATTGTGTTGGCTGTGTGACAATCTTCCCAAAACATTTGTCTAAAGTGGCAGCTTTATAAAATCTTCATTATGAGTCTGACATAGATGAAGGTGACTGTGGATAATGGAGCGTTTTCCTGCACAGCACAGTCAAGGTATGGACAGACAATCAGTTTGTCTCTATAAAGACGCACAGCTGTGTTTCTGCACAATCAAAGCAGCAGTATTCAACAGAGGCCAATAAAGGCCTCCTTTGTTTTAGCTGGCACGAATCGACTTAGCACTGATTGTTGTTTTATCTGCGTAAAGATTGGTCTCATTTACAAGAGCTTTCTGTTTTGTTTTCTCGCTCTCTGACTGATTTTCCTGTGAGGGACAATGGCAAGCTTTCTTTGTTTCAAACCAAGATTTTCTGAAGGCCCTATGTCCAAATGTGGCAAGTCAATGGAGAACGAATGAAAGGAGAGCTAGTGTTTGATGTTGTTCCTTTAAATGGAATGGGATTGTACAACTTCAAGTAGAAGACCTTTGAGTTGACAACAAAAAAAAGTGTTGCCAACATTCAACTTTCTGAAAGAGAGCTAGTAGAGATCTATGACATCATAATTTTGATTAAGACCTCAATTACTCGTTTGCTTATTTGAACATTTATATACCTGCCAATTCAGTGGTGTAAAGGTGTCTGAAGAGGTGGGCATACTGTGAAATAATGAAAGACCCATTACATGCTGATTACATGTAGCCAGGCTTTTGACCATTGGCACACAATGTGGCCCATCTTGCAGCTTATTCTGCCCACTTTGATAGGAAGAGACCATATTACTGGTATGTAAAGTGACCAACCACTGGGTTTGTTTTATCAGGTCATTTAGGGGTGGGGTTATCTGAAATGTACAGATTAATTCACTGTCATAATTCAGAAGTGGAATACAGCTCTGTATATGGATGTTTTACTTTCTACTACATGCCTTAAACCAATTCTGATGCAGCTAACCTGGCAAACGATTAGATAGGAATGGATGTTTTTCAATGAGACTAATTGTTCAATGTAAGTAATTTCTAACAGTACAATTGGCCCGTCGCTAATCTGCGCCTCCCTTGGTTATGGTTGCTCGCTCTGAAAAGCTCTGTAGAACTCCCCATAGGAATGAATGGGAGTTTTTGGCAGTTTTTGGCTAAATATTCTCATAAACAGAATGTATAATATTTTGACATGTGCTGGTTTGAAGAGTGACATTTTAAAGCATATTTATCTGAAGTTTTCTGTAAAAGAAATTGTTAAATTACATAGTAATTTCATTAAAATCTGTGGAGACTGTGAATCAGAATCAAGGCACACGATTATTACAGTCACTTGAAAAGAGAAAAACTTCATTTAATGGCGATTACACATCTAATAACATTAGTGTATGTGAACACAGCTGTTTATAACATCTCATAACACACTCGCTATGATGCTGTGCACTCTTTATTTACTATCACTTTTACTATTACATGAATCAATACATAAACAATTGAATGCATATTTATTAGCTTATTTTACCTTGGAGCAAATGTAGCTGTCGTTGCAGATGTTATATGTTCATTTGGAATGAGGGCTGACACAGTTTACTCCAATGCACTTTTACAGATTTCATTTTATTAAAAAGAAAGAAAAACACTGTGTGTATCCTCTCTGGATATCCTCTCATAACTATTAAAAATGACCTTGCAACAATTATTTTTTTAAGTTCTTTTTATAATATCCCACTTAAAAGTTCAAAAACACATATTACAGGCTCTCATTGTAAAAAGGCAAATGCTAGTCGGCAGGTAATGGCGTCAGGGCAACAGTTGCTAATGCAGGATTGGTGAGAAGCACTTTTAAGGTGGGGTTTGGTGAAGGGTCAATTCAGTGAGTGTTCAGGAAGCAAGGATGTTTCTGTGGGATGACTGTGAGAATACACAAACACACACACACCTCACAAATTTCCACCGTCCATGTGCTCCAAATTCCAGTCACTTTCATGTCATAATGTGACATGTCACCAGTGTGCTGTGTGGTCGGCTAGCCAAACCTGAGCGTTTAACTTCAATGAATCTAATTTGCTCCTGGCTGCTCACTTACGCTGACGGGCACTGGCACCGTCAGCCTTCATCAGTCATCAACAGAGGAACATCTACTCAAGCCTGACTGTTATCTCTCACCTCTGTTCATACTCACACTCAGCCTCAGACCAGCTCGCAGGCTTTCATAGATCATGGTATCATTGCACTAAAGGCGTTTGGATTTTACTTAAATCAGGACATACATTTTACGCTAGGGGCTTAGTAAGTGCTACTTTTTTGCCACTAATTACCAAATGGTGCAACCTATTACAGTGTTAGTGAGAAACCACACGTTTAACTGCTTAACAAATGCTTAGTCACTTAAAGGGGTCATATTATAAGGGACTACATTTTCCTTATATTTTTAGATGAAGAGCTCGTGGGTGACCATGGGTGATAGTGTTTGCACTAGCTGTGGGTGTATTGTATGTAAATGAAGTGGTGCAAAGCACAATTTGTTATTTTCCAAACTCTGAAAATATAGCAGAACATCAAATTATGTCCATGATGTTAACTGTTGTAGCCATTATATGAAACAAATATTTATGAGATTTGTGTTAAACTATATTTAGGTCACGGTTTATTTTTCAATTAATATATACTGTATACACCAGGATGCAGATGGGGCTGGAGAAGAACCTCAGAATTAAACTGGACTTGACCCAGCCCATTAACGCTTTGCATGCAATTTCAACAAACTCACTTGTGCCTTGACTTAGCGCATGCTTGCACAAAAATACCAAAACTTCGACCAAAAATATTGATTTTTAGGACCTGAAATCTTTTGATGTATTATGAAAACATAATGTACAAATTTCAGAATTCAAAACGTACTGAAAGTATGCAGAAATTAATTATTATGAACTTCTGCAACGTTCTGAAATCAGACAGATGAATAGCCTACATCAACACATGACTGTCCACACTTACCCGACAAAAGTATTAAATCTCAGAACAAATCATTGATCAACTAACAAGGGTGCAAATCGAAGATAACAGATCCACCCAGGTTGGCTGGAGCATGAACCTCACAGAAAATGTGGCCTAGGCAGACAAAGACTAGCTCACCATGAACATGAAATAACTGACAGAAATACGATAAACACAACTTAAAGTGGGTAACTATCAATTGCTATTTTATGAAGAAAATATATTGTATGGAAAATATTTTTTAAAGGGGACCTATTATGCAAAATGTACTTTCACATGGTTTGTACATAAATGTGAGTCGGCAGTGTGTGTACACAACCACCCTACAATGTTAAAAGTCCACCCACTCCTCTTTCTTATATTTCTATTAATCAAAAACAGTGTGTCAAAATGAATGGTTTTTGTTTCTGGTGACGGACTCCACCCTATTATCATAGATCCTCCCCTGAGTGATCTACACACAGTGTAGCGCTGGAGCAGATACAGTGAGAAGAATAATGTCTCAGCTTCATAAGTATCATAAGTGTTCTGTTGTTGGCTTTAAAAGCGAACATAAGAGTCTTCATGTACTCCCGGCATCAGAGCCACTGAAGAAGCAGTGGACAAGTTTTGTTTTTGAAGTAAATGTGCCCCAAAACATACAAATATGTGTGTATGTTTGTGCAAATCATTTTACACCAGACAGCTTTGTGAATGAGTGTCAATATAAAACAGGATGTTTGCAAATCACCTTTCCGAATGTGCTTGTTAGCTGATACCACGGCTAATGCAGCTAAAGTTACCATTGTCTCTGATTGTATTCATGGAGACCAGAGCTATATCAGGGGCAGGGAGCAGCAGCTCATTAGCATTTAAAGAGACACACACAAAAACAGCGTGTTTTTGATTCCACTCAAAAAGAGGAATGTGGCAGGGCGGTGGGCGGGGCCGGATCGTGATTCTACACACCCGGTCCCTTATCAGGCTAATCAAGCCTCCAAGAGGGATAAAGGCCGGCTGCGGAGGATTGTGCGTGAGAGAGAGATAGTTTATGGACATGCCCATCATGTGTGTGTTTGTGTCTTTTACGTTTATCATTAAAAATATTATTTGTATCATCAAACCGGTTCTCGCCTCCTCCTTTCCATTGAACGTTACAAGGCATTTACAACATGGTATAATAAATGATCTGTGGGGTATTTTGAGCTGAAACTTCATAGACACATTCTGGGGACACCTGTGACTTATATTACATCTTGTAAAAAGGGGCATAATAGGTCTCCTTTAAAATATATGATTTTGTGTTATGAAGAAGTCATATTAGTTTAGAAAAATGCCGTTCAAGTATTCCTTGAAGTGATTCTTACAGTAAATTCAACATGAGGAGGGCAACGCTAAGGAGGCTAACTGCTCCACACACGTCCCAATAAAACCTTCCTCAAATTATTTGCAGTATCTAACCCAGTGGGCAACTAGAAACTTCACAGGAGCAATCTTTTTATAAATTACATAGCTTCAACTGGACTGAACATTATCAGGTTTGCTCTCCATATTAACAACCTTAAGTGCTTCATTAGGAACTGCGGATAAAAGTTCTCCTGATGCTTCAACCAAATAATGTTTAGGATCTGAAAACCTTAGCTTTTTAAAGGAATAAAATCAGTTGCATAAAAGGACAATGAGATCAGTATAATTATCCTTAACTTAAAAGTTTAAAATGTATTAGGCACATAATCCCTCATTCAGAATTGACCCTCATTTAATAATTAATAGATTTTATGATAAAACAGACCCACATTTTGGGATGAGTGACATGCTGTTCCTTGCAGTCTGATTTAATTGAAATGCATGACTCTTTGTAAAGGATATTTTGCATTTACTTTCTCTATCTATGAAATCTTTATAGCTGCCAGACATCCTGGATATCAAAGCAGATTGCAGATACAGGAACTAAATTGCTATTTCTTCAAATTAAGGTTTATTAAGATAAAACGATGCTTTGATAAGCCCCAAATATCAGGAAGTGTCAGACAAGAGCAAACGTATAGTATAATGCCTGGGGCTAGCAACTTCAAAGACTGAATAAGTTCTCCAAGTAAGTGCAGTATCGATTTAGAAGAGAAAACATACACCGGCATGTACAGGAGTGTGTACAGCAGTCAAATATAGCAGGAGAATAAAGACATATGAGTATGGGCTCATTCCATACAGTACATTGTATCCAGCATATACTGTATGCCTTAATATATTAGATAAAATATCAAAATGACCATTTTTAAAGATTGAAATATTAATGTTTTTGTTGTTGTTGTTTTGTTTTGTTTTGTTTTTGGGTGGGGAAAAAATTGCTCAAACATTAGTTAGCATTATTTATTTATTTATTTGAAAGATTTTCTTGCCACTGTGTAAAAAAATCAAGGGATTCACACATGAAGAAGTGACATTTTATAGCAGCTATGAGGGTTTGTTTCTCATCTGTCTCTGCTTAAATGTATTTTTATTCTGGCTGTAAGGAAACGAATGAGGAAAGTGTCTCTTTAAGCAATATGATGATTTTTAGGTCATGTATATCTGTCTCGGCCCATTTCATCAGCCATTACGATTACAAGCAATTTAATAAGTGCTAAAGAATGTGGAATTACATGAACACCAGAGAATGTGACAAAAGTCCAGTGTCATATAAAAGAGATGAAAAGAGACAGAGTAATGTAAGTGTGTGTGTGTGTGTGTGTGTGTGTGTGTGTGTGTGTGTGTGCAGCTGTAACATGAGGAAAGAGACAGAATGGATGTAAGGAATATACATACAGGATGTTGAATGTCTGGGCCAGTGTTTCTGTTTGCTAGTTAGATGTGATAGACACAATGTGAGTAGTAGTAGTAGTAGTAATACAATGCTTATTATTATTAATGTACTTATTTATGTATTTGTTATTCATTTACAACTGTTAATTAATTATCAATTATTACATAAAACAATAATTTGTAATTGTAAAAATATGCAGTTATTATTTTAATGTACTCTGAAAAAATTAACCTTGTGTTAACATCTACATTCGCTAAGGTTTGATTCAAGTCAAACATGTTATTCAACATGTTTGAATTAATTAGGTTACACACACACACACACACACACACACACACACACACACACACACACACAAATAATAGAAATAGCTTCATAAGCTAACATTGCAGTTTACCTATTTTACAGTGTAACATAATTTTTAAATAATATGATAATAATATAATTATGTACCAACAACATAAAATGAGTTATTAATTAAACAAAATATTTATTTAATTGTTGTCTTTAATCAAAACAAATCTTCTTTAATAATGTATTAAATAATGTTTTGTTGTGTTCCTCACAGAAAGCTCTATTGTTTGGCTCCAGAAGACTTGAAACTTAGTGCACATATCAGATGGACTGCTTTTACTATACTGGTGCTTTTTTTGTTCCTAATTCGACATTGGCAGTAAAAAAAAATCACTATCCACTTGTAAGGCACAGAGTAGTTTGGACATTCCTTTTGTGTTCCATGTGAGAAAGTCATACAGGTTTGGAACAATACATAGATTAGTAAATTGTGTGAAATTTTTCATTATTGGATGAACTACTCCTTTAACTAAGAAACACTAGAGTGAAGCTACTTGCTAATATTTAGGCAGGAACCGGTATAAATAAATAAATAAATAAATAAGTAAACACACAAGAGGCACAATTTGTGTATTATTGCGTAGAGAAAAGCATCAGGGCGTGCTCATAGCATAAGCATTATAGGAACTAATTGTGAGGCTGGATGAATAATGAATGACAGAGGAGATGTGCTTCCCAGAACTGTGGCGAGCTGAGCCGAGCAGCTCCCTGATGAAGCACACAGCTTCCTCTGCCTGCATTTGCCTCCAGGTGAAAAATCTGCTATCTCCCTCCTTCCCTCCCTCCTCCTCCTGGCTCCCCATCCTCTACCACTGCTGCTGCAAGACCAACGGGAGCCGCAGCCATCTTGGCCAAGGACAACACACAGGCCTGTATTACTGATCTCTTATACAGAATTTGACTTTTCAATGCTAAGAAAAATAAAGTTTGGCAATGCTGTTCATATAGTATAATCCAGCAAATTCACACAACGTTGAATGTCTATATATCGATCTTTCTGTCTCTCTGCCTGTGTGTCCATCCAAGAAAAAGTATGTGAACCCTGTAGAATTAGCTGGATTTCTGCATTATAGGTGCTGAGAGCTATTTTAGCATTCTGAATATTTCGTGACTGAGCCGTTGAACTGAAAATGTGATCTCATATTCATCAAAGTCACAAGTATAGACAAACACAATGTGCTTAAGCTAACAACACACTAACATTTATAATATTTAATGTCTTTATTGAACACATCCCATTAAACATTCACAGTGCTGTGGAAAAAGTAAGTGAACCCTTGGATTTAATAACTGGTCATCCTCCTTTGGCAGCAATAACCTCAACCAAGATTTTCCTGTCGCTGCACAACGTTCAGGAGGAATTTTGGACCATTCTTCCTTACAGAACTGATTCAGCTCAGTAATATTCTTATGATGTCTGGTGTGAACAGCTCTCTTGAGGTCATTCCACAGCATCTCAATTGGGTTAAGGTCTGGGCTCTGACTGGGTCAATCCAAAATGTGGATTTTCTTTATTTGCAGCCATTCTGTAGTGGATTCAATTTGATGTTTGAGGTTATTGTCCTGCTGCGTCACCCAACTTCTGTAGAGCTTCAGTTGGTGCACAGTCACCCTGACATTATCCTGTAGGATATCTTGATAAACTTGGGAATTCAAAACGAATCGTTTTCTCTCACCTTCAGGACTTTTTCAGCAATTTTAAACTTTCCGACAAGGCTGTGTCAAGGTGAGTAAAGGCGAGATGTTTAAAATAATAAATGAAATCTTATCAATCTACAAAATCTTGAATAAAAACGTTTATGAATAAAAGTAACACTCACATGGTGTAAATCTGAGCCTTCGTGCATACAAACACTCACCAGTGTGCAGGAAGCCAGACGTGTTAGCTCCATCTGCACAGTCAGTCACCTTTTCAACACATGGAACTGACTGTTGACCTGCTTCAGGAAACAAGTGCAAGGATTTTCAGCCTGCTAGGAAAAAACAATGACAATTAGATTCAAAGCCAAGGGCCCTGAACTCGGTCAGTGCAAAATCTAAACTACCATAATCCTCTTACATCTTTTCAGCACAAAAACAGGGGCTTTTATTGGTAAATACCCATATCAACTTTGTTGATGCTCATTTTGTTGCACTAAACCTGTCTTCCATATGACTGAGAAAGTTGAAAGCTCACTTTTTCATATTTGAATAAACAACACTTCAATCTTATGATCAGAAAAGGAGGATTCCAGAAATGTGCGTGGGTGCTTAATACCCGCTTTTATACCCTTCAACAAACAAATCTGATGACAAGTGCTTGTTAAAAAGGCTTTTGGTGTCTGAGCGCACACGTGAATATTTTGTCAAGAGCAAGGCATCTTCAAAAGCTGTTTGTAAAATCTTTGCTTACAGTTTTGGCCACGTGAAAAAGGATCATTTTGTAGCCACATCAAAGTTTTTCTCTTAAGTCGCAGAATTTCTTGAAAATAACAAGGCGCCTTTTCTTCAAAAGATATTTATGAAATCTTTGCTTACAGTTTTGGGCATAAGAACAAACATAATTTTTTAGCATCAAAGTTTTTCTCATTAGTGTCTGACTTATGTTGGATAATCGTGCAGCTTTTTAATCGTGTGGATGGATAACTTTATCTTGCAGATATTGTTCTCATTTACAGCCTTGATCAAGATAACCACACGTCTTAGTAAGTCTTTCGATTCACCCCCGAAAACGGTCCACTCATCCAAGCATAATGCAGTGTAACCAGCCACCATCAGAGGAGAGTGACTCTAGGACAGTGCATGTGTGCGCTATGACAATTAAAATCTTTTTTAATTTGCAGCTGATGATTAGATTGCCTGGCATCTCTGATCATGGCACGGCGAGCCATCCACAAGCTGCCGGGTGATGTTAGACAGCACCTATTAACGTGATGTTTGATTTATTTCAATTTGATGCGGACCACACTGCAGCTATATTAAAGATATATCCGAGCTCTTTTGTTTAATATGCTTGACCAAAAGCTTAATTTGATAGGATCACTCAAACTGGCATCAAAGTGATTAATTCTACAAGCAAACTGCTAGCGGAGCATGTCCCTGTGTGCGCACACCAGAGAGACAGGGAATATCGAGGTAATTGGTTTTTCTGCAATTAGAAACTCTTTTACCTAAGATGTTCTTTGTTCAAGGATTTAGCCTTTTTTACATATCTGGAGTATTACATGTGAGAACCATTTCCCATGAAGAAAAAAAGGCAATATACACGCCATTTTGTCTAATAAAATGATCTGAGCTTTCTTTGCCAGGTCATATAATCCCAGAGCACATAAAATCCTTAATAAAGGAAAAACTATGTAAGAATAGGGTTTGTGCCTTGATGTTGGAGTTAAGTGTAAAGAGAAAAACTTCTTTACATTTTCTAAAGAAAATGGGAATGGTGTTTGCTAATGCAATCATCACTGCCATGAAGCTAACGTGTTGTTGGTGTTTTCCAGGGTGTTGCTATGCAGTTGCTAAGGTGTTCTAAGTGTTTAAGCAACCACCCATAAAACCGTTGCATTGCTTGGTGGTCGCTAGGCTTTTTTGGATGGTTTCTAAGTGGTTGCTTACTGCTCATGTCAAAAGAGCTCTCCCCAAGTCTCTGATATTCTGGTCTCCAAATATTTTTTTCCATCTGTTTCATTGACTACCAGGCAAAATATGTACATCCAAAAAGTAATGGCATAACTGTCCTCAACAAGCCAAATGATATGAGGTATCATTCATGCATGCTTTAATACAAATGTTTTAATAAAAATGTGAATAAATTTTTTTTTTAAAAGAAACCAAATATTTAAAGATAAATTATGTGGTAACACATTACAAAAAGGTTCTATTAGTTAACATTAGTTAATGCATTAGGTTTCATTAACTAACAATTTAACTGCATTTATTAATCTTAGTTCATATTAGTTAATAAAAATACAATTGTTCATTGTTAGTTCATAGTGCATTATTTAATGTTAACAAATAAGTTTGATTTTAAAAATCATTAGTATATGTTGAAATTAACATTTCACATTAACATATTAATAAATGCTGTAAAATAATTGTTCATTGTTTGTTCATGTTAACTAATGTTTTTAACTAGTGTTAACAAATTGGGCCTTACTGTAAAGTGTTACCAATAATGTTAATGTTAAATAAATAGGGCTGGGTAAAAATATAAATTTAATGATAAATCAAAATCTTTATTTAACTATCGTGATATTTGAATTCAGTTTTCTTCTTTATTGACTATGTTTATTTCAGTTTTGCTTGTGTTATCTTTTAAACAGAAACTTAACTACATAGTTTGGGCCGTGTTGTTAATTTCTTTAATTAATATTTTCGTAATTTATCAAGTTTGAAAGTCCCCTGTATGATTTACATCATTAGCTGAGAGAGAATTTCTTTCATATGCACGGAAAATTTACATTATAATTGAAATTTAACCAAAGACTCCAATCAAATCATATCAACATTTTAATCAGATTGATAGCTTGTGCATCAGAATTGAATCAAAATGGGAAATATGTATCGATACCCACACATACAAATAAACAACAATAGGAAACCAAACATTTTGCTTGGAGAAATAAAACTAAAATGCCCATGACTATAACAATTAAATAAAGGAAAAAGGTTTAGTTGTTAAATATTTTGAGTTCAACACAAGTTAGGCTCATTCAGCAGCATTTATGGCACAGTGTTGATTACCACAAAAATGTATTTAAACTTGCCCCTTCTTTTCTTCAAAATCTGGGTTACAGTGAGGCACTTACAATGGAAGTCACTGGAGCCGAATCCGTAAATGTTAAAATACTCACTGTTTCAAAAGTATAACCACAAAACGTAAACAATGTGCTTGTTAACAAGCTTTTAGTGTGATAAATCCAATTACTAACCTTGTCTGTGTAAATTTATAGCCAATTTTGCAGCTTTTTTGCAAACAATTTTACAGCTCAAGTTTTAACAGATAATTTAAGAATGTAAGATTTTTATAAAATTAAAAGTTTCACATTTCTGCCCTCAGTCCCTTTTATTGTAAGTGCCTCACTGCAACTTTGAGTTATATGTATATATTTTTTTTGGTAATCAACATTATACCACACATTCTGTTGATTGAGCTTAACTTGAATTGAACCCTGAATATTCCTTTATAAAAGGCATTAAAGCCTCCAGACAGCACTTTGCATTGCATTTTTCCAAAAACATAGAATAAATATTTTGTTTGCCTTCATTAGAATCTAATGTTTTTTGACATTTGCCTATTTGAACATTATAACATTATATTACCATGAACCGGTAATGCAGGAAGCATGAATAATTTCAGTCCTTTTGGTTGAGAGATGATCGTCTAAAACAAGCCATGTTTCAGTCAGAAAGACCAGCAAGATTCAAAAACTCCATTAACCAGGTGGCAGCGTATGAATTAAAAATAACCCAACACGGCTCTCCAGTCAAACCCTTTTCCTGCCCACTGTGACTAAATCTGCCTCTCCCTCTCTCTCTCTTTCTCTTTGCCATGCTACAGGAGAATCTGTCTTGAAATATGCCTTGTGCACATTTCCACTGACCCGACCCATCACACACAGCGTGCACATGATATAGTCTCTCTCTCTGTGTATGTTTCCCAGTGGACAACATTACTGAATCTTCCGCGACAGTGTCTTTTCCTGGTTTCAGCAGCACTTTTGTGAGTATACGCTTGTGATGTGTGAATTAGACAGCAAATGGGAAATGTAACCGAGACACCTCAACTGGATCTAGTTATCGAGCTGTCATTGAAGTGCAACGCTCCATGCCTTTCTGGAGAAGAGGTGGAATTAGCATCAGGATGACACACCAGCACTTCACATGTACCGAATACAACGAGTTAGGGGAAAATTCCAGCAATTCTAAAGCACTGAATCCACACATGCTTATTTAAAGCTGTTATATGTCTCCCCCATCACAAACCCTCATAGGTGACGAAAAAACAGTAATATAATTTTTTTTTTTAAAGTATGTCAGTCCTTGAGAAAATGCTACCTTGATGAAACCGAGTAGGTGAGAGGGGGAAGAATTGCGGGCCCATCTCGTGTCCCAAACAACAGTCGGGTGAGGTGGGCCACCCCAGCCTCCCTTATCTTTAATGGGTACTTTATCATTCTGCCTGCTGCCCGCTACGTTCGGCTTTCCACTGGGTCGCCCAAACAGATGGGCTTTGTAAGGCTCAGTGGCACATTCCTGCACCGCAATCTGTTTCCACAAGTGCATGATCACATCTGAAGAAAAGCAGCATCTCGCACACATTGCAGCACATATGTATCGCCTTAGCTTGTGCCTATGTCAGTGAAATTAAAATCACTGGAACGTTTTAAGTACTGACAGCATGACAACAAAGAGAAAAGACGAGGGGGAGAAGGCAAAATAATCACAGCTTGCTAAGGAGTTGCAACTTCTTGCGATACATGCATGGAAATAAACAGCGGGAAAGAAAAGAAAAAGCATTGGCCAAAGTGGATATTATTATATACCATTACAAACATGTTTATCTCAATCCCTCACACCCCCGCTTGCGGGTTAATTCTGTGTGACATAAGTTCAAAGCATTGTAGCGTTCACTATGTAACAACCTTATCCGAAAGGATTTCTTTTCATTGTCTGTCACAATTCCAAATTTAACTGGAAGAAAAGACTTTATGAATAAAGTACGAGTGGGAATTGAAAACATTTAACTTCCTCTTGTGCTTGATTCTTGTTTGTTGATGCCTTTTTCTCAGATGACCCATTTCATACTCTACAATTTCCTCTATTGGAACTTAGGCCTTGAAGTTGTGGCGATAAATTTACACTTAAAGCGCATTAGTTTATTTTCTTTTTCTTTATTAGAAGCAGTTTTGGGAAAGCTACTTTAAAACTGTAGCTTCCCAAGTAACAAACTACACATAATATAAAGTTGTACAAGTTCAACTACTGTTAAGCTAATCTTTTAAAGTGCTAACAAAACGTAATTACATTGACAGTCTTTTCAATGTGGTAATATATAAAAAAAAAATATTTAACTATATATAAATAAATATGAAAATCAGATTACATTATTTAATTAGAGTGGTATTGTTCTTGCTCAAAAACAATGATGGATTTTGAATAAATGAATCTCGATTAAGTTGACAGCATTAAACTTAATCTTCAGAGACCCGGCGTAACAGAATTGCAATGCGTGCTTAAAGCAATTAAAAAACATTATTCATAAAATATGGGTAAAAACTACACTACACATAACAAGTCAGAGCCTGCTCAAGTCACAAACAAAGAAAAAACACTAGTCAACATAATTTTGAACACTTTTGAGAAATGCAGCTATATTCTGAGTAAGTATTTGATATGTTAATTTTTTTTCTTTATTCTCAACATATATACTGACATAGAGATGTCTGATACTGACATGAAAATATCAACTATATATATATATATATATATATATATATATATATATATATATATATATAATTACTGTACAGGGTTGGGAGGGTTACTTTTCTAACTACTTTGGATTACTTCTTCAGCACTGGTAGTACCCGGCCGTCACTCACTTCGACGTTGGCAGACAGAATTTGCATGTCCCTCCCCCAGACATACGGGTAAAAAAGGAGGGAATCCATGAGTCTGTCCATTCAGATTTCTTCTTCAAAGCCGAGCAGTTGTGTGATCAGCGAGCTGAGATCACTTACTGTTCCACTCACCTCTGCAGAGCTAACAATGTTGGAGCCTACGGTGCATATCAGCGGCTATCTCCTTCTCTGCACGGCAATGCAGCTTTGCACCTGGGTGCTTTGACAGCGCTGCTAAAAGAGAACATTTTTAAAAGTGTTTATTTTCTCTAAAAGAGCAAATACATGGCTGGTGTTGAACGTCCTTTTCAGGATGTGTTTTATAAAGATTATTTTCCGCCCCTGTTTAGTTCCTGGATGTGGTCGATTTCACTGTGAGAACCTCACTATGGCAACGTTGCAGTTGAGGCTTTCCTTCTTAAGGAGGAACGCCACTCCAGGTGCCACACTCCAGCAGTCCCAGCACCCCGGACGCGGACACACGACTGCTGCCCCCCGGCCAGCCGGTTCTGATCAGTCCAGAGGAAGCCTACATGGGACCTACTTCTCAGTCACTAACCAGGTGTGCAGAGCTTCGAACCTTCTCTCAGCACCAAAGCCTCGGGACGCGCTTTTGCCTCCCGATGCCACCCTACCTGCTCCGACCCGCTACAAAGCCTCGCCAAGTACGTCAAAAACAATCGTCCCCTTAATGCCCCTCGAATGGAGCTTGGACATGTGGCTCTCACTTCCCCACCCATCACGCTGGTTGGCCAGGACCATACGACTCGGCTATGCGATTCAGTTCGCCAGGCCCTCGCCCCCTTCCACCGGCATCCGCTTTACCACGGTGCACAGTAAAGACACCAACACCCTGCATCACACCCTGATCGTGACCCTTTTACTCAAAGACGCGATAGAGCCTGTCCCTCCAGCCTAGATGAAGAAGGGTTTCTAGAGCCCATACTTCATTGTACCCAAGAAAGGTGGCGGCTTACAACCGATTTTGGCCTTACACAAACTCCCATTCAAAATGCTTATGTAAAGACACATTCTAACTTGCGTCCGGCATCAAGTTTGGTTTGCAGCGGTAGACCTGAAGGATGCATACTTCCATGTATCTATCTTGCCTCAACACCGACCCTTCCTATGGTTCGTGTTCGACGGTCAGGCGTATCAGTACAAAGGCCTACCCTTCGGGCATGTCCCTGTCCCCTCGCGTCTTCACAAAGGTCGCAAAGGCAGCCCTTGGGAAGTGGGCATTCGCATACTCAATTACCTCGATAACTGGCTCATCCTAGCCCACTCTTGAGAGTCACTATGCGCCCACAGGGACCAGGTGCTCAGGCACATCAGCCGAATAGGGCTTCAGGTCAACTGGGAAAAGAGCAACACCCCGGTTCAGAGCATCTCTTTTCTCGGCATGGAGTTACACTCAGTCTCAATGAAAGCTCGCCTCACCAACGAGCACGCTCAGTCGGTGTTGAAATGCCTCACCTTATTCAAGCCAGTCACAGCGGTCCCTATAAAAAAATCCCAGAGGCTCCCGGTGCATATGTCATCCTCCACGGCGGTCGCGCCACTAGTGTTGATGCATATGAGACCGCTTCAGCACTGGCTTCAGACTCGAGTCCGGAGATGAGCATAGCGCCTTGGCACATAGAGTGTGTTCATCACCCCCGCATGCTGCCAGACTTTCAACCCCTGGACAGACGTTCCCATACAGCAGATATCCCGAAGCGTTCTGTCACCACAGATGCCTCCAAATAGGGTTGGTGCGCCGTGTGCAATGGGCACGCAGCTGCCAGCTCCTGGACGGGCCCCAGTTGGGTTGGCACATCAACTGCCTAGAGTTTCTGGCTGTAATCCTTGCCCTGCGTAGGTTTCTCGCGCTAATAAGGGACAAGCACGTCTTGATCCGATCAAACAGCACCCCTACGAAAGTGTACATAAAGCGCCAAGGGTGTTACGCTTGCACATAGCACCTTTCCCCTCTACTGAGGTGATCATACATCTTTTCCACAGGAGAGTCCACTAGATTCACGCTCCCTGAATGTTCTTCCTCCCTAGCCCTCTGGTCCATGAATTCAGCGGAAGAATTCCCTGAACAGACCACTACGGTTACTAAAATTACTCTGTACTGTAATAGGTGCTCCACAGAATGGACCCTTGTGGATTAATCCCCCTGTGTGTATTTTCCACGGGCAGTCCCCACTGTCCCCCGGTCGCTGTGTTTGTAGCATCTCCTCCCTCGCAGCAGGTAGGATCTACCACCGCGCCATTACCACATGTTGCCTGAAAACCCATGTGACGTATTTCGCCACTCTTTAACTCCCCCCAGCCTGGGCAGGTGGTGGTCTCCGTGGGGTCTTTTACCCCTGAAAGAATAGGAGTTTGAAAAGAACGCCTTCCCCGATGCGTGTGATAGCGTTAAGATTTTAGCATTAACTCTATGCGAGAAACATAGAGAGATGCTTGGCATGTTGCTTTGCTCCCCCCTTCGGGGTGCCGGAAACCTAAAAAGTTTATGACGATTTGATGGGGCGTTGGGGAAGGTTACGTGCAGTCTGATGCAGCATGTCGCTTTGGCAAGCAACTGCCTGCCTGCACCTGCATCAGTAGCGCACGTACACAGTTCAGCGCATGGCGTGACTTAATAGGGACCCCTAGTGTCGCTTCACTCTACACAACGTCGAAGTGAGTGACATGTGGAACGTCTAGGTTACTGTTGTAACCTCCATTCCCTGATGGAGGGAACGAGACTTTGTGTCTCCCTGGCCACGACGCTGAACCGAGCCACTGCTATGTCCGAACCTTACTCTCAGCTACTCAGTGCAAAACCTGAATGGACAGATGCATGATTCCCTCCTTTTATACCCGTGTATCTGGGGGAGGGACATGCAAATTCTGTCTGACAATTTCTCATTGGCTTTTTCTCAAGTTCAGAGGTAAATCACAATAAAGTGATTTGATTTTTGATTTGAACCGAGGCCTTCAAAGAAGTCCCCTAGTGTTGCTTCACTCGACACAATGTCTCGTTCCCTCCATCAGGGAATGGAGGTTACAACAGTAACCTAGGCGATTTTTTTTCACTTGTTTTGACTATAAAAATTCTGCCAGTTCAATCTGGGGGAATGGGCAAAAATTCCAGCAACTTATTGTGAGAAGCTTGTGGAAGGCTACCCAAAAGGTTTGACTCAAGTTAAACAATTTGAAGACAATCCTACCAAATAATAACAAAGTGTATGTATACTTCTGAATCACTGGGAATTTTATGAAAGAAATAAAAGCAGACATAAATCATTCTCTCTACTATAATCCTGACATTTTACTTTCTTAAAATAAAGTCTGTACTGTAATAGGTTGTCCACAGAATGGATCCTTGTGGATTAATCCCCTGTGTGTAACTGACATAAGATAGAGAATGTTTACTACGATTAAATATCAGGAATTGTGAAAAACTGAGTTTTTATCTTGTGCAGTGTTGTTTCTAAAACAAGATTAATCAAATTGATCTTGTTTTAAGGATTTTTAGATATTATTACAGGAAAACAATACAAAGATTATTATCAAGAATATGATTTTTGCCGTAATATTAAAGGTCTTACTAGAAAAATTTTTATTATGATCCAATGTGAATTTTCTTAATAATAAAATATGATCGTGTCTGGTAACATGTGCATGTAAAATGGCTAGAAATAGCATTTTAGCTTAGTGTAAATCTGACAATTTATTTCTAAAAAGGTTTATTTCTATTTCTTCTGCTCCAAACTTACTTCAAACGTACTTCTCTGTCTGCTTGTTTCAATGTAATGCATCATAAGAAAGTGTTTCACCGCTGTTCAAATGCACTTTTGATCGCATCATATACAGTATATGTATAAATGTTTTCCATCTGAAAGGACTAAATATTAAATGAAACAAATGACAATAAAATGCAAAGTAATCTCTTCAGTAATCAAAATTATTTTTGAACGTAACTCTATTCTAAATACCAGTGATATAAATTCTAACTGTAGTGGAATACAGTTACTTATATTTTGTATTTTAAATACGTATTCCCCTTACATGTATATTTTCGCAATATCACACGAGCAAGAGTGCGATATGGCCCTATGTATTCGGCAAGAAGGTAATCACAGCAGTGCTGGCTAAGGGACATATAGCATGATTCCGAGTGTGGTATTATACAACAGTTCAATGAACAAGTACATTTTTATAAATTAGGAAAAACTGAGTACGGTCATAAAATGCATTTGTGCATAGAACTACTTTCTTACGCAACGGATCAGAATCTGCCATTGCTGGTTCAAACCAAATGATGTGTCCAAGCCTCTGTTAGTAATTAATAAATGTCACTTCAGAAATAGTATCACGGCTTGTGCGGTTTCTTACAAGTTATTGGAGAATAGAGACAATAATGTGTGTGTGTGTGTGTGTGCGTGTGAGTCAGTGAGTGAGTGAGTGAGACAGAGAAAGAGAGAGAGAGAGAGAGAGAGAGAGAGATGGAGCATGTGCAATCACCTGTTGCTACTCCCAAGCAGAGATGCTGTCAGCTTTCTGAAGATCAGCTTTCTCAGTGGTAAAATGGCCATCCAAGCAGGGGTATATCTCCTTATTTCGCAGTAGCTGGTACGCAAGAGTCAATCCCTATAGAAACTGAAATGTTCTCCGCAATTTTAAACAACACTCATTGTGTAATTAATCAGTCTGTTGTGTCTCTCAGCTGTGATGAGCCATAATGCTGATTCACTTTCAGTCACCTAACTGGCTCATATTACACACAAAACTGCTGGCTAACATATGTAATGTAAAAAAAGACAAACAGTAGCTCTTAACACATCTGCACTGCTCTTACACTTTAGTTTAGAATGGCACAAACACAAGCGGAGTGATACACACACAGTAAAGCGTCAGAGTGCTGATGGTGTCAGACCATCAGTGCTCATGGAACGATTCTCGTCCAATCAGATTTGAGTACAGGAACTAACTGTTGTGTATATATATATATATATATATATATATATATATATATATATATATATATATATATATATATATAAATATTAGGGCTGTCAGCAGAAACAACTTAAAATACTCCGTCAATTTTGGATATACAGATAAGTGTAAGACATCATTAGAGACTATAAAGGGTCTACTTTTATTTTTGTACACTCACAATAACAACAAAATCTTGTGCTTTTGTAAAAGTGAACTGAAACTCCGCGAATACTTATCACACAAACATGAAACATATGTCTAAAGAAAGCTTAAAAGGTCTACTTTTTAATAAAACAATTCAAATTCAAAACAAATATTCTCCTGCAATGCAATCTGTTTGAAACAAAGGGATGTTACATTTTTTACTGGCTTAGCTCATTATCTGTAATGTGATCCCACAGACCAGCAGAACGCACCATTCATACGCTAAAGTGCTGAGACGATCAATGCAAATGGTACACGCCCCCAACAGTGAGGTTGTAAACATATTTCATTCATTTTTCTGCGCGTTTGTAACAATACACAGGCGATGAAACTCCTGGATAGGAAGGAAGATTTAAAATTTTCCTCAGAAGAAGAGCGGGACTCCGATGAAAATTTGTATTTTGAAGAGAGACTTGATCTAGCTGAGGATACAATTTCAGACGAGTAAGTATTTTAGTTTTCATTAGCTGACATGCTATTTTATATAAACATGTACATATTTTACTAGTGGGACTGTTTCCAGACTTGCCAGACAGGATTCAGGAGTATTGACATTTGAAATATTTCCTAATAAGCAAGTTTTAGTTTTGGCTAAATCAGGTATTTAAATTGTATGCTGTATAATATAAATATGATATGTAATATGATATAAAATAATATGAATGTTTAGATTATATTTTATCTAGTGTTTATAATGCCTCATTATCATCAACAAAGCTTGTGCTTCCAAATATGTGTTCAGGTGTAATGAGTAAAATGCACTTTAAATATGCCCATATTAGAAAATCAGCATATTATAATGATATCTGAAGGATCATGTGGATCATATGAAGACTGCAGTGATGTTGCTGAAAATTCAGCTTTGATCACAAATTGCATTTTACAATATATTTAAATAGGAAACTGTTCTTTTAAATTGTAAAATGAGTTCAGAATATCAATGCTGTTTCTGTATTTTGGATCAAATAAATCCAGTCTTGGTGAGCAGAAGAGAATTCTTTTAAAGGTAGTGTAGGTCTAAAATCAAGTAAAGTCTTTATGCAAAGAAAATATATAGTCAGCTTACTTATTTTAACTTAAAACTTGATTTGGATCATTAAGTCTTCTCACATTCATTCTCTATCCCTCATTGATAGGACCAGGGGAGGGTCTTTGTCTCTCATGTGTGAATTACAATGAATATTCATGATCATTCATGACTCCTCGCATATTACCTTTCAACACTAAAATTGTCTTACAAAAGTTCAATTACTATATTGTTTTGTATGAATGAGTGATTAGGATGGTTGTCACATCATTTTGTAGCAAGAAATCTAGGCTACAAGATACAGTTCTCAAATGTCCTGTGGACAAATGTTTAGTATGTGTTATATGACCTTATTTCAGTGACTTAAAATTTTTGTTTATTCAAAAACCATGCATAAACGTTATTTTCTCAAAAATGCAAACCTGTACATGCATGTTGCTCACATATTATTGTTGTCCAGTTTGTGTTGAATACAGTGTAATCAGACTTTAGCCATTAATATGTTTTTA
Organism: Xyrauchen texanus; assembly: GCF_025860055.1. NCBI lineage: Eukaryota > Metazoa > Chordata > Actinopteri > Cypriniformes > Catostomidae > Xyrauchen > Xyrauchen texanus. Next base: position 37,292,746 of record NC_068295.1, read on the forward strand.
AGCAACTGAAAAAAGCACAAATGTCAAGGCATGTCAAAACTTCTCCAGGGCCCAAAATACCCTCAGACCCCAGAGGGTTAAGGACCGTCAATTTACACCTGCATCAGACATGCTTGTGCAGCGTCTCGGGTGCGTTGCGTCATAAACATAAAATGTTTAGTTCACTGTTTCAAGTTAAATGTAGTTTAATACTCAATCTTTAAACACATCTTGAGATCCCTTAGTTCAGATTTGCGCTCCATCAAGTGTTTTGAACATAAGAATGTAACGTATGTTTGTGTTGTATTGGCATTTTATTCATGCTGTTTAGTCAGAGAGGAACTGGCCCCCACAGTGAGTCTGGTTTCTCCAAAGATTATTTTTCTCCATTAACCAACACCACAGTCACCTTCAGATTCAATACTTTCAACACCACAGTCACCTTCAGATTCAATACTTTCAGCTTGCTCACTGGGGTTATAAATACAATTATTATTTAATTTCTTATTTTTAAAAACGATTAACAATCGTATTTTATCTAATTACACAATGATGATTCATCGACATTATAGACATTACAGTTTTATTGTTTGTTAATGCCTGATCTTCTGTGAAACGATGTGTGTTGTGAAAGGCGCTATACTAATAAAATTGAATTTAATTGAATATATATATATTCATACAATGGAGCCCATTCAGTAAATCGCATAAATTTATTCCAAATTATTTTTCTGAGCCATAGCCTAATAGCAAACAAACAACAACAACAACAAAAAACTTTGTTTTATGGTATTCATGGTAAATTAAGTACACTAAATCTACTACTTTTTATTAATTATTTAAATTTACCAGCACATATATCATCAATACCAAGTCCTTATGACTGTTAAGTAGTCAAATCATGCACTTACCTTTACTGTTTGTATTTTTTTTTTTTAAAGTTAACAATTCTGTGTGTTGAATTGATAGTCTAAAAAACTAACAATGAGTAGCTTGTGCAAGCCTTAATGGCCATTTTTGCCATTTTAAAACATTATTTGTTTTTATATTATTATTTCAAAATTCCTCCCAAAATAAAACAAGTACAATCAGTTGCTTCGTAACAACTCTTTCAAGGAGGACAATTTCTCTTTGTGGGTCACTGAGGGCTAAACAAATATACTGACACAAATTACAGCAAAAAAATACAATAGAATACAGTGTTGCACAGCAGAAATAACTAAATATTTAACCCAATAAAGATGCAATGCATTGCTTGTTACAAGATATTTAAGTAATTATCCAAGTAAGCAGTCAGTAATAAGCAGTAATTTGTTTACTCTTTTTCTTGTCAGTATTAATGTTGATTAATATTAGCAACATAATAGACTGCAGCAGGTCTATTAGGCTGCATTTAAACACTAATGCTTAATGCACACACACAACAAATATGGTTCTTCAAAAGGTTCTTTACTGACTTTAATAGTTCTATTTAGAACCATATCTTCCTGAAGAACCCTTTTGTAATTAAATGGTTCTTTGCTTTGGGCATTAGGAGATCTTTATTACCGGCCTTTTGGTTTTTTAATATAAAGATAAACGTCGATAAATTCTATCAAAGCCTCCATATCATTGGTTGATTCGCAGCACTGGAGTCCTGGCAGCTCAACTGACAGCTACATAAACTCTCACCACAGGTAAACTTGATATATATTTTTAAAATGTGTCACTGAAATGTTTTAACCATTAGTAGTTTTAGCAGGAACGTTTTCAGGGACACAAATTCCATTAGCTCAGTTAAATGGGAGTGAGCATTTGCTTATTTTTCTTTCACTTCACTCGCAGTTTTTAAAAGTGAACCCATGGCGAAATAAAAGATTACAATGTGTTGTTTGGGTGCAAAAACATTTTAAGAGGTTGGCCAAATTTGAAGTTATGATTTATCCCACTTTTGTTGCTGTTATGGCTATATAACTGTTCGTGTTGGAGAGGTTACATTTTCTCAGCTCAGTCACGTCATCAAAATCCTAGAAGTATATACAGTAAATTGTATACTTTCCACAAGCTGTTCCTATTTTAAGCATTTGCAATGGCGCAAAATAATGTTTCTTGTTGCAACATTGTCGTCTACGCATTCAATAGTTATAAGTTATTTTCTTCAGAGCTTATTAACCTTTAGATTTAGAAATGTAGCCCTACATAGTCCAAATAAAAACCTGCATACAGATATATATTTCAAATATATTTAATAACCTTCATGATCATACAACCTAGAGCTCATGACATCTGTTTTTCTCTCTCTGCAGAGCATGAGACTGATGGACCAACTTCAGTGCTTATAATAACCTCTAAATAATAATCACAGAATGAATTAAATTATACCTGTTATCAGACAACACACAATTTTGTCACTGCTTGATAAAGGCAGCCCAGCACATGGGTACATTTTTGCAAAAATGTTAAACCTTTTAAATTTTAACATGTAACTGGAGATTTCCTAGCCATAAGCTTGTCTTTTTTATTTTATAGATCTCTACCAAAATATGCAAGTGACTAACTCAAGAGGTGAGCTATCTTTTGTTTTTTTCTTTAAAATACTGACACAATGTTCTGAAAAAGGGGGTAATTTTGGATTTTTATTGTGATTTCAGGTATCCATCACACCCGGGGTATGATTCATTGTCTGCTCTGATAACGGCATATGCCTGCCTAAAATCAGATTTAAGTACTTTAATCTTTCTTTCTTTTTTCATATCTATTTTTGCCATTCATATACTGTAATTGTAATTTCTTTGTTTCAAGTTTTACAGTTAAAAAGCTGCTACACTTTGTCTTCCAGCTGTGTTCGGTGAGGATATTTATGTTAGTGATAAAGACTGAATTTGTGATCCATATAGAATTTTGGAATGTTTCAATTATTTACTTGGGTATATGCATACAAATTTTGCCCAGTCACAAAATAAATACATAAATAAAATAAAATAAACTATCACACCTTATTTCACTTTTTCTTTTTCACATTGTGAAGGGCTCACTTACATTGTCCACATATACTAAAACACTGACTCTGAATGTAATTGTGTATTTCTATTCAGACAGACGCTGTTGGACCCCACAATACCTGCAGAGAGGGGCTGCCACTCAAATACACCAAAATACACAGTGATGCATGGTGAAGACATTATAGATGATTGTGCAGATATTTTAGTGAAGCCTTCAGTTTAGTTTAGTCTTCATTACATCTATTTTGTTTCCATGGGACGTTGTTCTTCCTTGAATGAATGATTGTCAGTATGAAAGAAAAATACTCTCTATATAAAAGATAAAATAATGGACAGGTTTCTATCCCAGCTTTAATGTGTGGAGCAATGTAAGGGTCTGCTATTTCATTTGCATATGCATTTATTGACTCTTTCACTTTATGTATTTGTTGATGTATTTATAAATGTGAGTGATTTATGCATTTTTAATTATTTAATCACAATAATTTATGAATGTATTCAACTAATGATTGCTGTAAAAGCATTGTTATTTTTTTCTAAAAAACTTTATTTAAATAATAATTTTTACCATACTTTTTGCCAATTTAACCAGAAATTATACTATAATATTTTAGAGTAGCAGATATATAGGCATATAAAAAAACCTCCTTGCATCAGAAAGGTTCTTTATAGCAGTGGTTCTCAACTGGTTTTGTTTTGGGACCCAGATTTTACATAGGAAATAAAGCGGTAACCTGTATTTAATGTATCCTGAGTTGCATTTCCTTTTATCTTGGGTAGTTTTGTTTTTTGTTTATTTATATGTTATGAGCCCATTTTTATCCTGTTTGTTTCTTCATTTCAAACATTATTCAAACAGAATTACACAGGTGGACCCACCAGATGAGAAACACTGCTTTATAGCACTACTGAGGTTCTAAATAGCACTTTCAAAAGGAAGGTTCTTTATGGAAAGAACCTTTATAAATGGGTTTTATTAAGCACCAAAAAGGATTCTGCTATTGTTACAAGCCGAAGAACCCTTATTTGGTACTATTTCGAACCATCTTTCTTAAGAGTGAACAGATCTGATAATTTGACATAAATTTATTTTTTCCTGCTTTTTTATATTCACAAATAAAAAAAAATGCTATCATTATTTACTCACCCTCATCCTTATTCTAAACATTTATGACTTTTTTCTTCTGTGAAATAAATACGATTTTACATAAAAAAATATATTTTAGTATTGACTTGGCACTTGGTCACATGGCTCCATGCAAGGATCGGACGTGTGAACGTCGAGCTCTGCGCACTTTGCTAGTTTTAATACTTTTAATGACATAAACTAGTGAGATTCGATATGCCCTGTTCCATAACTGTTCTAGGAGGACAATATGTTAAAGAATTCAAAATCCTCGGGCTCTGGAGACATTAAAAGAAACTTTCGCACTCAAGCTGATGCCCCCCGAGAGGCCGCAACTCAGGTAGCTTAGTCATGGAAGTGCTGGAAATGCGGTAATAAAAACCACTTGTCTTGAAGAGATGCTGAGCATGTCGGCAATGCTGACAAAGGTCGTTGCTGACTTTGAAGATCTTGCTGTTCGATCACCTAGCGGCTGGAGTTTATTTTGTGGAATGACACACATTCAGTACAGTTTTGTGGATGAATCTACACGCTCTTTGTGCTTGTTCCGTCTATTGGCTGGAGTTTGTTTTGTTTACTTCTTGCAAAGTCGTTGGACTGAGTGAGTAATTTGTTTGATCTCACATTGCAGCTTGAGTGGACTGGCTCACTTAACATTCGCTTGACTGTTGTGGAATCTGCATGCTCTTTTTTCCACCTACTGTCTGGAGTTTGTTTTGCAGATTATATTTTGCTGTGTAATTCTGTCGTACAAAATGTATCTAAAAACACTGGACTTAAGCAATTCAACGGCAAGCTTTGTCACGGGGGTTCTCATAGGCATGCATGGACTGTTTGAGTTAGGAGGGATGGATGACAGTTGGCACTTTCGTGCGCAGGGTTAATACGCACGTTTTTCTTTTTTCTGTTTGTTTTGTTCTGGGGGATGTTTTGGGTTTTGATTGTTGCAATAATGTTGGAATGTGGTCTTTATAATCTTGTTTTTGACACACAATTTATCTTTTCTTATACATGAATGTAAAAATGTCAAATGTTGATATGAGTGGATTGTTTCTCTCCACGTGGAATGTGAATGGGTTTGGGCACCCCATAAAAGAAGGAAGGTTATTTCTCTTCTTAAGTGTAAGAAATATGATATAATATTTCTTCAATAAATGCATATTTCTCTGCAGGAAGCTGAAATATTTGCAAAGATATGGGATTGGCATGTTTGCCATAGTGCTTGCTTGAGTAAGAGCAGGGGAGTTAATACACTGATAAGTAAATATATATAATTCAAGTGTCTCAAACAGATTAAAGATAAATTAGGAAGAGCCATTATTTTTCTAGCTGAAATGCAGGGAAAAAGTCTTATTTTGGCCAATATTGATGTTGATGATCAGGGCACTTTAATCTTTTGATGGACTCAGTCCTTAATCATAGTGAAGCAAAAGTGGGCAAGCCCCCTAGAGCAGCCTTGATGCTTTACAGGATGATTAATCATCTTGATTTTAAAGATATTTGGAGACTTTTGAACCCATCTGGGAGGGACTATCATCAGTCCATAAGATTAACTCTTGAATATATAAGTGATTCTCCTGTGTGAGGAGATGGAGGCGAACGGCAGGACGATCCATCTTGTCTGGTCAGTTCTTCTGTGACGAGGCAGTCGAGGAATGTGGATCTAGTACACAGCTTTTTTTATTAACAAAGAAAAAGTAAACAAACTCGGAATGTAAAGAAAACCAAAACACAGTGAACCAAGCACAGATCATGAAACTAAACATGGAAGAAGTGACACAGGAAACAGGGAAACCAAGGGCTTAAATACACAAGGGAACATACAAGGAAACGAGGAACACCTGGGGAAACAGGAATGAGAAACAATCAGGAATGAGGAATAATCAGCGAGAACCAATCAAGGATTTAAACTACAAAGGACTACAAATCTAACAGGAAACAGGAACTAAACAAGAATTTCAACATAAAAGTACAAAAACAAAAAGACAACAGGGAATATGACAGAAAGGAGGATGATTTTCCATTTGGCGGGAGGTGTGGTGCATAAGCTTTTGCTTTACGCCGATGATATTTTATTATTTGTCTCCGACCCTACTAGATGTATGCCTTGCCTCCACAGAAGTATTAATTCCTTTTCTAAATTCTCAGAATACAGAGTGAATTGGTCTAAATCCAAAGCTTTGGCTCTGGCAGCATACTGCTTTTCAGCTAGGTGCCTTCCAGTGGCCCAAACAGGGCATTAAGTATTTGGGTATTTTATTCCCATAAAATTTGTGTGATTTATTTAGAGTTAATTTTGACCCTTTAATAAAATGGTTTTCAAGCGGTGTGAACAGGTGGGCTTCATTACATTTATCTATGACTGGGAAGGTTAATACTATTCAAATTAATTGTATTCTAAAATTCAACTACTTGCTACATTCTCTCCCTATAGACATCCCCCTCTCTTATTTCAAGCATTTTGGTAGCATAGAGAAGTAATTCATTTGGTATGGTAAATGTCCCAGAATACATTCAGTAAGTTACATAAGGCGATAGAAAAAGGTGGGCTAGGCCTGCCCAAGATTTTGTTTTATTATTATGCATTCGGACTCAGACATTTGGCTCACTGTTCGCTTCCTCCTGAGAGAGCCCCTCCCTGGTTTTGTATTGAACAGGAAATTATTGCCCCTATTTCGCCATTGTAAAGCCTTTCTATCAAACTAACCAGAAAAGTTAAGTTATTCCCCGTTATCTCGCATTCGCACGCAGTATGGAAAAAAGTGTCCAGTGTTTAATTCAGACATTTATTTAAACGTTGCTTCGAGCATATGGCTGAACCCAAAATTATGTTTCAATAAGTCCCCTTTCTGCTGGACAGAGTGGATTGTGTGGGATGTTAATATGCTCTGTGACCTATTTGAGAATGGAGTGTTGAATTTTTTGAAAATATGGTTCAACATTTTGGGATTCCTCAATTCTTCAGGTATTTACAGCTGCGGCACCTGCTCTGTACTATTTTTGGGAGTGCATACACCCACCTAGAGTGGCAGATACTCTGGGAGTTGTGATTACTGCTTTTGGAAAAGGTCATGAGGCATCAGTGTATTACTCCCTGCTAATTCAGAGTCTGGGGAAAGAAGTTTCAACGTCTCTCAAGAGATTGTGGGTGAAAGATTTAAACTTGGTATTGGAGGAGGGAGTGTGGGCTAGGATTCTAAAAACATAAAGTCTACATCTAGAGATGCAAGGGGTCACCTTATACAATTTAAGATTTTACATAGATTCTATTAGACACCCTCTAGATTGTATAGGCTTGGTCTTAAAGACTGCTGGCGATGCCAATCAGAAGATGGGGACACAACCCATGTTTTTTTTGGTGTGATAAGATCCAAGAATTTTGGTTGAGGGTTCAGAGTTTTAAGTGTGACGTATTGGGCACTCAAATTTTATTTGTAATGAAATTTCTCTGTATTTTAGGCGATGGGACGGTCATTAATATAGGGAATAAATACATACAAAATTGGGTCCAGGCCAGTGTTATGATCGTCAGACAGGATATTCTTAGGGGATGGAAGTCGGCTGGAGCACCCTCATTTCAAGAGTAGTACATGGAGATGGACAGGGTTGTAGCATTTGAAGAAATGTCATACAGAAGGCTAGACACCTTGGATTAATTTAATAAAAAATGGGGCAGCTTGTTAGCCTTTTCAGAAGGCTCTTGGGGAGGGACAGTGGAGAGTTTTATATGTAGTTTTAAATGTGTGTGTTTATTATAATTTTTTTGTAATTTATTTTCTTTTTGTATATGTGTGTGTATACTCAAGCTATGACCAAAGGGATATTTGTTGAGGGTCAGGGTGTCGTAGGGGATTGGGAGTGGGAAAGGGAATATTTGGGGTGAAAAGTTGATTCTGTGAATATATGGTAAATTTTGTGAAATCAATAAAAAGTGTTAATCGGAAGTTTTAACATAAAAAAAAGTATTGACTTGGTATAGAGGCTGTTGTGATCTTTGGATCTCTAATGACAACTGATTCACTAAAACGAATCTGACTTTCCACCATTACATATTTTACACATAAGTAGACCGCATTTGTTTATTACCTCAGTTTGCTTGGCTGTAAAGCTGCAAGCGCAATACAGTGTGACATACAGCAAAGAAAAGCGATGTAGCGTTTTGTCACTGTTTTTGTTGGAAAAAGTGACTTTATGGAAAAGGGGGCGCTATATCGCGAAAAACTTTTATGCTTAAAACTTTAAAGTCTCCATATACATAAAATGATAAACCACAACATTAAAACCACCAGCCAAATATTGTGTAGGTACTCCTTTTGGTACCAAAACAGTGCCAACCCTATTTTTCTTACCACAATTGTACAGAGCAGTTATCTGAGTTACCATAGATTTTTTAGTTCAAAACGGTCTGGCCATTCTCTGTTGACCTCTCTCATCAACAAGGCGTTTTTGGCAACATTCTGAGTAAATTCTAGAGACTGTTGTGCGTGAAAATCCCAGGAGATCAGCAGTTACTGAAATACTCAAACCAGCCCGTCTGGCACCAACAATCATGCCACACTCGAAATCACTGTGATCACAATTTCTCTCCATTCTGATGGTTGATCTGAACTTTAACTGAAGCTCCTGACCCATATCTGCTTGATTTTATGCACTGCACTGCTGCCACATGATTGGCTGATTATATAATCGCATGGAGGATTGTTGGTGCCAGACGGGCTGTTTGAGTATTTCTGTAACTGCTGAAAAACACACAATATTTTTTTTTGTTATTATTTTGGTGGTTCTCCTAAAAATGAAACACATTTTTTGCAATTTGTCCAACGTATGTGTGAATGGTGAGCTTTTAAATTTGAGTGTGAAAAATGCGGGCAAAAGCCCAAAAATGCACCAGAGTTTAAATGTTAAGTAGTTAGTTACTCACCAAAACTGATGAGGTGTAACTTTCTAATAGTTTTTTCACAGTCCTGCTCTTCTTGGCTTAAGACAGCAGAGATGTAAAATGGAATTTGACCCGCATGATTCCTGAGGTGTGAAGAGGGAAATTAACAACTCCTTTTAAATTTTTTATCCATCCCACACACTCAAGGAGAAATAAGTAAAGTACAGCTGTGCCCGGACATGTAAAATGTGTTTGGATCCGACCGTGAACATGGCAAAGGAACTCATGAAAGATGCATGCTGCCACTGGAGATGTATAAAGAATTTAGAGATTTCAAGGATATATGACAAATAAATCAAGATGCAAATTTCACTGGGTGCCTTGGGAGTTCTCAAATGAAAACCCCCTGAAATATTCAAGGAGGAAGAGAAATATTCTATCAATGAACAGTTTTTTGTTAACATAAAGGCAGAATAACACTTTGTACATGTGATAAATCATTTGAGTATTCCTTTATTTACAGCATTTTTTTGCTCTCTGTGCATTTATCGTCTTTCACATGTTCTCAAATGATATAGTCTCTCAAAATTGAGTTTTCAATAGAGGGAGAATTGTAAGACAGGGACAGTTGTTCTATTTAAAAAGCGGTATCCATGGCATACTGTTTTCTAAAACGCATTTAAAATGCACTTAGTGGGAATTATTTTCTTGGCAAATTATGTTCTGGTTATGCTTTACTGATGTAATTCCAGTAGGTGGAGTTTTCTCTATGTAAACATTAACTTTCAAGTATCCTTGGCATATGGGGGGGGGTGCAAGCTAGATGTGTAATTTGTGTTATGAATACACCAGTGCCTTAACAATTCCCTATGTAGTTCAAAATGCAAAGTCTATAAAAAAGGGGAAAATTAATATGTCCATGTTTAGGTACACAAGAGAACATAGCCGCCTGCTGCCAATCAATGCAATGAGCACTCATTATAACAAACTCCAGTACTGGATTGACACATATTATAACACACCTGAATGAAATGGAAACTCCTGCTCAAGAACTGGAGATTTTTATGCTGCATTAGGCATATATCTGATGAAAGTGTACATAAAAAAATGGTAGGGACAAATCTGGCAAAGTCAAAAAGTGGTAGGGTCCCAACTGCAAATGATGCCTAAGCATACAACAGTTCTATATACAAAATGTTAATATTGAGTAAGTTTGAAAACTGAGAGACCAGTTTTCAATTTGACCAGTTAGTTTGAATATTATTTCTTCATCAACGAAAATAGTTCCAGAAGAAGCCAAAATGTCAAGCTTTGCATGTCGCCAAGCAACGTAAGACCAACAGCCTGTCTGGAATGTTGTTAATACAGCAAATGAAGTGATATAAACAGTGAAACATCCCACTGCCAAAGAAATAAGAAACTAGCCTGTTGATTTTGTGTAAAATATACCACTGCTTCCCAAATGCCCATAACAGTATTTCCGAGACGTCATTGGGGAATTTATGAAAAAAACAGCAGCCACTCAAACTGTAAAGATGTCTCCATTTTCCTAATCTTTCACTTATGTGCATCGAGTGCTCTCTCATATGCTCTAGTATTTTAGCAGATGTGATTCTTGGGCCTGGCACCTCTCCTCCTTGAATATTTCTCTTTTGCTTGCCCCTGTCTGTTTCATAAAAAAAAAAAAAAAGAGTATTGGCTAGAAAAAGGCCAACATTCTGAAAGGAGATTTATATAATGGCTGTACATGTCTGAAGGCAGACATTCAACATCAGGAAAGCAACTATCCTAATGGGAGTGATCACCATGGTGATCTTGGGTAGCTGTACAGGACTGTCTTGGCAGCAGTGTCCGCGGATCTGGCTCCCTGTCGGTGTAGCTCATTGATTGTTGCTGGAACACTGCAGAGCTGCTAGAGCTATTAAACACTGTGTTTTCTGAAGGGAGAGAGGCACCGGAGAAATAAGAATCAAAAGTCAAAAGTGGGCCCTTGTTTTTATTTATATTTAATAATTTAAGCTACATATTTTGGCCATATATTACTGCTTTTATAGATCTGATGTCATAATTACATGTACATAAAAGAGGCATCAGAAAGCATCAAATATTAAATTAGACATATCATACTGTATATTTATTTATAATTTATTTTCCTCCTGAGGTTCACTTATAATGTTACAGTAGTAATAATTTAGTTTTTCATGACTATTTTATTCCTTCTCTCTAACCAATATAATTAAACTTGACGTTTTTTGCTGCAGTGCCTTTAAGGCTTCTATTAACCGCCCTCTTTGTACTGTATTTGAAATAAGATACAGCGGGTCGGTGCAATTATTCACAAACTGCGGGCTGGCAGTATACATTGCGGTCTAATTAGCGCTGCTCAATTCTTCAATAACAGACCCTTTGATAAGCCTGCATTATATTGTGTCTAGAGGTCGACCGTTTTAATCATTTTTGCCGATTAATCCCCTGCGACAAAGGCCAGTTTAACCAGCATGCAGTATCCATGCTGATCTAGGCTGGTTAGTGCTGGTTTGGTGCTGGTCTAGGACCAGCATAGCCATGTTTTTCACCAACAAAACTTAGCTGGTGAAGCTGGTTGTCCAACATGCTCTTTCTTATGAAGCTGGCTAAGCTACTTTAAAAGACTGATAGTCAATAGATCACCAGCATCTCTTGCTGGGAGGCAAGCAACCAAAACACAACATAAGCTGGTGACCAGCAATGCTGGTTGTGGCAGGGCGGAGGGTGGGGCCGGGTCGTGATTCTACACACCCGGTCCCTTATCAGGCTAATCAAGCCTCCGAGAGGGATAAAGGCAGATTGCAGAGGGTTGTGTGGGAGAGAGAGATAGTTTACGGACATGTCCGTCATGTGTGTGTTTGTGTCTTCTGTTTAAGTTTATTAATAAAATATTATTTATAATATCAAGCCGGTTCTCGCCTCCTCCTTTCCATTGAACAACGTTACACTGGTCTTTTCAACCGGGTCGGCACAGATAGATGCTTTTGGAAATAGCGGGTTACCTGCAAAAATCAGTAATGATATTTTATTGATTGTTTTTTGTTTGTTTGTTCCCGTGAATGGTGATGGAGGTGAAGTAGAGTACAACTGCAGCCTCGTGGTCAAAACGTTCCTCCGTAACCTAAAACTTTAACCTAAACCTAAACAATAGTTTTCTAAAATCAAATGCGACATGAAAAGCACAATTTCTTAAGCAGACCCTGTGCTGCTTCTATGACATTATTGTCTCATGAGTCAGCTTGTGTCCTTGACCAGGCACGAACCACGATCTTCAAAATCTTTTAGGTTTTCAGGTTTTCACTCTATGAGGTGAGCTACCATGCAAGATAATCACATTGAAATAAGTGTGTAAATATAGGTGGTCTGTAATACAAGTGTGTGGCAGGGCAGAGGATTGATTAGCCTGATAAGGGACCGGGTGTGTAGAATCACGACCCGGCCTGGCCCTCTGCCCTGCCACAAAGTGTTAAAATGTATAGTTTTTAAATGATGCATGCAGTTGTTCTCAACCCTGTTCCTGGAGGCTGCCCAACACTGCACATTTTGTATATTTCATTTTTCTGACACACTCAAATCAGGTCTTTGAGTCTCCACTAGCGAGCTGAATCGGGGGGGTGAATCACGTGTTTGATTAGGGAAATATCGAAAATGTGTGGTGTTGGGGGCTCCAGGAACAGGGTTGAGAACCACAGTAAAAGTGTTGCGATATCATAACATAGCAGGGTGTTATTATTAAGAGCATAAAATAAGTGTTTTTAAAGTCATAATCAGCCGTTGTAGTGGTCATTTGTGTGAAAGTGAATAAAACGCACAGTTTTTGTAACACATCTAGTGATAATTTCAGCAGTAATCTGCAGCGAAACGTAGAAGGCGACACGTATAAGTCAGTTTGCATGTAGTTATATTTACGTACGTTCATTCTATGAGACTAGGTTGCATTTATATTCGTTTTTTATAGTTCTGTCAGTTGATTAACATTTTTTATCGTGATTACTTGCATAATATTTCATAGTTAATCGTGATTAATCACAGATTTTGAAAGTGCTGAAATTTGACTTTGACTTGAATACTTCTTTTCCTCCAAATGCATTAATTTCCTTCTTAGAAAAGAAAACAGTATGTAATGATAGAATGGTAGGGTTTGTTTGGAAAATGTTAATAAATCAAAGTATAAAGATAGAAATTGTCTAAAATAGAACCAATTCAATTAACATCAAACATTTCCCAAAGTCTAAGTGGGAGTTTGACTAAATGAAAAAACTATTCCCCAAATAGTTAGCATATTCATGTGCATTAAATCTCTTAAACTCTCATCCACCACAACATTAAACTGCTGGTAGACTGTGGCTATCCACTTTCTTACAGCAATCATGAAGCTACGTTCATGATTCATGTCAGGGCGTCAGTGATGCTTTGAACTACATAGGAAAAGCGCTTAGACAAAAATGTCTCATTCTGCATTTTGGTGATAGTTAAGACTTGGCTTTCTTCTGTGGTAAAAATTTTAAATTAACACTTTAAACCTTTGAAATGAATCACATACATAAACACATGAATTTTGACAGCTATAAAGTATATCCACACTTTTATTTTGTTATTTGGATTAAATAGTCAAATGTATTAAATTGAAGTGAGTGCATACAAAGAAAAATGTGACTATATGGACATACATTGTGTCTCCAACTTCATACCTGGTGATAATAAAAAACTAATCTAGTGAAATATTAATTTGGCGAAACTTATGTGTAGAGTATTGTAACATAGCCACCTCTCTGTCATCATCACTGTATAACAGGATGCTATCAATAAAAGACACATGAAACAGACATTAATGTGTGGTTATTTATATAACTTTTATTGATTGTTGAGTTCATGCTGATTTTGACTGACGGTGTCCTTAGAGAAAGGAAAAAAGTATGACAGGTTCTCAAAACAATCCGTGCTGATATGTGCAGATCTTTCGTTAAGATCAGACTGAAATGATCAGTAACCTTGTTAAAATACACTTCAGTCACTTGTTTCTAATGTTTGGATTCTCTGGAAAGATATGCAGAGTGGCAAGTGCTACACACAGTTAAGAACAGCTCAAGCTTTAACATAATGTAGTTACAGTGTTTTCAATGCACAATAAAAAAAGAACATTTGCAAAAGGAAAATTGGATTCCTCATGATATGACCCCTTTAAGTCATGTGCAATAGCTTGTCATTAGACACTCATTAAAGATGTGCAAATTCAACTCAGAATACAAAAGTATTTCCTGCATCCAAAACAAGTTTGTAACGCTTCACCATTTACGGGACATCTCAGAGTTCTGTTTTGCGTGAGTGTGTGAGGTTTGTGTTGAGTGTCATCCCACGCTCTCTGTGGCGAAGCAGCAACACACGCTGACACTTTGACGGGTCCTGGCATGAGTTGAATCCCTTCTGAACAGACAGGCCATTGGAGAAGGCCATTTTAAGGGTGGCAGTGTGTTTCACCTTGAAAAGGAGATGAAAGCTATTTCCTCCTTTTAGCAAAGGGCATACAAAGGTGGCTAGGCATTGTGAGGACAGCGCCGGGGCAGGGGGCCTTTGTGCCACCAACCCCCCATCCCCCGGGTATCCGGACGCATGCCCACTTCCCTCCACAATGGCTTTATTTGGCCTTGGAGATCCGCCATGAGCGGGGTCCACAGGTTGTTGTGACAACATTTACAGTGTCACATGGGACTACTGTAGGTGACAGCGCCGATCTGTGGCCTCCTGCACTAATATACCCATTAGAATTTAAAGCATTGGAGTATTTAAAGACTCCATGAAATCAAAATGCAAATTAAACATTCGGAACATATGTTCAATGATTTTGCTGGCAATGTAAAATTAAGCAACATTCTGAATATCACATTGATTTGAATGCACTTTTTATTTGGTCATTAGGTTTCATTAAGACCATGTCACCAGAATAGTTTCATGATCCCTCATATTGGGATTGTTAAGTAAATAGTGTTTTAAGACAGATATGTGTTAAAAGCTTAATTGATTTAAACCTTAGTAACAAAAATGTCATTAGAGATGGAAAGTTCACCTCATTACCATGTATTAGTTTAAATTGTCTGTTTTAATATATTGATTCAAAACACTGATTCAACAATTTTAAATATTAAGGATTTTAACTAAAGTAAACTACTCTCACTGAGCACTTGATTTGGAACACCTGTACACCTACATATCCATGTGATTATCTAATCAGCCAATCATGTGGCAGCAGTGCAATGTATAAAATCATGTATATACGGGTCAGGAGCTTCATTAATGTTCACATCAACCATCAGAACGGTAAAAAATTTGATATCAGTGATTTCAACTGTGGCACGATTGTTGATGCCAGATGGGCTGGTTTGAATATTTTTGTAACTGCTGATCTCCTGAGATTTTCACACACAACAGTCTCTAGACTTTAGTCCAAATAGTGAAAGAAAAAAAAAAAAAAACATCCAATGAGCAACAGTTCTGCAGATAGAAACGCCTTGTCGATGAGAGAGGTCAACGGAGAATGGCCAGACAGGTTTGAGCTGACAGAAATGCTATGGCTACTCAGGTAACAGCTCTGTACAATTGTAGTGAGCAGAATAGCATCTCAGAATGCACAACATGTAAAACCTTGAGGTGGATGGCCTACAACAGCAAAAAACCTTGTCTGGAACTTTATTAGGACCATAGTGTTCCTAATAAAATTCTTAGAAAGTGTATATACATTACTATTTATTCAATTTATATCTATATATTTCAAAGATTGACAATCATTTTTTTCAGATTTACAACAAGGTATGTATTCAGGATTTATAATTATATATATATATATATATATATATATATATATATATATATATATATATACACACAAAACGATATATTCATAACCCTATTTATAACTATACATTTAGGATTTATAACTATATATTCTGATTTATCGATATATACAGTATAACAGTAAATGTGAATATATAAGGGATAATTGACAATGGACCATTGAATTATTAAAAAAATATTGCACACACAAGGTGGTAATGCGGTCACCACGCCTGGTGGATTTTTGGAGTCAATTATTCCACTTATACCACATTTACCACACCTTGAGACATCTTTCACTGTTTTATCTCAAGACATTTTCTGGTTTTCATCCCTAAAACACTCTTGTGAGTGCAACTACTTCCTTCCACCACGGATTCAGCTTCTTGCTCTGATACAGCTCATGCCTTCATTGCTAGTTTGAAAATGTCACTTTAGAACTAGCAACAGAGAATAGCGAGGGTTGCGCTGCTTTACTGGAACACTTACTAAAGGTAGTGTGTTTTTACATGTGTGTGTGAGTTTGTTTTTGAGGGATCGAAAGAGAGAAGCTCAGACACTGAGAGAGATAGCCTGTGGGATTACCTTTAATTGTTGCATCTCTCATCAGAAGTAACATAGTTTCAAAATTGCCAAGATGTAAGTTTCAGCACTTCTCAGCAGCAGCGAGTTTCGCCACATTTCTGTTGTAAACCTTAACAACTGTTTTCAACACCACTGAGATGCAGCAGAGCACTGACATGATGGCTCTATTTTTTGCAAGTGTGCGCTGCTTTACTTGAGCACTTACTGAGGGTAGTGTGTTTTTATATGTGTGTGTTTGTTTTTGAGGGATCGAAAGAGAGAATCTCAGAAACTGAGAGAGATAGCCTGTGGGATTCATTTAATTGTTTAATATCTCATCAGAAGTAACACCGTTTCAAAATCTGAATAAACCATAACAACTGTTTTCAACCCCACTGAGATGCAGAAGAGCACTGACATGATGGCTCTATTTTTTGCAAATAAGTGTGTGCGTAATGCATTATAATGTATGTGTGTGGGAGTGTGTGTAAAGAGAGTGGGAGGGGGTCGAGTGTGCTTCCCACAGATATTTCAGATAATATAGAAACTGTTGTATTGATTATGTGTATCTTGCTCTGATACAGCTCAAGCCTTCATTACTAGTTTGAAAACGTCACTTTAGAACTAGCAACGGAGGATGCGCTGGTTTTCGGCGTTTGTGTGTGGGTGAGCGAGCGAGAGAGAGAGAGAGAGAGAGAGAGAGGGAGGGGTAGCACGGTGCTTTCCATTATAGTTATGTGAGGCTGTAGGGCGAAATATACTGAAACATAAAAAGTTTCAGATATTATAAGTTATTTCGGATAATAAGTAAACTGCTCAAAATGAAGACAAAAAGTGTTGAATTTCTGGTTGTCAAACATTCGTGGAACATGTCTATAATTACTGGAAGGACCACATGTTTAAAAGCAAATCACAAAAATGGCTCAGAAAAGTTAGTCTAGAAAAAAGCTATTTTACTGCAACAAGAAACAGCGGTTAGACATAATTATCACCTAGGGATTAATCCTTACCGCTTTCCCTCTGGACGAATGCTCAATCATGCCCTCGCCATAAAATCCGTGACAGCCATCTGCATCTCCGGCCTCCACCTCGAACTTAAAAGGCGAAGTCAGGTGTATGTAAAATCGGCCGGCTCTGGGTCTCTGGCAGGCTGCAATCGCTGCAGTTTTATACATTTGGGGCCGCAACTGCCCGTGGCCCAAGTGGAAGCCCAGATACTGTACCTCCACCCACCCAATTGCGCACTTCTTTGGGTTTGCTGTGAGCCCAGCTCACCTCAACGACCTCAGGAAAGCCCTCAGATGTTGCAGGTACCACGGCCAATCAATTCAGTAAATAATTATATTGTCTAAATAGGCAGCGGCGAAAGCAACTTGTGGTCTGAGGATTTGGTTCATGAGCCGCTGGAACGTAGCCAGAGCCCCAAACAAACCGAATGGATGTGTTACAAATTGATGTAACCCGAATGGTGTGGAGAAGGACGTTTTCTCATGGGATATTGGGGTTAAGGAGATCTGCCAATAGCCCTTTGTCAAATCCAGTGTCGACTAAAAATTAGCTGTGTCTAACCGATTGAGCTGTTCATCAATACGAGGCATTGGGTATGCATCAAATTTAGACACCGTGTTTACTTTCTGATAATCCCCACAGAACTGGACCGACCGTTGGTCTTAGGGACTAGTACCACCAAGCTCGACCATGTACTGTGGGATTACTCTATTACTCCCATCTCGATAGCATCCAATTCTTCTCGTATCACTTTTTTCTTGTGCTCAGGAAGTCGGTAGGGATGACTACGTACCACTACCCAAGGCGTAGTCTCTTTGTAGTGCTGTATAAGGTTTGTGTGACCAGGTTGAGGCGAGAACATGTTTGCAAATACATTTTGCAACCTCTGTGACTTGAGATGTAAGAGGTGGTCCCCACAAGTGACCGGGGTGACATGATTGGCTTTTAGATTCACCTCCAGCCCAAGCTGAACCATCATTGCCAGTGTTACAGGGACCGCCTCCCACCATATTTTTATAAGGTTGACATTGAATATTTGACATGCATCTCCTCTATCTGTTTGTTTTACATCATAATTGAGATCTCCCACTCATCGTGTGACCACAAAGGGCCCTTGTTACTTGGCGAGTAATTTGGTGCTTGATGTTGGGAGTAATACAAACACTTTAACTCCCTGTGCAGATTTCCATAGCTGATTGCCCCAATCATTCATTCGGCCTTGAGCTTGGATCAAATTCTCCTGTGTTAGTTGACCCAAAGTGTGGAGTTTTGCTCTAAGATCAAGAACATTCCGAATTTCGGTTTTCCTGCATACAGTAGCTCGAAGGTGAAAAGGCTGTGGAGGCTTGGGGAACCTCTCGAACTGCGAATTACAGGGGTTCAAGCCACATATCTCAATTCCTAGCATCCTAATTCACAGACTTCTATTTTTCAGGGTTTTATTCAATTGTTCCACCAACCCATCTGTTTGTTCCTCTGTAACACTAAATGCTGAGATGTTGAGCAGAGGCACCGTTTATGGGTATCATGTTGCATAATCCACCAGAACTAACACAAAGCGATGTCCCCGTGAAGTCCATTCTAATGGCCCGATGAGGTCCATACCAAATCTTTCGAAGGGGACCTTGATCAGTGGAAGCAGGCACAATGGTGCTCTATGATCGGATGGCAGATTCAACAGCGGACATTCACAGCATGCCGCACATCACCTTGGACATCCCCATGAATGCCCGGCCAATAGAAACAGGCCTTAAGACGGTTTAGTGTTTTTTCTCATCCTAAGTGACCCGTCATCGGATTATGATGAGCCATCTGAAATGGCATTTCCCGACGGCTTTTTGTTATCAACAATTGGCCGTATACTCTTTTGTCTGAGGATCCTGCGTAACTCAATACAACCTATCTTTAATAATTAAAAAATACGGATATGCGAGGATGTCTGTCTGGAGGCATTGACCATCGATCACATTCACTTGATCAAAGTAGTGCCTAAGGGACGTGCCTCACAACTGCTCTAGAGGGAAATACCCAGCAGGAAATCCTGTAAAGCCCTTACGTCATCCTGACGTTGAGCAGATGTAGACAGCCCTGGCTCTGCCTCCTCGGCCAGTGAGTTACACACCACACACCGATACGTTTTGTCACAGGACCCATCCACAAACATTACCCTCAATAAAGTAGTAAATGCCAGCCAATTAGTTCCCAAAATTAGTGGATGGGTGAGGCGGGAATTAACCGCAGCCTTGACACTATGTTTTTGTCCCCGAAATTGAATAATGACTGTCACTACAGGGTTACTTTGAATATCCCCATGCACACACCTCACCTTCACCCTCCACCCCATGCCCAAAACCTCATCTTGAATCATAGAGTTTGGATAGTGGTTTGATCACAACCGGTATCCACCAAGGCTTAATATGCACTTCCCCAGATACTGACAGGTATCCAGTTCCAGCTCGAACTGGGGCAGCCTGTGAGGTGTCAGTTTCATCACAGGACAATGGTCTTGGAAGTGCCCTGACTTCCCACAACTCCAGCAAGCCAGCCCAGATGCTACGGCCACACCCGCAGTAGCTGATTCACCAACTTGGGGGGAAGAGGAAGAAGAGACAGGGGGAACCACTGGCTGGACAAAGCCCTGTGATTGGGGAGCAGGTGTGGGGGGAAACAGTGTGGGCCAGGGAACAGACACAGGGGGGTCCGGGTAGAGAGAAAGCGAGAGAGTTTGAGAGAGAAAATGAAGGCTCCTCCGCCCCCGGGTACGATGTCATATGGTCCTCAGCCAGCTGGACGACCTCCTCCAGCAGCGCTGGGCAGTGGCACTGGACTCATTCTGCCTGTTGGCAGACGAAGGATGAACTGCACCAGTACCACCAGATCGATGGCTTCCTCAGCCTCATGCTCCTCCACCAGCAGCCACTTACGGCGGGAGTCACGGAGCGGTTGGTCTCAGCGTTAGCGAGCGGAAGTTCTGCCAATGTTACTCAGGGCTGCGGCTGACCCTTTGCAAGATGGCTTTCTTTAAATCCTCATACACAAAGAGATTAGCTGCAGCAGATGTTGAGCTGTGCTTCTCCAGACAACAGCAGAATGAGGCAGGACACCCACTGAGACTTTGACCATTTCCACAGTTCTGCAGTTCACTTGAACAATTCTATGAATGCCTCAGGTTCGTCTTGCGGGCCCATTTTCATGAGGGTGAGTGGGGGCATAGAAGCTGTTGGGTCCGGGGTCGTGGCTCAGCCTTGCTCCTGGAGTAAGAAGCTCCCGAGTGCCTGCGGTCCTCCGCTTGAGCTGGTTTGATTTCGACGTAACTCAAACAGGACCTGGTGTTGAGCCTGGTGCATACTGGCGAGGCATTGAATAACTTTGGCCAGTGGCTATAACTCCATGACGTGGTATTAACTTCTTCAAATCCTGGGTTTCGGCACCACAGTAACAGGACTAGTCAGTGTGGGAATAAGGAAGCAAGATTTGGGTAACTTCATACTCTTTATTCACAAAACAATCACTCAATGGTGGCTTTCTTTAAACACTATAACATGCCACACTGCTGTGCATCACTCTCTCCACCCCTCCTCTGGCATAAGCTGCTCTTATCGCTCTCCCAGATTACTGCAACAAGAAACAACTGTTAGACAGAATTATCACCAGGGATGAATCCTTACAGCTTCCCCTCTCCCCGTACGAAATCCTCAACCACGCCCTCACCACAATTTGTTTGCTGATACTACTTGATATTTTGTCATTTTTAAGTCGCATTGTGAGACATCAGGCACAAATTATTATTTTTGTATTTATTTAATTTTTTTTTTTTTTGGGGGGTTGATCATTTGAAAACTGTCCTTGCTGTACATATTAGTTCTTGGTTCATGACCTGCTGGTTTCAGGGGATGGTGGAACAGTTGAAGATTTGAAAAAAAAAAAAGTGGCAAAGGGGAATCGCTGGCTGACAGGTAATGAGAGCTCAGGTCTATAAACAGCTTTTCTCTCCTCTTTCTTTCTATGTATGCCTGTCCTTCACAATGGGGTCTTTGAGCATCCAGCGGCCACTAGCAGCAGGGACAAAACGGGTAATGTTTAAATAAATCCCCTTTCCAGTAAGGGGAGCCGGGCCAAAGCGGGTTCTGCCGGCAACTCTCCCACACAACACCACAGTGTCTTGCTTTTCCAATTAAATTATCCGTCGGACAATGCAGAGTCTCCCCCAATTCACACCTCAATTGACAGTGTGGCAGCTTGCATTGTGAGAAGAAAGATTTCCATTTGCTCAAAAATAGATTTTCCCTATAGAAGCCACAATGGAGTGCACAATCCCTTCTCACTTCTACACAATAGATGAACTATAAGGCCTAGCTGTTAAAAATCACCTCTGAGAATATTTTATTGTGAAATCCATTTATTGAAATTAAATTTGAAAATAGCTACTGCATCATCTAAAAAACTTTTTAAATAACATTTTACACCGTATCTTCTAAATTCACAACAAAAAATTTAGATGAGTGTATTAATGATATTTGAGAGCTACTGTGGATTGAAAGATTTTAAGTGAACAGCTTAACTTTTGGTCTGTTCCACATAAAGCTATATAGCCTAAGAAAACTTGAAATAAAGCGCATCAGTCACATGGACTACTTACATGGTATTTTTTGGTCCTTTTGTGTCCTTTTTGGGGCCGTCAAGCTCAGTTTGAAGTCCAGTGTTAAGCTGGTCACTGTTTACTTTCATTGTATGGAAAAGATCTGTGTGAACATTCTCCAAAACATATTTTGTGTTCCACCAAGAAAACTTTATAGTTTTGTATATGGTATGCAAATTATTTCTTATTATTAGGTGAAAACCAAAAGCCCATCAAAAAATCAGGAAAAAGACAGAGAGTGGTAACAGGAATGGCAGGGCAAAGACAAATCAGAGACAAACTGACATATCTGAATATTTGCAGTATTAGGTTTTGGAGTCAACTGTGAGCCAGTGCTGTGACTGGGCATGTGTGAGGGTTTGTCACGCATGTTTTAGGTTGAAACATTTCAACTTGCAGAGGTAACCATGGATTGAGTCATTACAACAACAAACGAGGGCAACCTGCCACAAATGAGGCAAGTTATAACCATCAACACTCATCCAACACCAACCAGACTGCACAAACACATACCAAGAATAGGCGGAAAGAGATCAGTGATACAACAGGGCTGAGCGGTATGACGGTATATACCGTGTGACAGTACACATTTCAAATGGTAGAGTAAATTAGTTTTTATCAACTTTTGTAAATTACATAGAATAATTTTATCAACGAAAGACGATTACTTTTGACTGAAGTTTCTTCTTTCACATGTTTCTTTTCCTTCATTTTCTTTAAAAGATAGAAAATGGTTTAAGAAAATAATACAGTGTTTTGTATACTTTGTGCATAATAAATACAAAAAAAGCCTTTTGATGATATTCACATTTTTAAATGTAAATATTTATGTATTTGCTCTGAAATGCCTTAAAAGCATGTTTTTAATTTTACCAACAAATTTTTTTTTAAGCAAGGTAGATTCATCATGTTTAACCTCTTTAACTCTGCAGACACGCAGGTGGGTCCAAAGGGGGGCCCTATCTTTAAAAAAGGTTTATGCTTAAAATGTTTAAGTCTCTGAATACATAAGTCAGTCATATGGGTTATCATTTGAAAGCTTAGAATCTGAACATTTCATATATAACATCACTTCTGCATTTATGCAAAATTAAATAACAAAATAAGGTCTGAAAACATTCACGCCACACATCAGCGCCACCTAGAGGTGGCAGAAAGTTTTAATATGAATATAAATGTCTTTCAAATAGCACTTAAATAGACAAATTATACATCAAATAAAAGCTCTCATTCTCAGGAATGCAATTCTATAGGTTATTCTGTTGCCCTTATACCACAGTTTGAAAGATTTAGTAAAGAATAAACTAAAATATGATATCTGTAAGACATCAAATACAAAGGCATTTTTATGCACCGATCACTGCTGCCGTAAGCCCTTGTACATCTTTTATCTTATATCTCCACTGCGCATCGTGACCACATTACCACCTCGGGTGTGTATTAATTTTACCATTAATTCAACAGTCCTTTGTCAATTATTCCTTACTTATACCTTAGGCAGTAATCTAAAAAACATACCAATATTTTACTTGTCTGTGAGCTTGCTTGTGTGAATAATCAAATGTTATATCTTGGATGTCCAGAACAAAATATGCGGTCAAGCAGGAAAACCATGCTAAATAAATCATAGGAAATATATGTTATCAACTATTGATGATAAAATATTATACATCATCGCAAAGGGGAGGATATCAGCTTTCTAATGACACAGATTCTAGTCCACTTGTGCAAAAACTGAAAATTAGACTGAATGTATATGGACGAGCACATCTGTGAGGGCTAAAATGTGTTAGAGTGCCACTAAAAAAAAAAACAACCCTTTTTATTATATTCATAAGTTAGTAAATATCTACAATGGGGTTGAATAATTAATAAAAAAAATTATAATTGCGATATGACCTTGTGCAAAGTTTATTTGTGCTGCTCTGTCTTGTCTACATCTCATTAGAAGTGCTCAGAGTTCGGTTCTGTTTGCTTACATGCATCAAGCACTTTATTTACACTAAACTGGCGAATCTTGCATGAAGCAGTTTTTATTATCTTCTGGGGTAGCAGCATCTCAGTCTCCACCAGGCACAGGTATCATAATCATAATGTGAAATACAAGATAGGGTATAATTTCAAACATCTTTAATAAATTATTGCTAAGAAAACAACATTAACAGTAGCACCTTTAGAGTCTAGAAACATGCAATCTTCCTCCATTCTCCTGGTATTTGTTTATCTCACGAGAGAGTGTCACCCTTATTACACTCCCAGCAGTAACAAGTGAAGTGGAACTAACATCACCAACATTCAACAAAATGAAAAGAAAGGAACTTACATACAATTGTTATACATAAAATATTTAGATACTATAATATAATGCATTATTAAATGAATTAATAAAATAATGAATACAAATAATTAAATGAAATGGTGACAAACTAACAAAAACTTTCACCTTAAGTTTAATTACACAAATGGGTTAACTTCAGTTTGACATTAAGCCTCATTCATTAGGACTATCTTATATACAGTAAAGAATAGTTTAATTAGGGCCCAAGCACTAGAAGGATTATTATTATTATTATTATTATTAGGGCCCAAGAACTGAAAGTACGGAGGCCCTATTGTTCTCCTAAGGATTATTATTATTATTATTAGGGCCAATTGTCCCTATTGTTCTTCTAAGTATAATTTATTTGTATTTTTTCAAGGTTTCGGGGGCTTTTGGGACATTGAACATGCTCAAAAACTCATTACATTTTGTACATTGAGTCATCTGCCATTAGGGCTTGGCAAAAGTTCATACCTGGGTGTGTAGAGGGGGCTCTGTAGCACCACCTAGAAGATGGGCATGTTGGGTGGGGGAGGGGGGGGTTAGCAAATCACTTTTGAGCTGCAGTCATCAAACTTGGCACTGACAGTCATAAGCTCCACCCAACAGGAAGTCGGCCATTTTGGATTGTTTGAAAAATGCATGCTCTGGAATTTGAAATACTCCTCCTATGGGATTCATGTTTAATACGCACCTTTTTGAGCAGAAACAATGAAAATGACATACCTGAATTTAAATGGTTGTATTTACTGGACCCTTTGGTGTATGGACACAGTTGTAGTATATTTTAAAAGCAGACACTTTGGGCTTTATTTCCCAAGTTTCAGAATGAATATAGGTTGTTATTTTTTAAAGTTAGAAAAGCTGAAGTTACAATTGACCCAAGTGTGGTGAACTGGATTCATCTGGCGATCGCATTTTCATAACAAAGGTATGAAGTCCCGTTTTGATATTGCATGTTTCAATTTGTACTCCTGGCACAAACATCATGAAACAGAGATTGGATATCAATGTTGAACCCTAGTTACTCTTAATTTGTTAACATATTACATTTATGGAATCAACAGGTTAAGGTACCAAATGAGGGTGACTTCATGCCAAGACATTGACAATGCTAAATTGTGAACTGATTTTTGATATATTGAATGGCGATGCGATAAAGTAACATAAAAAAATGGGAAACAGGAAGTGTGCATTGTGTGATTTACATCAAAATTGAGCCATATTGTTTGCCTTGTGGGCTGATCACAATGACGTGGCTATTGTGGGTCACAGACAGAGTGCCACCAACAAGCGGAAGGAAATGTGGCACTTTTAACAGGCTTTTAAATAAATATCTCTCTTATATTTACCTGAATTGCTTCAAAAATGTTTTTTGAATAATGTCAAGACAGTGCAGATTTAAAACTCTGATGGGATTATTGATATCTTAAATAGTGTTGACATGGCAAGTTTATTGTGATGAAAATTGACTGTACAAACTTTATTTTTTTAAATAAATAAAATATACTAAAAATATCAACTGAAATGTAAAAATATTATAAAATCAAAACCACATATATAAACCAGATCCATCATTGGATTATCATCTCTATCACGGTAACACAAAATTGCCACACAAGAAATGTGTACAGTACAGCACATTTCATTTATGCACTCTGTCGGATAAATGGAGTGAGGCGGTGCGATTGCTCATTCCTCAAATTCATTTGAATGAGAACATGAGAGGAGATTAAGAAGGAAAAAGTGCATCTTCCGTGGTGTAGAATTGGTTTGGCTTTAGAAAACGCAATACCGAACAGAAAACAACTTTTTACAGGTTTGTACATTATGTATACCGATATACAGTATGTAAATATCCATGTGCACATTTTTATCAGTGGTCAGGGCTTCATCTGAGACTGAGAGAAATGATGAAGCACATGGTTTTTCACTGATAGCTGTACGTGCCATTAGATGAAAAGCATGTCAAGAACGCAAGAAAATGTCACTGAATCCGCTACGGAATGAATGCGCTAATGCCAAGGCATATTCAATGACATTAATCCCGTGCACCGAACATACTTCCCATCCAAACAGGTGCAACTGTGTTTTGTGCAAGTGTTGCATGTCTGAGACATGCAAGTGCGCGAGTTTTGAAGTCATCCTATTCCTGTCATTTGTGCTCCAGGGACAGAAAAAGTGCTGATCAACCCGCTACTCCTTCTGGTTTCTCTCAATATCATGTGGGTTTTTGAAATACACATAAAAACCCTTTTCTAAAATTCAGTTCAAATGATGTTTGATATTAGGAAACAAACAATCCATACCACATTTTCCTTCTGACATTTTATATTTTATATAAATTTGTAAAAACACTAATAGCCAAAGTGTTTATTTATGGATATTATTTTATTTATATGTTATTTTCTTTGTTGCATTGCTTTGAGAAGATTTTAAGTTTCTTGAGGAAAGTTTTTGCGCAAAGATAAAATGATTCAATGAAATGATTCACAACTCACCAATCTTGCTATGCAGCTCTAATGTTGTTTTTGCTATGAAAACTAGTCTGAAAAAAAGGCTTTAAAATCATTGTGATATCCACAATGTTTACTGATTAATGACAGACAAATCAGCATGAACTTTCTCCCAGACACACTTCCTGGCACCACCCTACTGATCTACTGTTCCAGATGGGAGGACATCCAGTATGAATGTGTAATGATGACCACTGCGCATGTGTGTGTGTATTTAGTTCAGTTTTGAACTCTCGTATTGATGGTGAAGTGGTTGCCTAATAGAGTCCCTATAGAGTCTGCTGCAGTTAATACTAGGGGGGTCAGATCTTTGCCAATTACTTCTCATTCTACTATTTCTAGGTCAGGGTGTAATTGATTTACTGATTAGTAGACCATCATAATACTACCGGCTTTAAATACCTATTACAGGGAGATTAAAATTGGAATGGAGAGACATATGAACAGACAAAGAGAGAACGGGGGACATATGTTGTATCTGTTACTTGATTGACATGCTAGTTAAAAGGTAATAATCTATTCTAAAATTAACTTTTCTAATGCGCATTATAGTACATTTTATTCAATGGTGCATTAAATGGGTTCCCTGGTGCAAAGAGGAATGTGAAATAGTCACGTTTTACCTGGAAAACCAAATCTGAATAATTCATATTAAGTATTTGTGTCTTGTTTTGCAGTAAAAATATCTAAATATTCTTAAAAAAAGATATATTATCTTGAGCAAATTGGAATAAGATATTAAGTCTTGTTTTCAGTGTAATCTGACAAAATTACTGAACGTTATGTTTAAACAAAAAAAAAATAATTATCTGACAATGGGGTAAGAAAAATAAACTTTTTTTCTCTTTGAATAAATTTTTTTTTCTTGCCCAATTGGCAAATAATTTTTATTTTTATTTATTTTTTCTTTTCTTCTTCTTCTTCTTCTTCTTCTTCTTCTTATACATACATAACAACACATGTGAGAACTGACAAACTAACTGGGGAAACAAGAGATTAAATATACAAGAGAACAAACAAGGGAACAAGGAACACCTGTGGAAACAATCATAAAATGAAACTACAAAGGACTACAAAAACTAACAGGAAACAGGAACTAAACAAGAATTTCAACATAAAAGCACAAAAACAAAAGACAACAGGAAATATGTGACAAAGACTACCTTATGCCATTATGCGTGTCAAGTAAATGTATCTTGTTTTAAGGATGTTTAGATATTTTTTACTAGAAAACAAGTCAAAAATATTCATTAAGAAAATGTTTTTCTTTGCAGTGATAAAGTTGGACAACTTGAGGGACAAATGTCATTCATTAAAAAAAAAAAAAATACCAATATTCAGTGAAATATTATATTTAACAAACAGTACAAATACTGTATGATTTACCTTACAATTAATAGTGAAATATAATGTTATGTTTAACAAGACAATATATGTACTTTTTTAAATTAGTGAAAAACATGCATGACCCATGACATTTGATGATATTTTATTGATTATTTTTAAATATCATTTATTTAAAATTTTAATGAAATTCTAATCAAGTTTTTTTTTACAGTGTACCACCCACAATACAATGTAACTGTGTACTATCTATGTGTCATAGTGCTGCACTGTATTTAAATTAAGTCATTATCATTCTTTGTAACATAAACACCCTTTTTTTTATTAGGTGAATGATAGATTGTCTCTTATTCACGAGTCAGCGCTATTTGCATGCCGCAATTAACATTACGCTATTTCTGCCCAGGCGGTAAACAGAATTTTGTTTCAAAGAGATGTTTGTATATATTTTCTAGCCAACATAGCAGCAGTGATTCATCAAATGATGAACAAGAGCGTTGTAACTGGGCATTTATCCAGACATGCAGTGTAGAGCAGCTTTTGACATAATACATCGCAGATTCAGGTGCTGGAAAGCAGTGGTGAAATTATGCTGTTTTTATCCAGTAGTTTGCTGCATCCTCCACAACCAAGCACTCAGAACCGGTCTGCATGATGGGGATTTGTGCCATGCAAATTGCATTCGGTACAGACGTTTTTAAATTGTGCTTGTGTTGTTACCTGACTTGCATAATTATTTTAGTGAATCAGGTGCTAAAACATCACAGACAGCAGGTGCAATTGAACCTAAGTAAATTCCCGAGTGAATTTAAACTTTGTTGGTTTGGTCAACCAGCTCCGTTTTCGGAAGGCTTTCCACATTTTCTCATATTTTGGAGTCATGATTTGACATGCTACAGTTCGGCCAAGATCCAATAGGCCCCATTGACTGTAGATCAGGGCTTTGTGGTCCATGTATTAGATCTGCCTGTAATAGTCAAAGTTGGATGTGTGTATGGTAACGCTATATTTAATTTCAAATGCAGATCTCTTAGAGACAGCTTCATGTTATTATTAACAGAAATGCTTAATTACAGTGCAAAATGTTTGTCATGCTAACAACACAAATATGAAAAACAAATAGAGTATCAGAAAATACACAGCACAATTCGGGATGCTTATGCTAAATGAATGAAGAGAAATTATCATTCTGTCATACTACATTAATTACAGCAATCTCCTCTTCAGAAACACAATATATGCATGATTTCAATCAGCTCTCATAATTATTTGATCAGGGACATAATCGACATGGCCAAGAATAGACGTGGAATGCGCCGCACGATGCTTGTGAAAAAGAAGGAAGAAAGTTCTCTACACCCTACACACCGCAGGTCGATTTTCCACTTGGATTTGCCGTAATATTCAGTATAAATGAATATCAGAGATAGGAGAAAACTAGCCAAAAATAAATAAATAAATAAAATCGCACATGAAATCGTGTTAATTTCTCCCAGCAGTTTTTTCCCGACTGCAATGAAATGGGTAGAGATCAAAATAATGTCTCAAACTCATGTTCAAGATACCAGAGTCCACAATCAAACAATTGTACAGTTGATTATAAAATTGAGATTTCAATATGGACTCTCACACAATTCTTCCAAGACAAAATGAACTGAGCTGATAGCTCTATACTTTTCAATGTAATAAGAATTGTCTCATAGGTTTCTATTTTCATTTCTCCTAAGCAATTTTAGGTTAAATCTTTGAGAAAAAGTTGATACAGCAAGGAACTTAATTAAGTCTCCTAAGCTATGTATGAGCAACATCTAAGCCATTCAAATGTCCTTTGGATTTTACAAAATGTATGCCTGTTAGTAAGAGAAATCACAAATGAGTTTTGTTTAATATCTCAATTGTTTCTCCTCAAAGGAAAATAAATGAAATGGAGATCAAACCAACTCTTTTGCTGATGTCTCCTACTTCTCAGATCTTTCTCCAGAGAAAAGACCCCAGTAATCTCACATGTCACAATGTCTCAAACTGTACTCAAATGTGCTAAAACTAAGCATTAAAACAGACTTTAGAGTGCAATATATTGTTTATTTCCATATTATCAAACAAGTCTATTGGCCTATAGTTCATAGCAATCTATTTTGTGATGGAATTCATCAGTCAGTCCGAGATTTATTATAAGGTCTTTTCTAAGGAAGTGTCAATGTACACCTTCATCAGACAAACGCTTCTGGAGCGTCTTGGATATGTTGCATCATAATCGTACCATTTTTGGGTCACTGTGTGAAGGTAAACTAAGTTTGAACCTTAGAAAAACACACCTTGAGATCCCTGCGTTTGGCTTTGCACTCCATTAAGCTGTGTTTGAATACAAGAACATGTTCTCATCTTATGTTGTCTGCCCTCGGTAAGTGTGATTTGTTTGCTGCTTGTACAGCTGGAGTTTCGCTTACTTCCCCCCCGGAGAAAACAGGTGGTACTACAAGGATGAAATACTCAGATATAAGGAATATTCCTTATTACGGTCCGGGGTCATGATTAAAGGTGCTGTGAGCTGTTTTAGCGGTCCTAGCTTCCACAAGATTGAGCCGTTGATTTAGCCCTGCCCTCTCTTTCAAAAACACAGCAGCAATGCCGTTGAGACCTAAACAAAGCCTCGTTATATAGGTCAGGAAATTCAGCAAGTTGCAGTGTGTTTATTCTTCTACATGTTGTTTTTGACTACATGAAAGCGAAATCGCGTTTGATTGGTTTAGAATAAATTCAGCTCTGATTGGTCAATGACAAGCGACAGCCGTGGTGCGTTAAAATATTCGCAAGCAGTCATGCACAACAAAGTAAATGAGCTTGGGAAGTGACATCACTTCGACTGCCGCCTCTGTTTTGCCACCTCTCACACAGGAAATGAGTGCGCGGTGACCGCGTCCCATGCAAAACCGCATTAATTCGCCATGGGTTCTTTCAGGATTTTCCTATGGGGTTTTATAATGGGTTTTTTTTTAACTTATCTGTAAAATAATGTCTGTATTAAACATTACTTGACGATACATGGATGTTTTGTTCTACAACATAAATCACACACAGTCATACCTCAAACGTGAATTTTGAAGCTGCTGTGGGTTAAAAAAAAAAGTATTTAATTTAATACGGATTCAAAATTCACATTTGAGGTATGGCTGTGTGTAATTTATGTTTTAGAACTAAAAGTCCACGTATTGTCAAGTAATGTTAACCACAGACCTTATTTTTCTCATAAATTCAAAAACCCCTTTAAAAAAATCCAGAGGGAACCCAAGGCGAACTGCTTGGGCTACAAGCTGAACCGCTCTATTCGCTGCAACTACAACACTATGAGAACACGCAAAATGATTAACAGGCAAAAAGCGCCAGAGACCGCAGTCTGCGGACATATTTTTGTTTGCTGTTTACAGAGTCTAGAGATGTCAGAGACTGGTGAGATATCTCATGACACTTATTTCAGTGAAACCGTTCAGGGAGTAGGAACAGTTTTGGCATACTTTTCCATGAAAAATCGCTTACAGCACCTTTTAATTGCATTAATTGTTTTAATGCATTATTTTTCATAGAATTAATCGCACCGAATTAATGTATTAAATTGACAGCCCTAATTATTTTATATTTTTCTCTAAATTAGTTCTAGAAGAAACGACAGACTTGATAAGTAAAAAATAACTGAGATCTAAATGTAATGTGTCTTAATGACCAAAATGCATTGTTGTCTAAAATGCAAATACTCTTTTTTTTTTTTTTTTTATCATCAACTTATTTAGAGACCCAAAAAGAAAAGCAGTACAGTGTAGTGCAGTGTTGTTGTGCTTGGCATGTTCATTCATGTAGGCTGTTCACAAGTTGATACAAGACTGGAATAACAACTTGTGTTGGATATATCGATCAAGTTTAAATGGAGTCTCTTTAGTCTACCCGATGACACATTAATCCTGTTCTCAAATTCTGTACAAGTGGAAACTGAAACTAGATCAGTTACCTCATTGGATAGGCATCTTGAACAATTCTTATAATCCTTACTCTGTATTTTCTTGTGGTCACCTCTGTCTTGAAGTAGCAAAGAATACTACATTAATTCCTCTTATCTCACTGTGTAATCATTGAGTAATATGAACTGTTTTTATGGTCCTTTTATGTTTTTTGTTTTTTTTAGCTTGGCAGCCTTTTGTATTACATGGAAAAATAGTAACAAGTGACATAATTAAAATTGTTGTGTATATTCTGCTATTTAATGCTGTAGGGTGCAAAGGAACTAACACTCAGATACCTACTAAAAAAATGTTTCCAAGTTCCAAGTTCAAGCAAAATGTATATTTACAATATGTATAATATTACTTACATTAGTTTAAACTTTATCTTAGCTCTTAGACTCAGAAAAAAAAATGTGAGTATAAGAGGAGTGTGAAAAAAAAATGAAAACGATTACTGAGAGCAGAAAAACACTTCTTTCCTTATACGAGACAAAAATATTATGAATTGTGTAAGTATTCCTCTCCCCATCAGACTCAATAGCATGGTGTGAAATGGAGAATGGAAATGACAAGCATGTTACAAGTCAAAGATACTGTGGGAGAGTCCTGCCACTCATTCGCTCTCTCGCCAGTATGCTCCTCTCTCCCCCTTAACAAAAACAGTGTCTTGTGTTTGGTCTAAATTCAGGGCAATACTTTTTATCAATTTGCCAGACATTAAGGAGATATTTTTATTCACAGTCTGTAACTTTACACCAATCGCTCCCAGTAGAAATGAGGCTTGGGAAGCTTAACTGCAATTATAAGACTTTAAATAATTCTAAAAGCGTAGACCACTATTAAATAATTTACACAATTTGATTTCACTGGGATTCCCTAAAATGTAGTCACTCAGCCTGTTTTCAAGCAATTTTAGGCGAGAAAATCATTGTCAGTTAAACGTGCATGTGTCTTGTATATTTAATGGGTTCAATACAGTTTAAAGGGATAGTAAACCAGGAAATGAAAATTCTGAAATGTTTTACTTTCCCTTATGTTCCATATCCGTATGAGATTCTTTCTCTCACTGAACACAAAAGCTATTCAGAATGTTCACATAACTTATCAAACAAAAAAGTACCGAACAAGTACTCCAAATGACTCATTCGCTATATTCCAGGTCTTCTGAAGCCATATGATAGCTTTGTGTGAGGAACATACCTAAATTTGTATTGTTTTTCACTGAATGCCACAGCTATCAAATCTCCTGCGCACTTCCCAATATTCAAAATTGCCACGGCGGGATCGGTCACATAACCAATGCTTTTTAATGTCCCTGACATCAAAACACTGAGGAAAAAAACATCTTTGCGCGGCATATTTGCATACACGTGGGCGAGAATGAGATTTGCGAGCTGCGGCAGAGGGGAAAATTAATATCAACCTAAATTTGGGATTTTCCTCACACAATTTTACTTGTATTTTTTAAATGTATTTTATATATGGACAAGTTGGAATAATTGTGTGTGGTAATTAACTATCCATAGAACGTACTTGTGTTGAATATAGAATGTTCCTTTGAAACATTATGACGAGTTCACAATATCAAAATAAATGTTTTAATACCCACTCTATGTTGTCTACCACTAGGTATTTAGGGCCAGACATATTCCAAACAATTAAATATAAGCTAATGAAAAAGCTTATTCTCAATAAAAATTACCATTGGAAATCAGTGTTGTAGTACTCGAGATCAGTCTTGGTCTCGAGACCTCTTTTTGAAGGTCTCGGTCTCGTCTTGCAAATCGACTGCATTTCTACTCTGCCTTGTCTCGGCCTCAAACAAAGAGGACTCTGGATTTTATTTCAAGACCGGTCAAGACCACAACTGCAGGGCTATTACTTAATTGCATGTGCATTGTCTGATTTATCATCATTTAACATCATTACTGTGATTGGATGTAGAACTTCCTGCTTCAAATGCAAGCAATAACTTGACTCATTTCTAATTTGAAAGTTTTGTTACTGTTGACAGCTGTCACCCCTCCCCGCCCCCGCTTCACACGCACAGAAGAAACTGTTGCTGTCTGAGAGATGTCAGACAAATCTTCTGTAATACAATTTGGCTACCTAAACCAGTGTTTCCCATCCACTGTGCCCACCGGTGTGCCATGAAAGTTTGTTAAGTGTGTCATGGAAATGTATCAAATTCCTCCAAATAAATGAATACCATTTTTTCCCGGTATTTTATTGAAGGCACAGAGATGGTAGAGCAGTTTTAAAGTTGCCAATTCATTATATTTTACATTTCAAAGTATTTTATGCAACCAGTTAAATATTTTGTCCATCATATCATTGTTCTAACAAACTCTAGCCCACTGTCAAACTCCTCACATACCCACAAAATGATGCTTCATCGTCACACTTGTAGTAAAAACATTCAGCCAGTGAACCAAATGAATGAATAGAATACAACAGGTGTATTATTTTATTCAAAGACTAAAAGCTGTTTATTTGTGCACAGCAGAGTTACAGATGTTATGAACAGATTCTCAAATTCTCCTGTTTTAAAAAAGTCCAAAAATACTGTGATACGATGTGTAGATTCTGTTTGCTCTCGGGTCCTAGTGTCTGCAGTATCCAACCTCTGTCAGAGCAACTTAAGTGTTTGTTTTTCTTTCTATCAACAATGTGATTTTGACCCAATGCGACTTTATTTCTGGAAAATACAGTAAATAAATAAATACATTTATTAGCTGTCAAGAATTAATTTGCAAGAACAAGTCTACAAACGTGAAAAGACCATTGCTCTTGGCATCTGTGACCTCATTATACAGCGTACCTATGTTACTTGCATTTTCTGCATAGACGAATTTTAAACATTACGAGTTTATTCTACTAAGTTAGACAGAAAACATGGACAAGTTCTTGAAAAGGAAAACTATCGATGATGGTTATGTGGGATAGTGGTGTGTCATTGGATTTTTTAATTGTAAAAATTGTGCCATGGTAGAAAAAAGTTGGGTAACACTGACCTAAACCACAAAGAATTAATCTGCAAAAAAGCGTCCAAAAGAAAACACATAGCAGTATGTATATTCTGCAATGCAATGCTTACCGAGACGGCTGGGACCACATCAAACTTTTAACAGCATTTACAAATGAAGCATAAAGCATAAAGATTAGCTAAGTGTAAGTGATGCTAGCAAAGCTAGCTAGCTACATTAGCAATCTGCCTCTTGCTGTATTCCATTCAACTCGGAAAGTCGGATTTTCCAACTTCCTACTGGGAAAAGTGCAGTGTTACGCTACTTGAAGTCGTAATTACAACTTGGAAAGTCGTGCGGAATTTTTAAACTCAGATTTCACTGAGATGCAGGTGCATGACATCACGCAATCTTGTCTGCACCCATGAAGATGTATAAAATAAGTGATAAACTTTCCCTTTTATTAAATACTATTGATAAATGAGTCAAAGTTCCAACATTACATGATATTAAAGCTTGTTTAACAAATGATAACAGAGTAGCAGGTGTTCCAAGCATGGTTAATTATGCTATCTTTTGATAATCGTATACCTGTAGCACAAATGCTAGCGTTGCAGATTGTTTCTGAATTGGGTTGCTAGATCTCTGGTGACAGTCAAACACATGCTAAGCTAACGGGAGCATTGCAGTTTTGTTTCCTTTAACGTCATCTTCCGAGCATCTGGCATTGGAATGCCTTTAGTCGGAAATTGGAGATATAAAGTGGAATATCCCACATCTGATTTGAATGGAACACAGCATCAGTACCTAAACTCATCTTCACCCCTCACCTAAAGAGATTTAGCGAGAAACTGTTTTTTAGGGCACTAGTTTCAGTCGCTTGCCAGATATTTGTCATCTAGCTTGGTCCGCAAGCTACCTAATTTAGTTAACATATATTGAGGGATGTAGTGACATTTGTGAGAGATTGAGGGGACAGGGCATGTAGTGACAAACTGTTGTTCCCAAGTTTTGCTTGTGACAAAGGTCACATAAAGCTATGTAGCTAATGTACTGTATATAAAGTTACGTTACATTAACATAAGCTAATGTCAGCTTCGACATAAATGCTACACGCCGCGGTAATTCCCTCACTTGGGTGAGAGAGCTAGAGATGTGACAGCAGAGAGTGGAGACCGAGTATTGCACCTCCACTTAAATGAAATAGGCAGCATTGCTTATGTTTGGTAATCTTTCTTCTATTTTCTAGATTTAGCTATGTGGTTAGCAAATTTAGCACACATTTATACAAGGCTTGTTGTTGTTCAGACCATACCAATCCAAATACAAAAATAGAAAAACGGTTTGAAACTTTCATTTTTCATTTTATTCCGGTTACTTTAAGAATGTTTCATTTATATTTTCTCTCATTTTCATCCCTTTACTTTTTTCTTAATTGTGAATTCAGAAATAATTTTTTGAATAATTGACTCATAAACAATTTAATATTTATTTATTTTTTGTGTGTTTTGTCATTTGTGCTGTGAGCTGTACCATTAGCACTGGGTGTGGGTTAGGGAACGGACCGCATATTACTTATGCAACTGCATGGATGTTGAAGAGTTTAAAAGGCTAGCAGGTTTAGCAACCTAATAAATATTATTATTATAAATAGTAGTAATGATAATAATATTTACATTTATTAAGGCCTTTTTAAGGAGCATATATTGCAATTTAACAGGTTAATAACTCCTTGTATGATATTCACTAGAAGTAAACTGCTGCGTGGTGGCTGGCTTAGTGAAGAAAATTATTCACAAGTAAATTCCTTATAAATGTGTTAATATATAAGAATAGATCCATACAATACAATTATGTAGCCTGTGTTTTTTGAATGATAGCATAAAATGTGATGCTCTTTAACACAATTGCAGCTGGTTGGACTGACCAACAGGTACATGGCAGTTTTTTGCCATTTCAGTACATTGACAGTGGCAATGGCAAGTGAATTCCATGATAAGTCATTAATGTATAGATCTATAAGAATAAAAGAATGTAATTCCTAGAAAGGAATATCGTACAGTGATAGATGGACCTTGAAAATTGTAAGTAAACTCCTTAAAGGCCTTAATGCATAAGAAAATATTAATAACCTGTGGCAGGGCGGGGGGCGGGGCGGGGTCGTGATCATACACACCCGGTCCCTTATCAGGCAAATTAAGCCTCCGAGAGGGATAAAGGCCGATGACAGACGGTGGTGCAACGAGAGAGAGGTGTCTGTCATGTGTGTGTTTGTCTTTTAAGTTTATCATTAAAACTATTATTTATATTGACAAGCCGGTTCTCGCCTCCTCCTTCCCATTGAACGACTTTACACTGGTCCCGAAGCCCGGGAAGGAGGAGGGATGCCCGTCGCGGAGTCCTCGACACTGCCGTCCACCCAGGGGAGCGCCGCTGCCATCCACCGAGGGAGGGAGTAGACCGACCGCTCGGACGCGGTGAACGGCCGCCGTCCGCGAGGCGAGTGGGGACTGGATTCCCCGACTGCCTGGAGCGATGGAGCCGCTGCCAGGGGCAGAGGAGAAACCCCAGAAACGCAGAGGGGTCAGAGGAAGACCGCCGTCCACGAGGGGAGGAGAGAAGTGTTCCCTCAAGCCGGTTCTCGCCTCCTCCTTTCCATAATGGTACAGCCCACATTGCAAATTGCAATTTAGAAATGATAAAATTGAAGGGAGAGAAAACGACATTTATTAATTCTTGAAGTAACAGGAAAAAAATGAAAAATGAAAGTTTTAGATGACCTGGGTAGCTCAGTGGTAAAAGACGCTGGCTACCACCCCTGGGGTGTGCACGTTCACTAGTTTGAATCCCAGGACGTGCTGAGTATAGATCCATACCAATACGTTTGGTGATGAGACTCCAGCCAGGTCTCCTAAGCAACCATATTGGCCTGGTTGCTAGGAAGGGTAGAGTCACACTGGGTAACCTCCTCGTGGTCACTATAACATGGTTCTCGCTTTCGGTGAGGTGTGTAGTGAGTTGAGTGTGGATGCTGCGGTGGATGGTGTGAACCCTCCACACAAGCTATGTCTCCGAGCCAACGTCACAAGCCATGTGATAAGATGCGTGCGTTGACGGTCTGGAAAACTGTAATTTGTCCTCCGCTACCCAGATTTAGGCGATTTGGATTAGTCTGTTCTGAAAAATTAACTGTAAAGCATTAAACAGACCAATATTGGTTCAAAGACAATAAAAAAACTTTCTTAACTATATTGTTTAAGTAAAGTGAAGACTTAAGTATTTAATAATTGTTTGATATATTCTGTTGTTAAAATGGCTTCTAGGGGAAGAGTCATCCAGAAAACCTGATGCGATGCTACACAAAATTATTTAATGTTTTAGGTGGATGGCAAAACTTGGAATAGGAGTGTTGAATAAAGATGGTTAAGTTGATTTCAGCTCATTAGTGTTTGTTTGTATTTGTTTGATCATGGACAATTCACCTCTGCAATGACTTTTGATTATTTTATTAAGACGTGGTACACTGTAGTGTGTCATGCAGTGTGGGACTCGCACTGGTCTGGTCTTGGTCTTGACTTGGTCTCAACCCCTCAAAGTCTTGGTCTTGTCTCGGTCTCTATACACTCTGGTCTTGGTCTTGACTTGGTCTCGTTTTCGGTGGTCTTGACTACAACACTGTTAGAAATATAAACTGGCCTTCAATGCTTAACAACTTATTAAGGGTACATGCACAGAAACAAAAATTTAATATTTAATGAGTGTTTGCACTCACACTCAGAGAGCGGGGAATGTCATTAATAACCAACTCCTGCTCATCAGACTGAAATGGCCCATATAATATATAAAACATTGAATACATGTGCATAAAGGCTTGTATGGGCAGGGCAACAGGCTAAGGAGGTGACACCATGCACAGAATTATAAAAACAATTCTGGACATTCACACCAGCCATTTATACAGGGCATTCATACCAGCCATTTATTTCAATTTCATGTTACGTGTCAGTTAAGGAGGTTGCTTCAGAAACAGCTTGGCATTAAGATTTGTATGTGTTGCAA
This sequence comes from Xyrauchen texanus, assembly GCF_025860055.1. Classification (NCBI taxonomy): domain Eukaryota; kingdom Metazoa; phylum Chordata; class Actinopteri; order Cypriniformes; family Catostomidae; genus Xyrauchen; species Xyrauchen texanus. The sequence goes on from NC_068295.1 coordinate 37,331,974, forward strand.
ATCTCATGTACAAAATCTCAGCTGCAAGGCTTGTTTCACAATGTATTACATTTTTTTTATATGCTGTGGTTGAATAGGTTTTTTTTTTACAGGAGTCTTCAATTCTGTAAAAAACAAAACAAAAACACAAACACTATATTGTATTTAATAAAATGAATAATAATAAAAATATGCATAATGAAAATACAATATGAAGTTAAATAGTATAATAATAAAGTAATAAAGAAAATTCTCTCATCATTTACTCACCCTTATGCCATCACCAATTATTATTATATCACTTCTAAGGACCACTGGAGTCTTATGGGATACTTTAATGTTGCCTTTATGTGTTTTTTGGAGCATAAAAATGTTGGCACCCATTCACTTGCATTGTATGGACCTGCAGAGCTGAGATATTCTTCTAAAAATCTTAATTTGTGTTCTGCAGAATAACGAAAGTCACACACATCAGGGATGGCATGAGGGTGAGTAAATGATGAGAGAATTTTCATTTTTGGGTGAACTATTCCTTTAACGAAAGCTAAACTTAAAGGAATATTTCACCCAAAAATGAAAATACTCACATTTTTCACTTACCCTGATGCCATCCCAGATGTGTATGACAGTATTTCTTAAGCAGAACACAAATTAAGATTTTAAGAAGAAGATGGAGCTCTGTCAGGTCTTTTATAATATGAGTACACATGTGCCAGCATTTTTTATGGTCCATAAGTCATATTAAGGCAGCATAAAAGTAATCCACATGACTCCATTCAATCAATTAATGTCTCCTGAAGCAAATCGATAGGTTTAATTAAGAAACAAATCGATAATTAAAATGTCCTTAACACGCAGAGGGGTTTATGCCACGCTTCGCATCAGCTGCTGACAGGAGGCGCTTTTTAAAAGTAAATAATTTATTAATTATAGATTAAGAGTAATGCAAATTATAGAAGACATTCATTGAGTCCTGTGGATTACTTTTATGCTGTTTAAATATGACTTTTGGACCGTCAGAGTGCTGACACCAATGTTTTTGTATTATAAGGACCTGACAGAGCTCTATCTTCTTCTAAAAATCTTAATTTGTGTTATGCTGAAGAAAGACAATAATACACCCTATGGATGGTATCATGGTAAGTGAATAATGAGAGAATTTTAATTTTGGGGTGAACTATTGCTTTAAAAATGTAAAGTATATGACTCTGTCCATGAATAATTATGATTGTTTTAATGGCTTTTCAGTGTAGGTATCAAAGTATGTAAATACATTAATACTTTAATTTACTGTATGTATGCTATTATAGGACAGGCTTAAAATGCGAAATATGTAACACAGGGTCCCTGCTTCGTCATTTGTTTTTTTTGTTTTTTAATGCCATGCCAGCTTTGATTGTTCACCCAAAATAGATGGTGAGATCCAGATAAAAACATTAACAGGAAAAACAATTAAAAACCTTTATACCACTGGTCTGTTTAATGCTTCATTCTGATTGGCTGGCATGCATGCGGTTCAAACCGTTGAATGCACAGGTAGTTCTGGCCAGTTTTAATCACCATTTGACATCAATGCACTGTTTGTAACCATATCAGCATAACATTACAGAGCAAGCAGAGTGAGCTATAGCAATTGAAAACATTTCCTAACCACTTTCATCTGCATAGCTAATATAATGGAAAGTTTTTGCACGTCAATTAACTTGTATGGTGAATATGGCATTTTGATAAATGGGCTACAGCACCAGATGAATTTGACAAAACGGAGAAAAACAAAAAATGTGATGAAAAATGATACAAGGAACTGACACTAGCAGAGTTCATGCAGATTAAATGAACACAAAAAATAAATGGGCATTTAATACACTCTAAGACTGTGTATCAGAGGTAAAGGAGTGTAATGGTGTATTTATTGGATTTATGTTCCATCTGACAAAGCATTTCTAACTGTTTTCTTGTTAAGCTTGTAGAAACGTGATGTAGCTCCTCTATTATGCTCCCAAGGGAAAATTCCGTAATGACATCATATCCACCATTTCACTCTCAATAGTATTAACGTGAATGAATGTAACACATCTTAAGACAGTGTTTTGCTGTTGTTCGAAAGCTCCTCAGATTGCATCTTTATTATGGATAAATGTTTTCCAACTGAATAGTCTAAATATAAAATGAAACAAATGACAATATAATGCAAAGTAATCTCTTCAGTAATCAAAATACATTTTGAATGTAACTGTAATCTTATTATCAATTATTTAAAATGTAACTGTAGTGGAACACGGTTTACTAATATTTTGTATTTTAAATACGTAATCTTGTTACATGTAATCCATTACTCTCCAAACCTGGGTATGCGGATGTTCCTGTCATGTGGGTACAGAGGTAGGCATGATGTCATACTTTCTTCTTCTAGAATACAATATTTAGAATGAGGATAGTAAACTCTAGCTTCCTGGAGGAATGGAAATCACCATACTGTATTAGAGCATGTCAGTGCTTCATGTCACATAATTTAGTGGAAAATGGACATTAATATAATAATACTTTATGATGTAAACATATGAGAAACAATCAAATATGTACACTTTTGGACTAAATGTTTGTCTATTGGATGTTTTTCACTGTAGCCTGCTTGGGAAAAATCAACAGGAGTTTACATCACTGAATAGGTACAGTATGTGTCAGGTTTTTGTATCATAGAACCCAAATGCAAGACAACCATAACGCAAACATTTTTTTTTAAGAAAAAGTACAAACAAAAAAACAATTCAAACACAAATGTCCGCACAGGGGTCAAAACAGGCTGAAAAGCAAAAATTCCATGAGAGGGAAAAGCTCAACATAAAAACACCACAGATCAACTTATGGGGACAGGGACCGAACAAGACCAACAAAGCATTATAAACAGGCAGAAAAGAGGGCAAACGAGGAGGGCAGGTGCAGAAAATAAACAAATTATCAGGGAAACGAGAGGGCCAATGAACAACAGATAAGAACAGAAACAAACAAGGCAGAGAAGAACATAGGTACAAAATATAAACAAGACCCAAATAAAACCGATGCTAGGATCCATACACTAAATAAAAACTGAACAAAAGTTTCTGGACCCTAACATTACCCCCCTCTCCAGGGTGTTGGCAGGTCAAACTATGGTGGGGGCAGAGGCAGAGATCAGGACTTGAGGCAGAAACTAGGGCAGGACAGGAGGTACAGACCAGGGCGAAGCCGGAGACCAGAGTGAAACTGCTGTGACAGACCAGGGGAGGAATGGAGGGAAAATCCCAGAGGGCTGTTTAAGAGGGGGTGGGGGTGGGGTCCAGGATGAAGGGTCAGGTGGCTGGGGAGGTGGCTTCAATATATGGATGAAGAAAGGGATGGCAGCCGCAGAAGACAGGTCGGGGATGGCGGCGGCAGCTGGGGAGGGATCAGGATCAGTGGCTGACGCTGGAGAGGGGTCAGGGTCGGCGGCGGCCGCCATTAGGAATCATACCAGAATTCACATGAGATGTACCCCAGACCACCTTTTCAAGAAAACTTAGGTATGGTTTACTCATGCACTGCCAAGTTTGGAAAACCACTTTAACACCAATCAAACAAACCAAAATTTGACGTCAAACTGACTCGGATCCATACCAAATGCTCTAGTGTGAGAGTGCCTTAAAAGATGCAAACCTCTAGAGTAAGACAGTGTAGAGTGACTCACAAATAGATTATACAGAGAGATTATATAGTTTAACTGTTAAATATTTCATGCAGTTAAATAGAGAGATTGTACTGAATACTTTGGGGAGCTGGGGATCAGAGTATGTTGCATGTTCCGCCTTTCACTTGGCTGCAGATCTGCAGTTCTACTCATGAATAAATTGCATAAACTGCCAAAAGCATCCAATGCGTCACACTAGTCAGCTGATGTGCATCTCCAGAGACAACAGTGATGCAGACCAATTCCTCTCACCATCTCACACACCAAACCAGAATCAGAACTTCAAAAGCCCTTAGACATCCATCATGCAATGGCTGCTGTTACTGCTACCAAATGTAATCAGTCTCCTCAAATCTGCAAGACTATTTTATCTAAAGTTACATACAGTGCATTTATTTGCAAGGAGCTGGGCTGGGCAGTATGATACTATATACCATGTCAGCTGGTAGAAAACTGTTTATTGTGTTACTTTTACTACTGCATAGTTTATTGCAGTGGTAGATGTTTCTGTGCAGTTGTCAGTGGGCAAGACTGCTTTACATTCTTTACCTGTTAGAGCAATAATGAAACATGGAGTAATGCAAAACTACAGAGTCGATCATGACCCAAACAAGTGGAACATCATGCTATTGATAGGGGTGTTTTGGGGCACATAGTTTAGTTGTTCACAGTTGCAAAGCAATGTCATTTGCTGCAATAATATTGAACTCAAAGCGCAACATTCTGATTCGAGAGGTAAATATCCCATTCATATTTTCAGTAGGGGAACTGATTATTAATGTTAACAAATAAAACTTTAAAGACAGACCTACAGCTAGCTCTGATGTGGTTAATCGATGGTATATGCTTTTCAAGCCATCGGTCTTATGAAATCCCTATGAAACAAAGTGGGCGAGCACTGTTGTGCTCTATTGATGTGCGATCGTAGGTTGGCACATATCAGCTATTTTGCCGACATGCTTGATGAACTGCTTTGAATGTGGCTCTAATAGATTTACTGTTTTGAGTTATTAATGTTTAACTCATGCATTACATTGTATGAAGCTGTTTTTTTTTTTCAATGATGCTAGACTTAGATTCATTTGTTATGAATAATCTTATCTTTTCCTTTGTGTCCATCAAGTTTCAAATGTGTGTGTGTGTGTGCACGCGTGTATGTGTGTATGTAAATATTGGAGGAAGAAGTCACTCCCTGTGGGTGGCTGACTGAGGTGCCATCTTTGGAGGAAGTATGAAGGCAATCCGGATCCTGAGACCAGGAAAGGCACCGGGCAGAGATGATCTCCCAAGTGAAATGCTGAGGGAGGGTGGCGTTTGTGCACAGACTGCCCTACATGACATCATAACAACAGTCTGGACCACTGGGCGGGTTCAGCAGGATTGGAAGGATGCCCTGGTGGCCCCTTTCTTGAAAAAGGGGGACCGCACGGATTGCAACAACTATAGGAGCATCTCGCTCCTCAGTGTGCCGGGAAAGGTCCTGACAAGGATTATTCAATATCGCCTTGCCATATGTGGTTTCAGGAAAGGGCGGTCTTGTACAGATGCCATATTATCTGTCCGTCTGCTACAGCAGAGTTGTAGGGAATTCGAACAAGACCTATATCTCTGCTTTATTGACCTGCTCAAGGCCTATGATACCATCAGTAGGCCAGGGCTCTAGGTTGTTCTTCGTGCTTTCGGAGTCCCAGACCCGCTGCTCGCGATCATTAAGGACCTTCACGATGGTGAGCAGGCCTGGGTAAAACTATGTGGCCAGAAGTCGGAGCCATTCCCTGTTCACCTTGGAGTGCGATAGGGATGTCCTCTTGCTCCCACATTATTTAATCTATCTATCCCGAACTAAGGGATCTCAAGATGTGTTCTAAGTATTAAATTATATTTAACTTGACACAGTGACCTAAAAATTTTATGTTTATGACGCAACGCACACGTGACACTACACAAGCATGTCTGACGCAGCTGTAAATTGACAGGTCCTTAAACAAGCCCTCATAATGAAATGATCATAACTGACTGACAAATTCACTTGTGAAATGGATTGCTGTTAACTGTGTGCCAATGATTGACTTATGTTCAATAATATGGTAGTAAACAATACATTGTATTCTAAAGACACTTTTTGTATTGTCTTATCAATGATTAACTCTTCTGCTACAAGAATGTAATGCATTTTAATTATCTATTATTTTATATATATATATTTATATATTATATTTAAAGATAACTATGTATAATTATTTCATCATTATATATTGAATTATTGTTATATGAGGGGCTTTCTCAGCAAATAATTGTATAAGCGATTAATCACGATTAATTAATCAGGACACCATGTAATTAATTAGATAAAAAATGTTAATCGATTGACAGCCCTAATCTATTTCGACCACGTGGTTTGTGAAGTCTTCGATGGCTGTACCGGAGGAATTCCGCCCCCACAGCTCCCAATTGGTGGTGGGGCAGTTGTGGAGAGAGTGGATGACCAGCACCATTTTGACAGCAGAGGTCTCACTCCGAATCAGTCGAGTGGCATTATCTTTTCATCGGTTGCATAACGCTGTGTGGAAGCTACCCGGTTTGTCACTCTGCACGAAGCTTCAGGTATTCTCAGCCACGGTCATTCCCTCCCTTCTCTATGCTTGAGAACCGTTGACCACCCTAATGGAACATCTTCGCCGGTTAGAAACATTTAGGCTGGCCTGCCTAAGAACCATCCTGGGTTTAACCAGGCTGGATACTGTGAGGAGCACACAAATCCTTGAAAGATGTGGACAAAGTCCCATCACTGAGCTCCTCCGGCAGGCAAGGTTGCATTGGCCGGGTCATGTAGCCCACATGCCCGGCCACCGCATGCCTAAACAGCTTTTGTTCGGCTGGATAGAGGGGGCTAAGCGGGTGCGGCATGGGCTGGAGAAGAGATGGAGTGACGTGGAACAGGAGGATGTGGAGCTGAGTGGACTTGCCGATGAATGGTACCAGCGATGTCAAGATCGGCCTCTTTGGAGGAGGCTTGTGAAGGACGCTACTGGCCAGTGGAGGCAGTCACCTTCCAACAATAACAGAGGGCAGAGGAGCGATGCTAACAACAACGAGCAGAGCGCGGGGTGGCTAAAGCACAGCAAGTTGGCACATTAGGGGGCACAGGTGGTGCATCAGCCAGTCATCTCAGTCAGTCGACCCTTGTCACCTGTTGGATCTATCCCATGACACCCTGCCAGCGGGCGTTCGACACTTCACGTGGCCGAAGAGTGCACATAGCCTGGCACAAGCTTCGTGGTGATGTCACCACCACTTAGTGGTGAATGGCGGTTGCGTGTGTGTGTGTGTGTGTGTGTGTGTGTGTGTGTGTGTATCTTTTCCAAATAATAAAATTGTGATAGAAGATTTAGGTTATGTGAACTGGTTCTTGTGGGTGAATCAGTTGAAGTAATTCAAACAGCAGACTATAATATACTATAATTATGTAATTATGATACTATAATTGATTACTGATTGAATCAACTGCTGATATGACCAGTATGGTTGGACTAAGTAATCAGTTCCAGTTCCCTTACGACTCAGTTCCAGTTCCCAAAGACTCAGTTCACTTGACATTGTGTATTAACGCATATGGGGAGTGCCTTCATACACAATCTATCTGAAACCTCTCTATAATAATGCCAATATTTTAATATTGGCTATGGTGTTTGAGCCCCGCCTGTTTTGGCGCAAAACTGACCGCTATAAAAACAGGTGCACAAACACCATTTCCTCAGAATTTTTTCCTTCAAGACAGCAATCATCTCTTGTCTCGAAGCCCTGTACCTTTCGCCGTTGACACATACGAGCCAGTGGACGTAATCTTCACGACAGCAAGAAGACTCCTTGCTCCCCTGCAGTGTTCCGGCGAACATCTCTTTGCCTTGCCGCTTGACGCTTCGGTGGTGAATGGATGCAGCATCCTGATTCTCCGCAGCGCGTTGGCAGGTGTAGAGAATCCTTTTAAAAATTTTAATTTGTGTGATATATATACATTTTATGAATATATATATATATATATATATACACTCACCTAAAGGATTATTAGGAACACCATACTAATACTGTGTTTGACCCCTTTCGCCTTCAGAACTGCCTTAATTCTACATGGCATTGATTCAACAAGGTTCTTTAGAAATGTTGGCCCATATTGATAGGATAGCATCTTGCAGTTGATGGAGATTTGTGGGATGCACATCCAGGGCACGAAGCTCCCGTTCCACCACATCCCAAAGATGCTCTATTGGGTTGAGATCTGGTGACTGTGGGGGCCATTTTAGTACAGTGAACTCATTGTCATGTTCAAGAAACCAATTTGAAATGATTCGAGCTTTGTGACATGGTGCATTATCCTGCTGGAAGTAGCCATCAGAGGATGGGTACATGGTGGCCATAAAGAGATGGACATGGTCAGAAATAATGCTCAGGTAGGCCGTGGAATTTAAACGATGCCCAATTGGCACTAAGGGGCCTAAAGTGTGCCAAGAAAACATCCCCCACACCATTACACCACCACCACCAGCCTGCACGGTGGTAACAAGGCATGATGGATCCATGTTCTCATTCTGTTTACGCCAAATTCTGACTCTACCATCTGAATGTCTCAACAGAAATCGAGACTCATCAGACCAGGCAATATTTTTCCAGTCTTCAACTGTCCAATTTTGGTGAGCTCTTGCAAATTGTAGCCTCTTTTTCCTATTTGTAGTGGAGATGAGTGGTACCCGGTGGGGTCTTCTGCTGTTGTAGCCCATCCGCCTCAAGGTTGTGCGTTTTTGTGGCTTCACAAATGCTTTGTTACCTCGGTTGTAACGAGTGGTTATTTCAGGCAAAGTTGCTCTTCTATCAGCTTGAATCAGTCTGCCCATTCTCCTCTGACCTCTAGCATCAATAAGGCATTTTCGCCCACAGGACTGCCGCATACTGGATGTTTTTCCCTTTTCACACCATTCTTTGTAAACCCTAGAAATGGTTGTGCGTGAAAATTGCAGTAACTGAGCAGATTGTGAAATATTCAGACCGGCCCGTCTGTCACCAACAACCATGCCATGCTCAAAATTGCTTAAATCACCTTTCTTTCCCATTCTGACATTCAGTTTGGAGTTCAGGAGATTGTCTTGACCAGGACCACACCCCTAAATGCATTGAAGCAACTGCCATGTGATTGGTTGATTAGATAATTGCATTAATGAGAAATTGAACAGGTGTTCCTAATAATCCTTTAGGTGAGTGTATATATATATATATATATATATATATATATATATATATATATATATATATATATATATATATATATATATATATTAGGGCTGTCGATTTAACATGTTAATTCAATGCGATTAATTTGACAAAAAATACTGCGTTGTGCAATGATATGGAAGATTCCTGAGAGATGCAAGCTTGTAGTACCACCTGTTTACTCCAGAGGGCTGTAAGTGAAACTTCAGCTGTGTGGCAATACGCAGTTTATACAGTGAAGAAAAACACCCTTAAGCAGCAGAAAAACAGACATGCGTTACCTTCTTGCGTTCAAAACACTTGATGGAGCGCAAATCCGAACTAAGGGATCTCAAGATGTGTTCTAAGTATTAAACTATATTTAACTTGATCCAGTGACCTAAAAATGTTATGTTCATGACGCAAGCGCACACGTGACGCTACACAAGCATGTCTGACACAGGTGTAAATTGAAGGGACCTTAAACAAGCCCTCATATTAAATCTCCAACTGACTGACAAATTCACTTGTGTAATTGATTGCTGTTAACTGTGTGCCAATGATTGACTTATGTTCAATAATATGGTAGTAAACAATACATTGTATTCTAAAGACACTTTTTGTATTGTCTTATCAATGATTAACTGCTACAAGAATGTAATGCATTTTAATTATCTGAATATTTAAAAAAAAAATATATATATATATATATATATATATACAGGTGAAACTCGAAAAATTTGAATATCGTGCAAAAGTTCATTAATTTCAGTAATTCAACTTAAAAGGTGAAACTAATATATTATATAGACTCATTACAAGCAAAGTAAGATATTTCAAGCCTTTATTTGATATAATTTTGATGATTATGGCTTACAGCTTATGAAAACCCCAAATTCAGAATCTCAGAAAATTAGAATATTGTGAAAAGGTTCAGCATTGTAGGCTCAAAGTGTCACACTCTAATCAGCTAAACACCTGCAAAGGGTTCCTGAGCCTTTAAATGGTCTCTCAGTCTGGTTCAGTTGAATTCACAATCATGGGGAAGACTGCTGACCTGACAGTTGTGCAGAAAACCATCATTGACACCCTCCACAAGGAGGGAAAGCCTCAAAAAGTAATTGCAAAAGAAGTTGGATGTTCTGAAAGTGCTGTATCAAAGCACATTAATAGAAAGTTAAGTGGAAGGGAAAAGTGTGGAAGAAAAAGGTGCACAAGCAGCAGGGATGACCGTAGCCTGGAGAGGATTGTCAGGAAAAGGCCATTCAAATGTGTGGGGAGCTTCACAAGGAGTGGACTGAGGCTGGAGTTACTGCATCAAGAGCCACCACACACAGACGGGTCCTGGACATGGGCTTCAAATGTCAAACGTCTTACCTGGGCTAAAGAAAAAAAGAACTGGTCTGTTGCTCAGTGGTCCAAAGTCCTCTTTTCTGATGAGAGCAAATTTTGCATCTCATTTGGAAACCAAGGTCCCAGAGTCTGGAGGAAGAATGGAGAGGCACACAATCCAAGATGCTTGAAGTCCAGTGTGAAGTTTCCACAGTCTGTGTTGGTTTGGGGAGCCATGTCATCGGCTGGTGTTGGTCCACTGTGCTTTATTAAGTCCAGAGTCAGGCTGTCTACCGGGACATTTTAGAGCACTTCATGCTTCCTTCAGCAGACAAGCTTTATGGAGATGCTGACTTCATTTTCCAGCAGTACTTGGCACCTGCCCACACTGCCAAAAGTACCAAAACCTGGTTCAATGACCATGGTATTACTGTGCTTGATTGGCCAGCAAACTCGCCTGACCTGAACCCCATAGAGAATCTATGGGGCATTGCTAAGAGAAAGATGAGAGACATGAGACCAAACAATGCAGAAGAGCTGAAGGCCGCTATTGAAGCATCTTGGTCTTCCATAACACCTCAGCAGTGCCACAGGCTGATAGCATCCATGCCACGCCGCATTGAGGCAGTAATTAATGCAAAAGGGGCCCAAACCAAGTACTGAGTACATATGCATGATTATACTTTTCAGAGGGCCGACATTTCTGTATTTAAAATCCTTTTTTTTATTGATTTCATGTAATATTCTAATTTTCTGAGATTCTGAATTTGGGGTTTTCATAAGCTGTAAGCCATAATCATCAAAATTATATCAAATAAAGGCTTGAAATATCTTACTTTGCTTGTAATGAGTCTATATAATATATTAGTTTCACCTTTTAAGTTGAATTACTGAAATTAATGAACTTTTGCACGATATTCTAATTTTTCGCGTTTCACCTGTATATATATATATATATACTATTTAAAGATAACTATGTATAATTATTTCATCATTATATATTTAATTATTGTTATATGAGGGGCTTTCTCAGCAAATATTTGTATAAGCGATTAATCGCGATTAATTAATCGGGACACCATGTAATTAATACGTTTAAAAATGTTAATCGATTGACAGCCCTAATATATATATATATATATATATAGGCCGCGCCCGCGCAGAGTCAGCTCTCATGGAGACAGTCTCTAGTCGCTTCGCTCACGAATCGCCCTCGTTCTGAGGAACGATTCAGCCACTCGCGCCCTCCCACTCGCCTCTTCTGTGATACCCGAGGGTTCACACGAGGTGGCACGGCAGGGCAGAGAGGTCAAACAGGATGAATTTGAGGGGGATCTCATGCCTGCACAGCCCCATGAGCCCCTCAATCTCCCCGAAGTGCAGTTTTCCCAGTACGCTATGTGCGAGACGAGCTCCAGCCCTCTGAAGATGCATTGTCTCGTTTGGTGGATCTGACGCTGGGGATGATGACGACATTATGTCTCTCACCGCACCAGGCGAATGGTCAACTGATGATTCTACCGTCCCTCCCCCCAGCGAGGGCAAGGACCATGTATGCGCCACTGACAGGGAGATGCTTCGCGTCCTTACAAGGGTGGTCTAAGAACTCAACATCGAGTGGTCTCCCCCAGAGGAACCTGGGCAGTCTCACCTTGAAGAGTGTTTCTTGCAGTCCGGATGCCGTCAAGCGACCGCGTCCCGCAGATTTTTCGCCCCTCTGAGATTGAGCGGCATACGCATTTTGAACTACCTTGACGATTGGCTGTTACTGGCAATCAGAGGCTCTGTTATGCCAGTACAGATACTTACTGCTCCAGCATCTAAACAGCTTGGGACTCAATGTATTCTGGCCGAAAAGCACGCTCTCCCAGCCAAAAATATCTCCTTTTTGGGAGTCCGCCTTGACTCCACGAGCGGGCGTGCCAGGTCATTCTACAGTGTCTGTCTCAGTTCAAACTAGGGAGAACACTTCCACTGAAGCTGTTCAGAAAGCATTGGGACTTATGGTGGTGGCATCAGCCGTCATCACATTAGGTCTCTTACACATGAGACCTCTTCAGTGCTGGCTGAAGCACCGTGTTCCACAACATGCTTGGCGCCAAGGGCGCATGCGCATTACTATATCCTGCCGGTGTATAGCTGCATTGGTACCATGGACAACTCCTGCAGTTTACCAGCCAGGTGTCGCACTGGGGCAAATTATCAGGTGGAAAGTGGTGACTACGGATGCTTCCAACACAGGTTGGGGGGCAGTGTATGATGGAAGCCCGATTTTCGGCACCTGGAAAAGGTCCGAAGAGGGCGTGGCATATCAACCACCAAGAGCTATCATCTGTAATTCTAGCCTTGATGGCTTTTCAGTCAGACATAGTGAACTGTCATGTCCTGGTTCGCTCAGACAACATGACCGTTGTAGCATATATAAACCGCCAAGGTGCAATTAATTCACCGGCACTGTTGAAACTGACATGGCACCTCCTCCTATGGAGTGAGCATCATCTCCTCTCCCTGAGAGCGACAGAAGTCGCAGGCCACCTGAATTATGGCACGGACCTACTGTCATGCCAAGAGGTGATACCGGGCGATTGGTGACTTCATCCTCAAATGGTGTTGAGGATTTGGGAAATATTCGGCAAAGCAGAATTTAACTATTTGCCTCAGAGGAGAATGACCACTGTCCCCTTTGGTATTTGAAGTCCCAAGCCCCGTTGGGAACGGATGCAATGGCACACAATTGGCCAGAAAAACGCAAATATGCATTTCCTCCAATATGCCTGATTCACTCTGTCATATGCAAAGTCTGAGAGGACAAGGAAACGGTGTTATTAGTTGCACCAAAATGGCCCAAACATCCATGGTTCCGGAAATGATGGAGATGCTATGCAGTTCACCATGGGAAATACCACTGAGGAGGGCACAATATGGGATCCCCAGCCCCAGCTGTGGAACCTGTATGTGTGGCCCCTGAATGGGGTGCTCTACATGTGCCAGAACTGACGCATTCATTCATGAACACCATTTTACAAGCCAGAGCACCGTCCACAAGATGTTTTTTACTGATTGGTGTCTCTCGTATAGCAAGGACACAGTAAACTGCCCTATAGATGACATTCTAATATTTCTTCAAGAGTGATTAGACGCAGGACTCACCCCGTCAACGCTCAAAGTGTATGTGGCATCTATATCTGCATATCACGCACATGAAACTGGTGCCTTCCTTAAAGGAACAAGATGATTAAACCCACCTTGACTGGCTACAGTCCCGACTTGGGACTTAACTTTAATCCTCTGTTGATTTGTACATGCTATCCATTAAGACTGCACTACTGCTGGCTCTGGCCTCAGTAAAACTAGTAGGTGACCTGCATGCACTATCAGTCGACAATTCATGTCTGGAGTTTGGCCCCGGTCTTATAAGAGCCACTGTAAAACCCAGAAAAGGCTATGTACCCAAGGTTCTGACCACACCCTTCAAAGCACAGGTGGTTCACCTTCAGGCCTTCTTCCCTCCTCCATGTATTTCAGATGAGGAACAATCATTGCATTTGTTATGACCTGTGCAGATGCTACACACATATGCTGAGTGTACACACCAGTTTAGACTGTTTGATCAGCTCTTTGTATGTTATGGAGGACGCACAAAAGGAATGTCCATCTCTAAGGAAAGACTTTCTCACTGGATTTTCAATGCAATTACCCTGGCTTAGGAGTCGCAGGGTCAGAATATTATATGATATTAAATATTAAAATATTGACGTTATTATAGAGAGTTTTCAGATAGGTTGTGTATGAAGGCACTCCCCATATGCGTTAATACGCAAGGTCTCGTGCCCTTCATTTCAGGGAACCGAGGTTACATACGTAACCAAGATGTTCATCTGGATTTCTGTTTGCACTTTAAATTGATTACGATAACTTGTGAATCTACAGATTCATAAGAAAGAACCAACACAAAAACTTTATTTGTTTGAGAATCGGACAGCAATAATGGTAATATGGAACATCAGGGGTTTCTAAGTCTGTAACTATGACACAACAAATATAAGGTACATCTATATATATATATATATATATATGGAATGTATGCAACACAACAAGAACTGACAACACAAGTCTGAGCTAACGAATCACTTTGACTGAATCTTTAACTGCAAACAAAAAGCTTTTAATGCAAAGCAGCCGAACACTGCATTTGGAATCTGAACTAGAGGTTTATCACATGAAAGTTGAATGAGGACATCCATTAATTTGGTTGTTATCATGATTTATGTATAGCTTGCTTTTTATAACATGTTCCTGCTCATATTGCATTTCTTCAGAATTCACTGAAATAAAAAATTGTTTGGAGTGAAATGCACTTAAACTAGGCTGAATTTCATCAGATATTCAGTTTCCTTGTGTACAAATGTTTTTTGGCCATGCTTTAGGTATAAAAGTTTTTGTATTTTCCAGTATTTACTCTAGCTTTCTTCCATTTCTCCAGAGACCTCTGTAATTTGTGTGGCATATGTATTACGCATAATGAGTAAACTTCACAAAACTACCACACAATGGACAAGTCCATGTGATTGGCAGATCATTTTAAGAAGCTAGAAAATTTACATGATATGGTGTTTGCAACCCATTTTACTTCAGTAATCTGAAACTCAATGATTTGAGTTTATTCAACGGATTTGAGGATTTACAAAGAGAAATAAACATAGGGTGATACTTTTATCCATTTATCCATCTGAATTTATTGGATCATAAGAAGTGTTCTCTGTATGACAAGTGGCTTAAGAGAAGGGTTGAAAAATATAGATGACATGCCGACATTATCTGAAAAGGAAAGTCATATCAGTTATTACATGACAAGACAAACTTTTTTTTTGTATAGTGTGCACTGATGAATCACTCACAATAAGACCAGCAACGTGTATAAGATGTGTATTGACAGATGCACTGGAAACCTGTCAAGAACATGTCCTGGTCATATTTCACCCTAAAAGAATGAAGCCTGTTTTAGGTAATTTAAGTTTTTTGCATGTACATGCTTTACAATTGTAATAATTAAATTAACGTTTTATGCAGCAGCGATAGGCTATATGTTTAAAGCATATTGTGCAATAGTAGGGTGTAAAGTAAAACATTATCCTGTATAACTGCAGAATACAAATGCACACACAAACACACACACACACACACACACACACATATACAGTATATATATATATATAGAGAGAGAGAGAGAGAGAGAGAGAGAGAGAGAGAGAGAGAGAGTAATGAATGACGCTCCTATCCCTTCAGCCGACTGCCAGAGGGAGCCCTCTCCTGAATACTGACACTGAACCATTTCTTCTATGGTGACTTCCTGTTTGTATCATATATATAAAGCCATGCCTTGCCAATGTTACCTTGTGAAGTATTGCCAGTTTCGCTGCCTTGCCAAGTGTTATTTTCATTGCCTGTTTCATTGCCTGCCTGTTATGACCATTGTGCCGCCTTTACTGGATTACCGATTTTGGATTACCATTTTGCTTTGTTTGCCTGGTTGTACTGATTAACTGTTAACGACTACTTGCCTGTTTCATGATTCTGACTCTGCCTTGTGTTTTGGACTTGTATGCTGATTGCATATGAAATAAACTTCCTGCTTTATTTCATGAAATAAACGTCCTGCTTTTGGAATCTACCTTCGCCTCCATGTCAAGTCCCTTACAGAATACTTCGCCACCAATTAATCCAGCAGAAGTTTCTCAGCTCCAGGCTGCATTCGCTTACCAGAGAGAACTTCTCAAAAGTTACCAGGAACAACTGAACAACCTAAAGGCTGCAAATGAGAACCTTACCCATTATATCTGTTCTTTCACATCGTCACAATATACACTGGTAAGATTCGCTTTCCCTGATAAATTTGATGGCTCGCCAGAGAAATGTAATGGGCAAGGTCTATTTCTCCTATCAACAAGAAATGTCCATTTATGATATTACTTACCGGAAAGCCATTAGATTGGGCCTCAGCTGTTTGGGAGAGTGATAATTGACTTCATGTCGTTTGATTACTTCGCTTCCCAGATCCATTAAATGTTTGAGTACACTGAGGGAGGTAAAGATGTCTCTGTTCAGCTGCTTCATGTACGCCTCTGTTCACATTCCGCAGCTGACTTTGCATACACTTCAGGACATTAGCAGCCCAAAGTGGATGAAATGAGATCGCACTCAAGATTGTGTTCTGAGAGGAACTTTTAATTTAATGCTTGCTGAATTTATTTAATTGGCTCTGAGGAATCTACTATGCAACTCACCATGCACCAAGATGAGTTCCAAATCACAGACTTTGGTCCATAATAAAGTGCAGGCATGCTCCAACTTCCCTGAATCTATTAAGATCGCTTATGCCCGAGTTTTAGATGAAGAACGTGATCAACAAAAAGAACGACTGTTACTACTGTGGTGAGAGGAATCATTGAAACTCTGCATGACCTCACAAAGGCATGAAATACATAGACTCCAGAACTAATGTGAGTACCAAGAGCATTTCATCTCCCACACACCACTGTTTCTCCCTTCCCATTGTACTCTCCTTTGATGAGATCAAATGTGTTTCTGCACTTGTTGACTCAGGGGCTGCTATGAATTTGATTCATCAGGAGCTAGTCAAAGAACTCCATATCCCTACAGTACCTTGTATACCCACCATTAACATTACTGCTGTGAATAATGCATCGATAGGCACAGGCATCACTCACCAGACTGTTCCAGTTACATTGAGAATAGATCTATTTCACACAGAAGTCATAACTCTGTATGTCATCAACTCACCCATGCATCTTCTCATCCTGGGCCATCCATGGCTGGCTATCCATGATCCCATCATCTCCTGGAACAAGGGTGAGTTAAAACAATGGTCAGACATTTGTCAGTCAAACTGTCTTCATGTCATCGTCACCATGCCACGTTTAACAACTAGCATTGAAAGTCCTGAAAACCAAGCTCAAGTCCAGGTTCCCAGGGAACACTCTTCTTCACAAGGTTCCAATTCACAGTCACCTACCACCTACTGCAAAACTGATGCACTCTCCCGTCATCACGATCCCCTTCATAACACACCTCATAACGAATCCATATTGCCGCCTCCTTTGATCATTGCACCCATAAGCTGGGACATAATGGAGGAGATCCAGAGATACCAACAAGCAGATCCTACACCACCAGAATGTCCTCCCACAAAACCGTACATATCACACACTCTATGCCAAAGAACGATCCAATGGATTCATACACTCCTCAGCACTGTACACCCTGGCATCCAGAAGACTATAAGCCTGGTATGTAATTATTTTTGGTGGCCCTCACTGTCTCTGGGGGTCTCACATTCTAAGACCCCCAGAGAATTGCCAGCCGGCCTTCTACAGCCACTGCCGATCCCTCAGAGAACCTGTTCCCACCTATCCATTGACTTCATCATCGACCTGCCAAACTCCACTGGGTATTCCACCATCTTCGTTATTATTGACAATTCTCTAAATCATGCAGACTAATCCCCTTGAAAGGTCTACCCACTGCCATGGAAACCGCTAACAATCTCTTCCAAGTTTTCAGGATCTATGGTCAGCCTTAAGACACGGTGTCTGACAAGGGACAACAGTTTACAGAGTCTGGCAGGCGTTCTGTAAACAACTTGACATCAACGTCAGCCTCATGTCTGGTTATCACCCTCGGGCAAATGGACAGGTGGAAAGGCTATACCAGGAAATTGGCAGGTATCTCAGGTCTTACCTGTGTCGAGAACAAGAGGTGGAGCGACTTTCTCCCATGGGCTGAATATGCCCAGAACTCTACGCCCCGCATCTCATCTACTGGACTCACTCCTTTCTAATGTTTGATGGGGATATCAACCTCCTATGTTCCCTTGGTCGGGAACACAGTACCAGTGGTGGATGATTGGATCAGGTGAAGCAAGCAGGTGTGGGACAGCACGCACGTCAGATTGTGGATCCAAGCTGATCGGCGGAGGCGTCCCCACCCCGACTATCAACCTGGCCAGAGAGTCTGCTATCTACACGGGACCTTAAGTTTTGGCTACCCTGCAGGAAACTCAGTCCCAGGTATGTTGGTCCATTCAGAATTGTTAGACAAGTCAATCCTGTAACTTATTGACTGGAGCTGCATGCTAACTACCGCATCTCTCCTTTTCATGTGTCATTGTTGAAACCTGTCCACCCAACATCTGGCCCCGGAACCATGCATCCTGAGCCGCCTCCTCCATTGGAGATTGACAGATCACCTGCTTACATGGTCTGAGAGATCATAGACTCAGGACCAGAGGAGAGATCATGGTTAGATGCCAAGGACATTCTGGATCCATCCCTGATCTGAGACTTCTACCAAGCACATCAAAATCATCGCGCACCACGACCAAGGGAACGACCAAGAAGAACACTGGGAGTTGTTAGTAGAAGGGGGGTAACGAATGAGGCTGCTATCCCTTCAGCCGAACGCCAGAGGGAGCCCTCTCCCAAATACTGACAGTGAACCATTTTTTCTGTGGTGACTTCCTGTTTGTATCACATATAAAGCCATGCCTGGCCAGTGTTACCTTCAAAACCAAAACAAATCACTTTATTGTCACACTACCATGTACACAAATGCAACAGTAGGTGAAAGTATTGTGTGCAGTTCCGAGCAACATAGCAGTCATGACAGTGATGAGACATATACCGATTACAATAAACAACATATTTACACAACACAATTTACATATCAAATGTACACATACACAACACAATAATAATATACAATGTACAGTAAACAATACACACAATATAGAGTGCACATACAATTAAAATATAAAATAAGAGTTTATAAAATATATATATACAGTAGTTATATTGTGGAGAATATATTTGACAGTCCAGTGTGAGATAATAAGATTAATAAAGTGCAGTGCTGATTATTGGTCATGAGAGATCAAATGTTCAAAAGTCTGATTGCTTGGGGGAAGAAACTGTCATGTAATCGGCTGGTGCTGGTCCTGATGCTGCGATACCGCCTGCCTGATGGTAGCAGTGAGAGCAGCCCATGACTCGGGTGGCTGAAGTCTCTGATGATCCTCCAAGCTTTTTTCACACACTGCCTGTTATATATGTCCTGGAGGGAGGGAAGCTCACCTCCGATGATTTGTATGGCAGTTCGCACCACCCTTTCCAGGTCTTTGCGGTTGTGGGCGGTGCTATTGCCATACCAGGCGGTGATGCAGCCAGTCAGGATGCTCTCTACAGTACTGGTGTATAACCATGTGAGAATGTGGTGGTTCATTCCAAACTTCCTCAGCCATCTCAGGAAGAAGAGGCGCTGGTGAGCCTTCTTCACAACAGCCTCAGTGTGGACAGACCATGTGAGTTCCTCAGTAATGTGGACACAGAGGAACTTGAAATTGCTGACTCTCTACACCAGTGCTCCATTAATGGTGATGGAGCTGTGTTCTCTGTCTTTCTTCCTGAAGTCCACTACAAGCTCCTTGGTCTTACTGACATTGAGGGAGAGGTTGTGCTCCTCCTCTCTGTAGGTTGTTTCATCATTATCAGTGGTGAGACATACCACCGTCGTATCGTCAGCAAACTTAATGATGGCACTGGAGCTATGTGTTGCCACACAGTCATGTTTGTATAGGGAATACAGGAGTGGGCTGAGAACACAGCCCTGCAGGGCTCCAGTGTTGATGGTGAGTGATGAGGAGATGTTGCTGCCCATTCTAACCACCTGACGTCTGCCTGACAGGAAGTCCAGGATCCAGCTGCACAGCGAGCTGTTTAAGCCCAGAGCTCAGAGTTTCTCATCAAGCTTGGAAGGCACTATGGTGCTGAATTGAGCTGTAGTCTACAAACAGCTACAACAGTGTGTACAAACAGCATTCTCACATATGTGTTCCTTTTTTCCAGGTGGGAGAGAGCAGTGTGTTTTGTAGATGCAATGGCATCATCAGTGGAGCGGTTTTTGCAGTAGGCAAACTGCAATGGGTCCAGAGAGGTGAGCAGCACAGAGCAGATGTGATCTCTGATTAGCCTCTCAAAGCATTTGCTGATGATGGGGGTCAGAGTAATAGGATGCCAGTCATTTAGGCAAGTGATTTTGGCTTGCTTCGGTACAGGCACAATGGTTGACATTTTGAAGCATGTGGGGACTACAGGCAGGGAGAGGGACAGGTTGAATAGCCATTTGGTTCGTGCATGCTCTGATGACGCAGCCCGGAATGCCATCTGGACCCACGGCTTTACAGATGTTCAGCCAACGGAAGGATCGGGTTACATCCGCAACAGAGACGGAGAGTGAACCAACCTCTTTAGCATCGGCCACGGGTGCTCTCTCCACGAGGGTGCTGATGTTGTCCTCAAATCGAGCATAAAATGTATTAAGCTCATCCAGGAGAGAGGCAGCGGTGTTCACGGCAGAGTTTTTAATTCCCTTTGTAGTCCGTGATGATGTTAATTCCCTGCCACATACTTCTAAAGTCGTGGTGTTGAACTGTCCTTCAATTTTGTGCCTGTACTGGTGTTTGGCTGCACTGATAGAGTTATGGAGGGCATAACTGGTTTTTTATGCTCCTCCTCGTTCCCGGAATTAAAAGTGGAGGTCCACGCATTAAGTGCCGCGTGAACATCGTCGTTAACCCATGGTTTACCCATGGTCGTAGATCCGTATTGTTTTGGTTGGCACAACGTCCTCTACGCACTTCCTGACGAAACGCGTTACGCTATCAGCGTAAACCTCGATGTCATCATCAGAGGCGGACCGGAACATCTCCCAGTCCATGTGATCAAAACAGTCTTGTAGCATAGAGTCTGATTGGTCCGACCAGCACTGGATCTTTCTGAGGGTGGGTGCTTCCCATTTCAGTTTCTGCCTGTAAGCGGGCAGAAGCAGAACAGAAGAGTTGTCTGATTTGCCAAATGGTGGGCGGGGGAGGGATTTGTAGCCATCCTGGAAAGGAGAATAGTAATGGTCCAAAACCCAGTCCCCTCGTGTGTTGAAGCTGATGTGTTGGTGCTATTTTGGTGGTATTTTTTAAAATGGGCTTTGTTAAAGTCCCCGGAAACAATGAACACGGCCTCAGAGTGTGCAATTTCCTGCTCACTTATAGTTCCATACAGTTCCTTGAGTGCCCGGTCTGTTTCGGCTTGTGGGGGGATGTACACAGCTGTGATAATGACCGCTGTGAATTCCCTCGGTAACCAGAATGGTCGACACAGAAGCATGAGATATTCCAGATCAGGAGAGCAGAAAGACTTGATAAAATGTACGTTCCTTTGATCACACCGTGATTTGTTGATCATAAAACATACACCACCACCTCTGCTTTTACCTGAGAGGTCTTTCGCTCTGTCCACTCGGTGCACGGAGAACCCTGCGGGTTCGATAGCCGAGTCTGGAATCTCCACAGACATCCAGGTTTCTGTAAGGCAGATAACGCATTAATCCCTCATCTCTCGTTGGAAAGAGATCCGTGCTCTCAGCTCGCAGAGCTTGTTGTCCAGAGATTGAACATTTGCCAGTAGTATGCTGGGTAGCGGGGGTCGATTAGCACGATGTCTTACTCTGATGAGAACGCCAGCTATTTTTCCCCTTTTCCTTCTGCGTTTCCGTGGCCGGGCAGCCCAGACAAAGGGCTCCGCTGGCGTGTTTGTAAACAGCAGGTCGGCATTGAGGAATTTGAAGTCCGGTTTTCAGTGTGTAATTGCAGAACCAATTTCCAAAAGCGTTTGTCTGTCATATACAATAAGGCAGACAACATCCAAGACAAAAAAACTAAAAACTGTTAACAAAACAAACAATAAACTGCAGTGTTGTGTCAGAGCTCGCAACGCAGCAGCCATACTCGGCGCCATCTTGAGTTCAGTTTCAAAGTATTGCCAGTTTCACTGCCTTACCAAGTGTTATTTTCATTGCCTGACTGTTATGACTATTGCGCCTGCTTTACAGAATTACCGATTTTGGATTACCATTTTCCTTTGTTTGCCTGATTACCTGTTAATGACTACTTTACCTGTTTCACGATTCTGACTCATACTTGTGTTTTGGACTTGTATGCTGATTGTAAATAAACTTCCTGCTTTTGGATTCTACCTTCGCCTCCATGTCGAGTCCCTTACACACACACACACATATATGTATATATGTATGTATGTATGTATGTATGTATGTGTATATATATATATATATATATATATATATATATATATATATATATATACACACATGCATTAAATGGCCACAAAATTAAAACCCCTTCCTAATATTGTGTAAGTCCCCTCGTGCCGCCAAAACAGTGCCAACCCACATCTTAGAATAGCATATTTTTGGAGTGATAATTATTAAAGGCCAACCTTTTGAGTTGAAGCCTCATGTTTCCCGTTTCCTCCTTTCACCCCACAATGAACCCTGTTACATATATATATATATATATATATATATATATATATATATATATATATATACCTTGGTACGTATTACCATTACTGTGGTACATGTCATTTCAAGCCGTGCTAATGTCTTGGTACATTATGGTACTTTTAGTCATTTTGTGCACTGTTTTGGTTGGAAAATATCTTTACCTGCAATACAGAGTTATTCACAAGATGCACACTCAGGTGTTGAACTCACTGAAGACCTTCTTCATCGCTGGCAAACGATAGTATACAGGTTTGCTTTCATTGGTTTGAGGTAAATATTCAATTTCATCCATCCATTGCTCTGTTTGTTCTCTGTGTTCTAAAGATTCAGTGCACGTGTGAGCCATTCGAATGAATCGCAAACCGATTCAGACACTTTCAATCTTCCAGCTGCAGTCTCCTGGGCACAGTTATGATTTGGAGATCAATTACACCTCCTCACACTTGATGCATTTGCAGAGCATGTGTACAGTGTGAATATATAGGCAGAGCACGTACATTACAGTGCGTGACGTTAATGTATCTTACACTGAAAACCGAACGTATTGCTTTAGAAGACGTGGATTAAACCACTTGAGTCATATGAACCTTTTGCTGCCTTGATGTCCTTTTTGGCACTTGCGTGTCAGTTCCCATTATTTTTCATTGTATAGACATTCGTTCCATATCTCCATCAAAATATCTTTGTGTTCCACACAAGAAAGAAAGACATATGAGTTTGAGATGGCATAAGGGTGAATAAATTATAAGAGAATTATAATTTTGGGGTAAACGTTTCCTCAAATTTTGTTCTAGGATAACATATCAGACAGTGTCTTTAGAGAACGAAACTCCTCATTACTGCCCTATGTGGATGCATATGTTTTCGAAAGGGTGATACACTATGATCTGATGCATGAAACATCATGACATCAGATGTGCTTGTGTCCAGAGTTTTTATACAGTCCACTGTGCATGAAACCCACTGAGAAGTTGCACCTTAGGTAAGGAGTATGCAGTAGGC
Organism: Xyrauchen texanus; assembly: GCF_025860055.1. Classification (NCBI taxonomy): domain Eukaryota; kingdom Metazoa; phylum Chordata; class Actinopteri; order Cypriniformes; family Catostomidae; genus Xyrauchen; species Xyrauchen texanus. The sequence goes on from NC_068295.1 coordinate 37,355,660, forward strand.
TCAGTCTGTGGGCCTCAGGGCAGGCTGTTTGAAGTGAGCCTGAAAATGGATTATCAGGTGGCAGAAGAGTGAATCGGATTGTCAAGCCGCTTGAGGCAGGCTTCACACCAAAAACCTGCATGGCCATGAGAAAGCAGGCCACCCGGAAGGACACACAGCCTGCAAGCTCTCTTGCAATAGCCTGTGTTAATGCTCACTTTGTCACCCAAACAGGTCGAGAAAGATAATCAATAGCCTTTGATAGCTACTATTAGGATTTTAACAAGCTTTTCCTCACGCTGTGCTGCTCCTGAAGAGAGGATGGGGCACCTGCCTAGCTCCACGTCTTCCCTCTCTTTAATGTCGCCCTTTTCCAGTTTTAGTAACTTTTTAAACCTCATTCAAACAACTAACAACTATAACATGCAGTGCCAGTCCTCCCTACAAGCAAACTACATATGGTACATAGGGCCCCTGATCCTGCATGCAGTCAAAGCATTATAAATAGCCTAATACTGGTGTTTCTTTTCATGCAAATAGAACTATAATGGTAACAATTGTTATTTAACATGCAAATATAAATGTAATGTCAACTGTAGAGGGGTTGGGGGGAACTAATTATAATTATTATAATTAATTATTTAATTTTCATTTCAGACATGTGCCTGGTAATGAGATATGTAATGTAGTAGACGTTAGTATAGGCTTAGCATTGATGCCTTTTATACGCATCGATATTTGGAAGGTTGATTATAGATATGTATCAGGTTTTTTAAATATATAAATAGAAAAGACAGAATATTGTGCAATGAGTAGCTCTAACATATTTCTCAACACAACTTTGTTAAATCATGAGCTGCAGGGTCAGTAAAAGGGGGTCGCACAAAGGATGTAAAAATTCTGCATCAGTGGATGATATATTTTCATATAGCCTACACAATGTATTTTCAGCTACAAATTTGCATTTTTGTGGTTTAACAGCTTGAATAAAATCTATTCAAAGATACATACATATAGAGAAATTGCATAAGAATTTCTAATCATTCAGATTGCGCAGTTAAAGCAGTTTCATACACTAACCTGCAAGCTCATCAGCGTCACTTTCATTCTTGGAGTACAAAAACCTTAGTAACGTTTGTATTTATGCGTACCGTGCAAGGAGCTCTAAAATACTTGTCCTATGTTGTAATACCTTGCGACCTGCTTCAGTAAATGTTATGTCACCCCCTTTTGGTCTCCCAATGCTATTACGCCAGACATTCAACAGAGGCACAACTAAGTGAATTGAAAGCACTAATTAGGCTTCTAATTTAAAAGTCATCTAATGTTAATATATCGGTGCCTCAAAAATCTATTGATAAATTAGCATTCCAATCAGTAATCGATATATATTATGGCATAAATAAATGTATCATTTTTTTATTATGTTTGATTTGTTTTATGTTTTAGTTCTTTCAGTTCAGTGAACTCAGTAGCTGTATATACTGTATAGAGTTCTTGTTTTAGCTGTACATTCAACTTTCACAACTCTTGTTGTTTTTATCTTGCAATATAAATACTTAACTTGACTTAATTTAAGTCAAAATAAAACATGAATACTTTGTAATTAATGTTAACTTCCTGTAGCTGATATCCTTATTTTCTACTTTATTAGCACATTTTAAATTAAGAATAAAACATTTATTTTTACATCTGCCCTTTAGGGACAATTCTCACTTTCACCAGTAAGAGCAGCAGTACTTGCGAGATGCCAGTAACGTACAATTAGCTAAAGCAGGCACAAGTGCAGGCCCCAGTAATGCAGATGCAAGTGCAGTATGGCAGTTAAATAAAGTTTAGTCAACAATCAAATAAATAAGACAATGAGTACAGGCAGAAGGTCAGATAGTCCCGCCGATAGTAATTTGGTTTGGAGCGGGTCCCTCAAAACAAACAAAGGAATTTTGTAGTGCCACACAGACAGTGTTTACAATTTTCAGGAAATTATGAATGGCTTTAAAAATCGTATTTGCATTTTTTTTTAGCATTTTGCAACACATGTAAAATCAGTGTTTTTAAAGTGTTTGGTGGTATTTAGTAGGTGTACACAAATAATAACACACTACGTCTTCTACAGGAATGTCACCCTATTAGATACAGTATATAACTGTTAGGTCTTAATATTAAATACTGCAATCACTTCTGATAAATAATAACATCATCCGATTCTTATATATCTAAAAATATTTTCTTTAAATACCGTCAATGTCGTTTTTTATTTTTGTGTTTGTAGCTTGTAGCTCTTTTTGTAGCTTGACTGTAGTTTAAATACTGTAAATGAATATTCTGGATTCAAAAAGTTAAGCTCAATCGACAGCATTTGTTTACCACAAAAAAATCCTCTGTCCTTGTCTTTAAAAAAAGCAAAAAGCAAAGTTGCAGTGCCGCACTTTCAATGAAAGTTATTGGGGCCAATTTTTGGATGGTTTGAAGGCAGAAATGTGAAGCTAATAATTTTATAAAAGCACTTACATTAATCCATCTGTTTATTTGTTATTACTCATTTATTTGTGTTGTAAAATGGTTTAAATTGTCACTTTTACTGTTGTTTTAGGGTTTGTTGACATTACATTGTCATGGCAACAAAGTTGTAAAATTGGCTTTAACTTTACACCGAAAAGGTTAGTAAGTGATTTAATCAGACTAAAATCATATTAGCATGCACATTGTTTTTGTCTTGTTGCTATACTTTTTTAAACAGTGAGTATCAGTGTTTGTAAAGTGTTTGATGGCATTTAGATGTTGTACACAAATAATAACACACTATGTCTTCAAACTATTCTCTGCGTTCAGTGTAACCAAGAATGTCAAAATACGAACATTATTAAAAAAAGAGCTAAAACTTTGAGTGTCAGCAGCTCCTCTGATATTTGTGTATCCTACTGTTTGACAAGTGGCCTGTGCTTATCAAACCTCCACACATTGCTACTAAAAAAGCCTCATGAGCACCACCAAACTAAATCCAATTTACAACATCTGTGTTTGTCAGATCATTAAAATAATTGTTCCCTTTTCAGCTGTTTCCCTGCTGTTTTCTATCTATTTCCCCCTAACCAAATGATCTGTTCGTCTTAAAAGCTCATCCAAGTTTTTTCCCTTCTCTTTAAATTATGCTTTCACTTAGAACACATAACGCTAATGACAATAATTAACCAAGGATGGAGTCTGAATAATTACAGACAGAGAAGGGACTGCCATCCACAAGTTCTTGCTGAATCCATTTAAAGCTGATCAAGCCGTATTGTGTTTTAATTCCAGTACGTCTCGCCGGTGCTTTAGAGGACATTTCCTGAGGTTAAGCTTGATAAGTGTTGGGGCACCCCATAAAAGTTGTTTGCTTGTTCTTGCTTCTTGTTTTTGAAGTGTAAACTTTACATCATCAATGTGGGCTTGATTCATGACCTTCACAGGGTCAGGGGAAGGGGATATGTGTGGGGGTGATGTCACTTCTCCCCCACTGTGCCATGAGGGCAGAGGCTGGGTGAGAGGTGTGCGGTGACCCAGGTGGGTTTAATCTCCCCCTTACAGAGATTCAATAAGTCCTCATTACCGAGCCATGGGTCTGGATTCATTTGAGAACGTCACAGTTAACAATGTTATAGAGTGATGAAGAGGTAATGTAGCCTCTGCCATTCTCCATGCCATTCAGAATAATTCATCATCTGAAATCTTAGACTTTGCTCTCGCTTGCGCTGATAAGCACTTTCTTTTCCACCAACAGAGTAGTTTGAAACAAGACAAATTTGTGCAACTTCAATCCACCCGCTTGCTTGTGGTTTTAGCGTGCTGAGAACGTGTTGTATTTTAGCATGCTGAAACTGTCAGTGTACTACACCCTCTACAAGAAGTTGCGTCTCTAAATTCATCCCCCACTACAGCCATAAAATCACCTTTTTTATGTAAAAAAAAATCCACAACCATTGCACAATAAATTTCAAGACAATTTCACTATTAGATATGTTCCTGTTAGTATCTTTGTCTGTTTTTTGTATGGATTATAGGTACACCATCGGGCAGAATGGTTACCATTGCTGAATCATGCCATTCTCTACCAATCTTGGCTTGTTGACACGGTTACGGTTTCTTTTGCCACAGTGGTGCAGCAAAATCAGGATTTGAATGGATTGACTAGGCAAGTGACCAATCATGAGTCACTTCAGGTGTTCCACCCATTGATATTCATATGTAGATACCTTATAGGCCTTTATCACACTTCTTTGTTTGCAGAGCGTAAAAGGTAAAGCAACTTATGCTGCAGTCTGTTTCAATGGGCAGTGCTCACAGCACAGAATTATTATGGCCTATTTTATGTACAATTCATCTCAAATACTTAATCTAAACAGACATACCTCACCTTACAATCATTACTCATTACCCATGGAGGCCATCAGGGGGTGCTCACCCTGCGGTCTGTGTGGGTCCTAATGCCCCAGTGTAATGACGGGGACACTATACTGTAAAAAGGCACTGTCCTTCAGGTGAGACGTTAAACCAAGATCTCTGTGGTCATTAAAAATCCCAGGGCACTACTCGTAAAGAGCAGGGGTGTAACCCCTTCTCGTTCATGGCCTCCTAATAATCTTTTCTATTCTTCCCATAAGGCCTGCACCCCTGAGTCTTCTCTTTACTGTTGTACATGAAACTGGTGTTGAGCGAGTAGAATTCAATGAAGCTGTCAGCTGAGGACATGTGAGGACATGTCTATTTCTCAAACTAGAGACTCTGATGTACTTATCCTCTTATTTAGTTGTATATCTGATCTTCCACATCTCATTCTGTCCTTGTTAGAGCCAGTTGTCCTTTGCCTTTGAAGACTGTAGTGTACACCTTTGTGTGAAATCTTCAGTCCTTCATCCTTTTTGGCAATTTCATGCATTGTATAGCCTTCATTCCTCAAAACAAATGATTGACTGATGAATTTCTAGAGAAAGCTGTTTCTATTTTGGCATTTTTTACCTAATATTTATCATAAGACATGCCAGTCTATTGCATACTGTGCCAACACAAAGACAATGTTAAGCTTTATTAAATGAACCAAATAGCTTACAACTGTGTTTGATATAATGGCAAGTGATTTTCTAGTACAAAATGATACATTTAGCATAATTACTCAGGATAAGCTGCTGGAGTGATGGTACACACATATATACATATAGATATATATATATGTGTGTAACATTTTCAAAGTTTTCAGAGTTTTATGATAGTGAGTAGGTTTATGGAAATAAATCTTAACTGAAGCAATGCGATTTCAAATATATCATGGAAAACGTATTGAAAATTAGCAACAAGTCATTCAGTTCCTTATATGAAGAACTATTTCCACACAAAAGCAGTTTATGCAGCCATCTGAGGCGGCTTCTCCATGTCCTTACTTTCAAACCGCTCTCCTTGTTGACCTTTCCAAGATGGCACCACGGTTGATGGATCCAATCAAGACGGATAAGTATGTATATCTATGGTTCCACCAGCATGGTTATCTGTACTGAATTTGGTTTGCTTACTTTGATGAAAAATCAGTGCCACAAATGGTTGTAATAGTACCATACCAAACCATACTCATGTGAATATGCTACTTTACTGTAACTGCTAATGTGCTTAGAACCATTTGTCATGAAGGTGAAAAGTGTTTATGATAATTTTGTGCAAAAAACATTGTAGATATTTTTTAGATGTTAGTCTATGCACACATGCAGATGGATGTTTTTGACTGTTGCGTCACGTCTCGCACTATTAATTCAGTGTCTTCATAGGATTGCATATTTGAGACAGCTTTTAGGTATAAACCAGTTCAACTTTTAAGCAGTGTTGGGGAGTAGTTTTCTAAAAGTAGCTACACCACTACCTACTCAACAGTCATGGTCAGTATGTCTCCTTTTGATATGTTAAGTTTAGTTCAGGTTTTCAAATGTCAAATAAATTAACCCCAAGAAACATAAGATAATATTTATGATTAAAACATTAATGGCATTTAGAATTTTTTTTTTAGCTGCATTTATCAGTAGCAGCTATTTTCACAATGTTGTAGCTAAAAATTAACTTTTTAGAAGCATAATATTTAGTTATGTTTATCACATAAATTGTTATTATAAATTATTATTTAGTTATTTGGTTTTACTGTAGTAATATTGCAGTTACAACGACTGTAGTAACCATAGCTAATGTTGTGGTTAATATGGTTTTACTACAAATATAATGGTTACTATAGTTAAACTATGGTAAATATTTGTAAGTGAATTTCACACTATTAGATATATAACTATAAGGTTATATAATACAATTCTGCAATCACTTCTGATAAATTATAATAACATCTGATTGTTATATATATATAAAAAAATTATATTTTCTTCTTTAATTACCTTCAATGTGGTTATCTACCTTTTGTTAGTAACTATATATATATTTATTTTATTTTTTTTTTTTAAAGAGGAGTAGCTTGATTGTAGTTTAACTACTTTGAAGAAATATTATGGGTTAAATACATGTTAAGCTCAATCAGCAACAAGTGTTATTTACAACAAAACATAATTTAGACTCTTTCTTTAAAAAAAACGAATTTCTTTAAAAAAGGCAAACATTGAATTTGCAGTGAGCATGCCGTTACAATGGAAGTCAATGGGGACAATTTTTGGAGGGTTTAAAGACAAAAATATGAAGCTTATGAAATATGAATCTTATGAAAGAACTTACACTAATCCTTCTGTTAGAACTCATGTATTAGTTGAGATGTAAAATTGTTATACTGTCATTTATACAGTTGTTTTAGGGATTGTTGGCATTACATTGTCATGGCAACAAAGTTTTAAAATTTGCTATAACTTTACACAGAAAGGTTAGTAGTGATTTTATCACACTTAATTGGCACATTGTTTATGTGTTGTAGCTATTCTTTTGAAACGGTAAATATTTTAACGTTTATGGATTGGCCCCATTCACTTCCATTGTAAGTGGCTCACTGGAACCCAGTTTTTCTTAAAGAAAAGGAGGGGCAAGTCAAATCAATCTGTGGTAATCAATATTATGCCACAAATGCTGTCAATTGAGCTTAACTTTTATAGAACTCAGAATAATCCTTTAAATTATGAGTAACTTGGGAAGCTACTGTTTCAAAGTAGCTTCCCCAACACTGGTTTTGAGACAGTTGAGTATATAATGTGTGACATAATAATGTGTCCAATGTGAATGCAACATACGAAACACATCAGTTTGTGTTTTTACTCTTCAGAGCTTGATCAAGACCAACTAGTCGTTAACCCACTGACTAGTCGATTATGAAATGATGTAATCTAAGATTAGGACTTGTGTCCTTGCCGAGCAAGTTTGATCCGTTCCATTCAGAATTTGCTTTGATCATGATGATCTTGTTCGGATATGCCGACAGAGGGACGAAAAACAGACCAGCATTAATGGAAATTTCCTTTCCTTCCATCTCCTTATCCTATCTCTCCTTCTAGATCACAATCTCATCATACAACAATAAAACCTGGGAAAATGGGAGAGGGAGGGTTTTGCTGGCTGAGATTTTATGGAGTTTACAGTACTGCGCAGAGGGTGAAATTATTCCAAGCCAAGTTTAATTATTTCTCTCTATCAATGCAGCCGGCATACATAACTTCCTCGTTTATCTGATTACTGAAATATTAAATTCTGTTGAGCCCGAGCAAATTGACTTTGGTGCCAAGGTCTTGACAAGACACAGACACGGAGCTTCATGCATCAGTGAGAGTGTAACTGCATTACATACTGTACGTTCTGCTTCCCCTGCTGCTGATCTCAGAGAAGCCTGCACACTATAAAGAGAAACAGATGAGAGAGAGGATGAGCAGGTACATCCTCACTATTAGCCTTTAATTGTAGTAATCTTGTGGGCTGATTTTTGGACAGAAGCCTGGGATCTGGTGTAGGGTTTTTCCAATTTAAAAATTTCATGATTCTCTCTACCAATTTCAAAATCACTGCAAACACTAGTATGCTATTGATAACACTCCTTTATTTAAAAATGTAAATGTTAAATTTAAATAAAATAGCATATATTGGAAATATCGCTCAATTAATTAAACATTCTCTTACAAAAATGATGATTGCAATATTACTGCAATCTATGTAGTAAAAAGTGAAGTTTTGAGTAGTGCAATGATGCTGTACTGCTCAATGACAATCTGTACTGCACTCACAATGCCTTTTAACTGCAGTACTGATGTAGTATATCTGCACTCCACTCTGGTATAACTGTAGTACATTGCAAAATAATAGCAGTTCAGTGTACATGGGGGGCCACATTGTCCTCCTTTTGAGATACAATGTTCAACATTGATTTAATTCTTTTATCTTTTAAGTCAAGTAATAGTTGTTCTCATTCTAATGCATGATGCACAATTTTCTGAAGATTGTGACTGGTGGAATGTTCTGCCTGAAGCTCGACAAAGGTTGATACTTTTTATTAACACCCCGTGACGTAGAAACTGGTGGCCCCAGTCGGTTGACAAATTTCACTCTTTTTTGGAGAGAGAAAAAAGAGGAAAAGAGGCACGACTAGGCTAGCTTGTCCATATTTTCTGTCAGTCAACTTGTCCCCAAAGGGCCGTTCTACGCTCATAACAGCGTTGGGGGAGGTCACGTGTCGGCCTGGTGCGCTGGCTACGAGGCATACGGTAGTCTGCCCATCTCGCACCACCAGTTCACATAACACAGTTCAGCTAGTTGTGGCGTTTCATATGACCCCTAGTGTCACTACATTGACGCAAAAAAAAAAAAAACTGTTAAAGTGTCTTCATAAGAGCCTCTCATCTCCAGAGTGCAGCCGTGCACATGAACTATTCACCTGAACCCAAGAACAGGTGTTTTCCGCCCCACTTCCAGCCCTGATTAAGCCCCGCCATGCTTGCGTTCATCTTGTAAAAGGAGAGATTATTCAGATCCGAGCCGTCTTATGAAAACAACACATAATTAATCATAAAAACCCTGAACGCATCACTTCCCCTTCTGCTGCCCCACCTCTTTCTGGTATTCTCTCTATCCATTCCATTTGCTTTAGATTACAGGTCAGGTGGGCAAGTTCAGAGGATTCTACACGCTCTCTCCCTCCAGTAACATCAAGAGCTTACAATTGGCCTCTCTGTCATCCCTCATAATTACACAGGAAATGAGAGTAACTGGAGTGGTGTATTGGCATGGACCAAGACACCATGTAAAATGACCCAAATAAGCTCAGCATGCTTCTCGTCCGAACTCCTTTATGTACATTATCAGTTGTACTACACTGTAGGTGTGGATATCACTACATCATCTTCAAGATGAAATGCTCACATTTGGAGATCTGGATTAGAGCAGAGATTCCATGTTTCCTTAAAACCATAAAGGCTGTCTGCATTAGTTTTCACTGAAGTGCATCAAACGTAGTTCCCACTGCCTGGAATTCAGCAGAGCTTAAGGATAGTGGACTGATGGGGCTAATTCATAAGGTATAAAGTTGAATTATCTCCTGTCCCAATGATTCTGCAGTAATATAAAAATGCTGCTTATAATCTAAATATATAATATAATATAAAAGAGAGGTGCTGGATAAAGATTTTTTTTTTTTTTTACCTAGTTTAAACTGAATGCAAGTGCAACTTTACATGCAAATTTAACTTATCTTTCTCGCTTTCTTTTACAGTTTATCAAAGACTTAGGGACATTGAATAAATTATATAAAAAATATTTTGGATAATTGGAAAGTCATTGTACACTACTTCAAAAGATGAAAAAAGTGTTAAAACATTAAAAAATATATAAGTTGAATTTTACCGCACACCTCTGAACTTGTCTCCGCATGCAATATGAGGCCTAAATGTACATATTTCATATGATTACCCTCCCTACTGCTTAGATGGTGGTAGGAAGCGTTATCAAGCTTGAAATCAAGATCTACAGTGAAAAAGAGTCATATTTTGGTCTGATCTCACCCAAAACCAATTGGATCACTTCAGAAGACATGGATTTAACACTGGAGTCTTATGGATTACTTTTATGCTGCCTTCATGAGCTTTTTGGAGCTTCATAGATTTGGTCACCATTCACTTGCATTGTATAGACCTACAGAGCTGAAATATTCTTCTAAATATCTTTTTGTTCAGCAGAATAAGAAATTCTTACACATCTGGGATGACGGGGGGCTGAGTAAATGATGAGAGAATTTTCATTTTTGGGTGAACTATTCAATTGAAGTCAACATAAAATCTAAATCGACCCTCTTTACCGCATTAAACTTACTTTAATTTCTTAATAGGAATGCATCATTTCCAAAGAAAACCAAAAAAACAAATTGTATTTGTAATCTTTAAAGCTTTACTATGTAACTTTTGGTCCTTTAGCAGTTGGAGCATAAAACTGCAGGCTATTGCGGAGGATTTTTTTTTGTGCAAATTACGTGAGTTGGTCTTTGTCTCCACTATTCTGTGCTGACGAATCTGATGGTGGTAACTATGGTTACAGGTGATCATCTTGTCAGAGCGAATGTCACAAACAAGAACAAAACTCACCCCCTCCCCTAAAATAAATAAATACCGAAAGTAAGAGAAAGACTGATATCCGAAAATAAGTTTATGAGCAGGTAAGCATATCTTCCGGAGTTGTTTTGACTTAAAATAAATAGCATAACAAAAGTTGAGAAACAGCGATTGCAAGTCATGTCAGATAAAATCAAATGGTATGAACTATTATAACTTAGGTAGCAGGCAAATAGACCAAGGTTGTAACAAGTTTAGAGATTGGCAATCGTCACAGTTACTGTTGTAACCTCCCTCAGGGAACGAGACTTTGTGTTGAATGAAGTGACACAAGGGGTCTTCCTTGGAAGCCTCGCATACCTCTGAACTTGAGAAAAGGCCAATGAGAAATCCACCCCCGGACATACGGGTATAAAGGGAAGCAGGTGTGCATCTGTCAGTCAGGTTTTTGCAATGAGTAAACGAGAATAAGGTACTGGCATTTACAGTAGTAGGTTTAGTGTCGTGGCAGAAGAGACACAACATCTCGTTCCCTCCCTCAGGGTACGGAGGTTACAACAGTAACTGTGACATTCCCCTTCTGTCACTCACTCGATGTTGTGTCGAATGAAGTGACACAAGGGGTCCCATTCAAAAGCGCCATGCACTAGACCGTGTTACGTGAACTGCTAACAAAGGTGCAAGCAGGCTGCTGCGTGCTGGAGGCAACTGTATCGGCTGCACGTAACCCTCCCCAACGCCCCCAGAAAAGGCGTCATATACTGACCTTAGGTTCCCAGCACCCCTGAGGGGGGAACAGGTGTTACATGATTGCATGGGAGCAAGCCCGGCAGCCGCGCCCTTTTCTCTCTCTATGTCTGAGTGTGAAGCGGCTGGGGCATCTTAATGCTATGAAATGTGTCGGGGAAGGTGGTCTTTCCCGATCCTATTCTTTCAGGGGGAAAATACCCTGCAGAGGCCATATCCAGCCCAGACTAGGGAGAGGTGACATGTGGCAAATACAACACGTGGGTTGGTGAAGCCGTACGTGGGAACGGCGTGGTGGTAGGTCCTGCCTGATGAGGGAGGAGCTCTACAAACACGCCGACCGGGGGCAGTGGGACTGCCCAAGGGAGACGCGGGTCCACCGAGAGGGGTACCGTACCGCAGAAAATACATCACAGGGAGTTGCCTGAAGAGGGAATTAAGTCTGTGGAGCCCTACCCCAGTACAGAACACTTGTGGCTCGTAGTTGGTCTGGTCACAAATTGCTCCACTGAATTCGCAGGCCAGAAGGCTAGGGAGGAGAACATCCAGGAAGCGATGCTTAGTGGCTAACCTGGGAGAGAAAGCGCATTGGATCAACTTGGTGAAGGGCGCTGTGTGCAAGCGGAACACCCGGTCGGTTGTTCCGCATTACAGAGTTCTACAGGCTCGGACCTGACAAAACACGGGACGAGACCGACTCAAACCTGAGATTATAAAATCTCACAAAGGTATTGGGTGTTGCCCAGACCGCTGCTCTGCAGATGTCTGCTAGGGAGGTGCCGTTGGTCAGTGCCAACAAGGATGCCACACTTCTCGTCGAGTGTGCATGAACCTGCAAGGGGGCTGGCATGGCCTGGGTCTGGTAAGCCAGAGAGATGGCGTCAATGACCCAGTGAGCTAACCTCTGATTGGAGACGGCCACCAAAGCAGACAAAGAGCTTCTCAGAACATCTAAATCTCTGCGTGCGATCCAAATAGATATGCAAAGCACATACACAGCAACGAATGGGCTGGCTCTGCCTCCTCCCGGGGCAGCGCTTGCAGGTTCACAACCTGATCCCTGAAGGGGGTCATAGGAACCTTGGGCACGGAGCCCGGTCACAGCCTCAGGATAATGTGAGTATGTGCCGGAACGATCTCCAAGCAGATGTCGCTGACAGAGAACGCTTGCAGGTCCCCAACCCTCTTGATGGACGCTAGCCCTATCAGGAGGGCCATCTTCAGGGAGAAGGCCTTGAGCTCAACTAAATTAAGCAGCTCAAAGGGGGGTATCTGAAGGCTCGAGAGGACCACTGAGAGATCCAAGGAGGGGAACAGGCTTGGCCGGGTAGGGTTCAGTCTCCCGGCGCCTCAAAGGAACCTGATAATCAAGTTGTGCTTACCCAAGGACTTGCCGCCCACTGCATCGTGGTGGGCCGTATAACGGCTACATACACCTTCAAGGTGGAGGAGGACAGTCTCACTTGCAGAAAGGAAAGCACTGACCAAACTGCGCATCTCTGCGGGTCTTTGGCTCGGGAAGAACACCAATTTGCGAACAAGCGCCAGTTCAGAGTGTAAATTTGCCTGGCGGAGGGAGCTCTGGCTGGTTGATCATGTCTACGACTGCAGGTGGTAGATTACTCAGATCTTCTGTGTCCCGTACAGGGGCCAGACATGGAGGTTCCAGAGGTCTGAGCGCGGATGCCAGTGGTCTTGGTACCAGCTCCGGTGCGAACATCTGACTGCCCGGGTCGTCCGTCTCAGGAGGGCTTAAGCGCTTTCCTGGTCCTGGAAGGGGTCCTGGAGACGGGGTGTGTCCACCACCGCCGGCGCTGCCTGTTGTTTGACTGCAGGGGGACGTCCTCAGCGGGCAGCTGGTTTGGCGACGCCGTGGCATGATGTGAGAAATCGCCTCCGTCTGCCTCTTCACCGGCGAAAACTGCTGGGAGACGGGGCATTGAGAAATTGTGCCTTGTCAACGTCAAGCATCTCGACCATGTTTAGCGAGATGTGGCGTTCCTGGACCACGAGGGTGTCTATCGCCTGCCCGAGGCAAAAAATTTACAGAATACACATACGTAATGCTGAGGAAATAACAGAAAGAAAAATACAATTAAATAGGTAGTATTTCCTAAAGCAAAAATGCATGTCCATGTGGACCTTATAGAGTATACAGTACAGTATACTTGCACAAATGTAAAGGACTCATACATTTATATTAAATAAAATAATTTGAATCATGGATATATAAAAGTGCTTATGAGATTAATTTACCCAGTTTATCCATAAAATATGGATTTATACACAGATATATGATACAATTTATGAGAACATGTACAGTGAGGGCAAGCTGCCCAGCCTTAAATGCTGTGGAGAAACAGTCCACAGACACGTGGGCTTGAATCATGCAAACAGCTTTTGGATCTGTGAACAAAAAACAAACCCACAATGAGCCTGGTGAGATGAAACAAGCACTCATGGAATCGAGGCGTGATTTGCTGTTGCAATTAAGTTTTATCATTCTGAAAATGTGCTTTTTATGAGATGAATAGACATTTGTAGCATAAAAATCTTCATATAAGGAGATACAATGAGATGACTGGAGGGGCTTTGTTGGAACTGCTTCACAGGGAGATGTGAAGAGAGAGAGAAGCGTGCCGAGAGACAGACAGAGAGAGATGGAAAGATAGAGAGAGAGAGAGAAAAGAGCAGAACACAAGGGATCTTCTAAGGAAGAGGGAGAGAGAGTGAGAGAAAAGGATTAGGCTGATAGAAACTTGGCATGACCGTGTCTCTGAAGATGGCTGTCTATGCATTTCTCACTGTCTGAATCAAAGAAGCAGAAACACAACACATACACATTCTGCCTCCAGCTACATGCACCACTGCTGCCCAATTAAGGCAACGGTGAGGACAACGGCAATCAGCGGAGTACCTCTTCTTTTCATGGTTGGGGAAGCATCCTCCTTTGGATGGAGCCCTATTCGTTCTCTTGGAAAATGGCCCAAGAAAACTTATTCTGCTTGTTTGTAAGCAGAAAAAAAACGTACTGTTATATAAACAATTTCCCCAGGAGACATAACTCTGCCAAAGTAAAACCGCTGGATAAAATTTAATTATCAAGAGAGCTAAATTTCATAAAACAGTCCTTGTCAATTCATGACAAAGAAGCAAGATCCACTCCATCTATATCAAGCTGTGTTTCACAACAGCATAAAGACTACAACTGTAATTTCCAAGTAAAACATCAAAACTGTGGCGATAAATATTGCATTGTATGTTGGTATTTGAGAACTTACAGTACACTGACAGTTTATTAGTTTTAATTGTTATGGCTAGCAAAACCCCAAGGTCAGAAATGTATTCTACTTATGTAAAAAAGACGCAGACACGAATGTTTGGCCAACCCATTGCAAGCATATAGTTGCCTTGTACTTGCTTATCCGGTGTTCTGCCTTCTGCCTGTGTTCCCTTGCTGCAGTGCTGAATATGTAACGCATTCGAGATATGTTATAAATTGCGTACTGACACATTTCAGAACACAAAGAAACTATGGTGTGTTTCACTACAAAGTTGTGGCACTTTTGCACATGGTATTTTAGTGCACACACCTGGGTCTTATTCACTACCAACCCATAAGCTAGTTTAAGAAGAAATAATTAGCACTGAAATAGAGATATGTCTTGACTATTTCAATTAAGTAATTATTGGGGATGTCAATCGATTACATTTTTAATTGATTTAATTGCATGACATGCCAATTATTTAATCACAATCACAGTTATTGCATACATCATTATTTGCTGAGAAAGCCCCCAAATAAAGATAATTCATATAAATAATGCATAATAATTCAAATATTTCTAAATATAATGCATAAGGCCTATAAGCAATATACATCGATGAGCCAAATCATTATGACCACTCACAGGTGAAGTGAATAACGTTGATCATCTCCTAGCAAGGCCACATGTCAAGGTCTGGGTAGATTAGATGGTAAGCTAAAAATCAGTTCTCGTGGTCAACATGTTGAATGCAGGAGAAATGGGCAGGAGTAAAGACCTGAGCAATTTGACAAGGGCCAAAGAAGACTGGGTCAGACCATCTCTGAAACAGCAAGGCTTGTGGGGTGCTCCCAGTCAGCAGTGGCGTGTACCTACTGACAGTGGTCAGATGGGGGACAAACCACAATCCAGCGACAAGGTGTTGGGCTCCCAATGTTAATCGATGCGTGAGGGCAATGAAAGCTATCCTGTCTGATCCGAACTGACAGAAGGTCTGCTGTGGCACAAGTCACAGAAAATGTAATGATGTTTATGGGAGGAATGTGTCACAACACACAGTGCATCACACCCTGCTGAGTATGGGACTGCGTAGCCGCAGACCGGTCAGAGTGCCCATGATGACCCCTGTCCACCTTAGAAAGTACCTCCAATGGACACGCCAGCATCGGAACTGGACCTTGGAGCAGTGGAAGAAGGTTGCCTGATCTGATGAGTCTCATTTTCTTTTGCAGCACATGGACGGCCGTGTACAGTGGCCTCTTTCAGCAGGATAATGCGCCCTGTCACACTGCACACATTGTTCAGTAATGGTCTGAGGAAGAGTTCATGATGAAGAGTTCAAGGTGTTCCCCTGTCCTCCAAATTCCCCAGATCTCAATCCGACTGAGCAACTGTGGGATGTGCTGGACCAACATGTCCAATCCACGGCATCTCCACCTCACAACTTATAGGAATTGAAGGATCTGCTATTAATGTATTGGTGCCAAATACCTCAGGACAACTTCAGGGGTCTTGTAGAGTCCATGCCTCAGTGGTTCGGCGCTGTTTTGGCAGCACGTGGAGGACAAACTGCATATTAGTCAGGTTGCTATAATGTTTTGTCTCATCGGTGTATAACAGTTCTATGGGTTGAAAATCAGTTTGAAATAAATTGCGTTATTGAAGTAGATGAATAAAGAATTGATAAGACAATACAAAAAGTGGCTTATGAACTCAATATATTGTTTGTTTTATTCTCATATCATTGAAAGAGTCTACAATAGACAGCAATCTGAGTTTGTTAATGTGTCTAGTTCTCACAGTTTGCGTTCTTGCATTCCATCTGCGCTATTTTTATTGTTACTCTATGTATGTGTACATGCTCGGATGGACATGTTTGGAGCATCTCACTGGTATTCAGCGACATGAATGTTGCATTTTTAGGACACCTGTCAAGTTATAAGTAGTGGAAACTTATCATGTCTCAAGATTACTATATACTGTTGTGTTTCGCCCACCTGTTGCACTTCTACCATGAGCAGTTCTCATTCTATGGCTGTGTTGCTTGTGTTGCTTTGTGACGTGGCTCGTAAAAACAGATGTACTTTAAGCTTGAATTGTTTGTATGGTAGGAAAATTCATACTTTTATTACAGAATATATGTGCACCTCAGTCGGCATGATTAATTGTGTTCATTTTTTTTTATATAATTAATATAATTAGAATGCCCAATTCCCAATGCGCTCTAAGCACTCATGGTGGCATAGTGACTCACCTCAATCCGGATGGCGGAAGACAAATCTCAGTTGTCTCCATGTCGAGATTGTCAATCTGCACATCTTGTCACGTGACTTGTTGAGCACGTTTCCGTGGAGACGTAGTGCGTGTGGAGGCCCACGCTATTCTCTGCGGCATCCACACACAACTCACCACACGCCCCACCGAGAGCGAAAACCACACATTATAGCTGTCACGAGGAGGTTACCCCATGTGACTCTACCCTCCCTAGCAACCGGGCCAATTTGGTTGCTTAGGAGACCTGGCTGGATTCACTCGACACGCCTTGGAATTGAACTCGCGACACCAAGGGTGGTAGTCAGAGTCAATATTCGCTGATGTACCCAGGCCCCAATTATCAATCCTTGTTGTGCAAACATGCCTTCTTTCTGTTAATTAGACTAATTTGGACATTCCACAAAACAATTTTTCCAGTGCAGTTATCATTGCGCTATTACCACCCAAAATCTAGATTATGATCTAGATAAACTTGCAGCAAATATCTTATTTTCACATGCAACTGAGCTTCGCTGCAAATGTTTGCCAGAGGTTTACAGCTCTTCACCGGTAGTGGTGAACTTGCAACAAACCTTTGGCGACAATGAAGAGTTTCCTGCTAAGCTCATTTGCATGTGTAAATAATGAGTGGCAAATTTGCGGCAAGTTTGCCAGAACTCTTGATTTTTGAACAGTGTTTTTATCAGGTGCAATTCATAAATTCATCCATATGTGTTTTGGGCCTAAGTGTTAAACTTCATCATGTATCTCATCCTGCATCATTGCTTTGGACATGAATGATTCCTTGAAATGATGCTCATTAAGAAGAGGTGTGCTATTTTTGCCTGGTGGATGATAAAACGGGTGACACAATTCTATCCATACCTATGGACCACAATATCAGAAACTTGAGGGTGAACTCTTTTAACTTTGACCACTAAGCAACCAACTGGCAACCCTCCAGAACACCCTAACAACCACACAAAACACCCTGGCAATCACTCATAACACCCTAGCATCATGGCCGAGTTCTGCACAGGAAATCACCACACACTTTTTGTAGTTGTTCATATTGTACGCTACTATCATATTTTCGCTACTACTATGTGTGATTAGACACCCTCACTGGTAATTTGAGCATTATTTCAGGTCCAAAACACAAGAGGAATTAAAGACAAAGCAGAAGTTAGAAAATACCTGCTGGCCCAAAACTGCCTCTCCATCTGCCTACCTCTTGGACGCAGTGCTTGTACAGAGAATCTCCCAGCTACGCTTCATTGGGGATAACCAAGCAAAAGTAATTCTGGCCTACTTTCCCTGCCTGGAGCTCAATGCTGTCAACACTGCAGCAAAAAAAGAGAGTGAGGGGAAAAGAAATAAAGAAAAAACGAATAGAGAAAGGAAGAATTTCAATTTGCATGATTGCACGAGGATCTTAGGGGAGGATTTAGTTGGGAGGGCAATCTGAATCCCGTGGACCGACCACATAATTAGTTCTGTGGGTTGGAAAGTAAGGACCCTCCATCAAAATATTTGGAATAATTTGCTTAATCTTCGTTTAGCATGAGGCTAATACCTGGGCTTGTGCCATGAACATCTGGCCCTTTGACTGTGTCATGTGGAAGGTGCCAAAGCTGCTTTGGAAATGTGGAGTTTTAATGGAAACCAGTGACAGTGTGGGGTCTTGCCAAACCTCTGGGACATCTAGGAGCTGCCGTTCTTCTCAAAATAAGCGCATTAGTTAATGCTGCTTCCTGTGCAATCAGGTTTCCTGTGGTCCGCGCCAAAACCAGACTTGCGCCATGGAATACTTGCATGCCGTATGCTCTTACTGACAGGATGAAAAATGATACCTGGACTATGTCAATAAATTCTCAGATCATATATGAACAGTTAGGAAGATTTGCCCCTTTCCTCAATGGTCTATGAGGTCTGGTGGTCTGAATTATCCCTTTCATCTGTTAGGTTGAAATATAAGCACACACTTCTGTACTTGTTCTTTACTACGTAAAATGTCATTTGTATTGTATTATATAATTACATTGTATTGGTTGACCCATAAATGAAAATGCTGTCATAATTTACTCACCCTTATATCAATACAAAACGGTAAGTTGTCATTTTTCCGTGGAACATAAAAGAAGACATTTTGAAATTTGAATTAAAGGACAGTTCACTGATTGGGAAAAAAGAGAACAAAAACAATCGTAAAAGTACATAAAAGTAGTCCACTCTATATGACTTCTGTACTTGTTCTTTACTACGTAAAATGTCATTTGTATTGTATTATATAATTACATTGTATTGGTTGACCCATAAATGAAAATGCTGTCATAATTTACTCACCCTTATATCAATACAAAACGGTAAGTTGTCATTTTTCCGTGGAACATAAAAGAAGACATTTTGAAATTTGAATTAAAGGACAGTTCACTGATTGGGAAAAAAGAGAACAAAAACAATCGTAAAAGTACATAAAAGTAGTCCACTCTATATGACTTGTACGGAATAATATAGCTTTGTGTAAGGAACAGAACACAATTACAAGGATTGTTCTGGGTTTAAACATGTAAAGCTCCATTTGTGATTTGTGGCATAATGTTGATTACCACAAAAAAATATTTCAAATCGTACCTAATAAAAAAAATTACAAAGGCAGTTTACTAAGCCCTTTACAATGGAAGTACATGGAGCCAGTCCCTAATGGCTATAATACCGTCTAGGTTACGTATGTAACCTCCCTTCCCTGATGGAGGGAACGAGACGTTGTGTCAGAGAAGCTTATAAAAGCGCCATGCGCTGAGCCGTGTACGTGAACTGCTGATGCAGGAGCAAGCAGGTATTCTTACGTGCAGGACGACCAACTGTATCAGGCTGCACGTACCCTTCCCCAATGCCCAATTTAAGCCATCAGGATTCCTTATCGTTACCCTGGAGGGGGGAACAAGGTGCTGGCCGCCAACCTGGGAACGGGCCTAGCCTGGCCGGGCCTCTTTTCTCTCTGTGTTTCTCGCATAGAGCAACTTAGGCAGGGGCCCTTACACGCATTGAGGGAAGGGGGTCTTAGCCCTTATTCAGGGCGGAGAAGACCCTGCGGAGGCCACGCCAACCCGAGAGGGGAGGCAAGTTTAAGTGGCAAAACCATCAGAGGCCTGACTTAGGGCCTATGTGGAAAAGTCGGTGCGGTGGTGGATACAGCCTATAGAGGGGGGAACATACAGCATGGCAACCGAGGCAGCCGTGACTGCCTAAGGGAAGTACGGGAGTCCACTCGCCAGAGGGGACAGAACCGTGGCGTTACACACAGGGGGAGTCCGAAGGAGGCCTTACCTGTGGAACACCTATACCAGTACAGGGTAGCTTGCGGTACCCGCAGTGGCTTGGGTCGGCGAGTTCCTCCGCTGAACTGCGACCCACGAAGGCTAGGGAGGAATCAACCAGTGTTCCAAACCTGAGATCTCCTGGGAATGAAGGCGCACTGTTTCCCCTGGTTAGGAGGAAGGGCGCTAGATGCAAGCGATTCACCCGGTCAGATCGTGGGCGTGCCACTGAGTTCTACGGGCTCGGTACCTGAGAGAACACGGGACGATACTGACTCAACTCGGAGATTGTTGAATCTCGCGAAAGTGTTCGGTGTTGCCCAGCCCGCTGCTCTACAAATGTCTGCTAGGGCAGTGCCCCTAGCCAGTGCCCATGAGGACGCAACACTCCTGGTGGAGTGGGCTCGGACCCGCAAAGGGGGGGCACGGCCTGGGTGTGATAAGCTAGGGAAATGGCGTCGACAACCCAGTGGGCGAGTCTCTGCTTGGAGACAGCATTCCCTTTCTGCTGTCCCCCAAAGCAGACGAAGAGCTGCTCAGAGCGTCTAGTGCTCTGTGTGCGGTCCAGGTAGATACGTAAGGCACGTACTGGACACAGCAGTGAAAGGGCTGGAGCTGCCTCCTCCCGGGGCAGCGCTTGCAGGTTCACTACCTGATCCCTGAAGGGTGTGGTAGGAACCTTGGGCACATAGCCCGGTCGCGGTCTTAGGATCACGAACGTGTCTGCCGGACCGAACTCCAAGCAAGCGTCGCTAACAGAGAACGCATGCAGGTCCCCGACCCTCTTGATGGAAGCGAGCGCGATCAGCAGGGCGGTCTTGAGAGAGAGGGCCCTGAGTCCAACTGAGTCAAGCGGCTCGAACAGGTTAGGCTGGGAGGGAGCTATCCTCCGGGCACCTTTTAGGAACCTGACGATTAAGTCGTGCTTACCAAGAGACTTTCCGTCTACCGTGTTGTGGTGAGCCGCAATAGCGGCGACATACACCTTGAGGGTGGAGGGGGACAGCCTCCTCTCCAGCCTCTCCTGAAGAAACACGAGCACTGACCTAACTGCGCACTTCTGCGGGTCTTCGGCTCGGGAAGAACACCAGTCCGCGAACAGACGCCACTTTAGGGCGTAAAGATGCCTGGTAGAGGGGGCTCTGGCTTGATTAATTATATCTACGACGGCAGATGGTAGACCGGCTAGATCTTCCGCATCCCGTCCAGGGGCCAGACGTGGAGGTTCCAGAGGTCTGGGTGCGGGTGCCAGAGCATGCCCCGTCCCTGAGAAAGAAGGTCCTTCCTCAAGGGAATTCGCCAGGGAGGGGCTGTCATGAGGAGTGTGAGGTCCGAAAACCAAGTAGGCCAGTAGGGGGCTACCAGAGTGACTTGCTCCTCATCCTCCCTGACCTTGCATAGCACCTGTGCAAGAAGGCTCACTGGGGGAAATGCATGTGCCAGCGCATCTGCCCCGAGGGGAGCCTCTGTCCAGGCATACCAGAGCGGGCAGTGGGAGGTTTCTTGGGAGGCAAACAGGTCTACCTGGGCCTTGCCGAACCGGTCCCAAATCAGCTGGACCGACTGGGGGTGGAGTCTCCACTCTCCGCCGGGCAAGCTTTGTCTTGACAGCGCGTCCGCCATCACATTGAGGTTGCCGGGGATGTGAGTGGCGCGCAGTGACTCCAGTCGCTGCTGACCCCATAGGAGGAGACGACGGGCGAGCTGTGACATGTGGAGGGAGCGTACTCCGCCTTGGTGGTTTATGTAGGCTACGACCGTTGTGCTGTCTGTCCTGACTAAGACGTGTTTGTGCCGAATTAACGGAAGAAACTTCTGCAGGGCCAGAAAAACAGCCAGCAGCTCTAGGCAGTTGATGCGCCAGCGCAGCGGGCCTCGGTTCCACCGGCCTGCGGCTGCGTGCCCATTGCACACGGCGCCCCAACCCAATTTGGAGGCGTCGGTCGTGACCAGAACGCGTCGGGACACCTGCTCCAAGGGTACTCCAGCCCTTAGAAAGCAAAGGTCTGTCCAGGGTTTGAAGGTCTGGCGGCAGGCAGAGGTAACTTTTACGTTGTGCATGCGCGGCGCCATGCTCGTCTCAGGACTCGAGTCCGGAGCCAGTGCTGAAGTGGTCTCATATGCATCAACCCCAGCGGTGCGGCTGCCACGGAGGATGCCATATGCCCCAGGAGCTGTTAGAAACGTTTTAGTGGGACCACGGCGCCTGGCTTGAAGGAAGCGAGGCATTTCAGCACTGACTGAGCACGCTCGTTGGAGAGACGTGCTGTCATTGAAACTCCAGACCGAGAAAAGAGATGCTCTGGACTGGGGAGAGCTTGCTCTTTTCCCAGTTGACCTGAAGCCCCAAACGGCTGAGGTGTCTGAGCACCTGGTCTCTGTGTGTGCATAGTAACTCTCGAGAGTGAGCCAGTATGAGCCAGTCATCGAGGTAATTGAGTATGCGTATGCCGGCTACTCGGAGCGAGGCAAGAGCTGCCTCTGCGACTTTCGTGAAGACGCGAGGGGACAGAGACAGGCCGAAGGGGAGGACTTTGTACTGATACGCCTGACCGTCGAACGCGAACCGTAGGAAGGGTTGATGTCGAAAATTGAGACGTGGAAGTACGCGTCCTTCAGGTCTACCGCTGCGAACCAATCTAGATGCCGGACGGCAGATAGAATTTGTTTCTGGGTGAGCATTTTGAACGGGAGTTTGGACAAGGTCCGATTGAAAACTCGCAGGTCCAAGATCGGTCGTAAGCCGCCGCCTTTCTTGGGTACAACAAAGTAAGGGCTGTAGAAACACTTCTTCGTTTCGGTTGGAGGGACAGGCTCTATCGCGTCCTTTAATAGAAGGGAGGCGATTTCTTCGCGCAGGGAATGGGCATGTTGGCCGTGTACTGCGGAAAAATGTACGCCCACGAAGGGGCGGAGACCTGGCAAACTGAATTGCGTAACCGAGTGGAATGGTCCGGTGCAGCCAGCGTGACGGGTTGGGCAGTGAAAGCCACGCCTCTAAACTCCGTGCTAGGGGCACCAAAGGGACGGGTTTTTTGGACGTACCCGGCGGGGCTTCGCAGCGGTGCGGAACAGGTAACGTGGTGTCGGGAGGCAACGTGGTGTCCCGAGGCTCTGGTGCTGAGAATAAACTCAAAGCACTTACCTTGCTCCGCGCACCCGGCAGGGGGCGGGTTCGTGACTGAGGAGGAGGTCTGATGCTGGCGTCCTCTGGACTCGTCTGAACCGGCCGGCCGGGGAACAGTCGTGGGGCTGAAGGAGGGGACACCACGTCCATGGAGCCGGGACTGTTGAGGCCTGAAAGCAGAGAACGGCATTTGCGGGCCATATGCCCCAGAGACAAAGGAAATAGCTCTGTTATTGAGAATTTGGGTACCGCAGCCCCCGTTAAGGGGTGCGGCAAATGAAAAAACAAAGGATTCTCCTCCCGGCCCTCCACCGGGGGACGGAGCAGTCTTACCACCTCCGGAGCTAACTTCTTGGACTCTGGGTGCGTTGTCTCAGGAGCGCCTGGGAGCCTTCCGGGTCCTCGAGGGGGTCCGTGAGACAGGGGGTGTGCTCTTCCTGCGGTTTGCTCGACGCTGGGGCTGAGAGCTGGGCCCGGGTTGAGGCGGAGCAGGAGCTTGTCTTCTGGCCGCGGGAGGACGCCCTCGGCGAGCAGACGGGGCATGGGCCATGGCGGCAGGCTTGCGGTGAGGCATGATGTGAGAGATGGCCTCCGTCTGCTTCTTTACCGTGGAGAACTGCTGGGCAAAGACCTCGACGGTGTCGCCGAAGAGGCCGAACTGGGAGACAGGGGCGTTGAGGAAGCGAGTCTTGTCGGCTTCACGCATCTCGACCATGTTCAGCCACAGTTGACGTTCCTGGACCACTAGCGTGGCCATCGCATGCCCGAGCGCTTGTGCTGTGACCTTCGTCGCTCTCAGGGCGAGGTCGGTCGCTGAGCGCAGTTCCTGCAGCGTGTTGGGATCAGGGACACCCCCGTGCATGTTGCGAAGTGCCTTGGCTTGGTGGACCTGCAGGAGAGCCATGGCATGCAGGGCGGAAGCGGCACGTCCGGTGGTGCTGTAGGCCTTCGCTGTCAGCGAGGAGGTTGCTCTACAGGTCCGGGAAGGGAGTACGGGGTGACCTCGCCAGGTGGTAGGGGTACCGGGTCATAGATGGATCGCAACCGCCCTGTCCACCTGGGGAATCGCTGGGTACCCGTGGCACGCTCCGCCGTCGAGGGTGGCGAGGGCGGACGAGCCTGTGGCGGTGTGACGAGTGGAGAGGGGTGCTCTCCACAAAGACGTCAGCTTGTCATGCACTTCCGGGCGAGCTCATCGGCTTCCATCGCAAGAGGGTCGGCTGACTGGCTGTGAGGCGAGTCGCCGCCGCCTCGAGCACGGACGGGAATCAACGAGCGTGCTGGGGCGCGGGTGGTCCGAGGGGGCGCACCCGGTGGAGCTGCACCCGCAGCCATCCCCAAATCGCCTCCATCGCCAGCTGCATCGTCCTCAATCCCGTGGGAAGAAGGAGCAATACGGGGGGCGGCTGGACTGGCTTGCTCACGGTTGTAAGCAAGCCGCGACCGCAACGTTGTCATGGTCATGTTCTCGCAGTGGGAACATGAACCATCCACAAACGCAGCCTCGGTGTGATCGCTACCCAGACACACGAGACAGCGCCTGTGGCTGTCGGAAGCGGAGAGCACTCTACCGCATCCAGAAACAACACAGGGGCGGAAGGGCATCTTTATAAAGACGCGTCCTTAAAAGGACGTTCAACGCCGGTGTGTTTTGCTCTTTTAGAGGAAATTACTCTTTTAAATAAAATCACTCTTTTAGGAAAAAACTCGTGAGAGTTTTTAAATCTGCACTGTCGATCGCCCAGGGGCAGAAATGCACAGCCGTGCAAACAGGAGAAAGCCGCTGTTGTGCGCCGTGGAATCCAACAGTTATGCAGCAGAGGGATGACAGGAACTCGGTGTGTAGTATGCAGCAGTTGCAGACACGACCATCGGCTCCGAAGAAATTTTCTGAATGAACTCCCGTATTTGCGCCGCTTAAATACCCGTATGTCCGGGGCGGGACATGCAAATACTGGTTGCCAACTCTCATTGGCCTTTTTTCATAGTTCAGAGGTGAATATCGGCGCTCAAGAGAGACCCCTAGTGTCGCTTCTCTGACACAACGTGGAGAGAGCGACAGAAGGGGAAACATTGTTTAGGAAGATTATTATACATGTTAACGTGATTTAAGAGTGATACAATTGCTTACTAACCTTATCTGTGTAAAGTTATATTCAATATTACAATTCATTGCCATGAATCCTCAAAGCTGGCAAGCGATTTTTTGTACAGCAAAGATTTTATCACATTGCAATCATTCAAAGTCAAGAAAAGGTAAGTCAGTCCACTCTATGGCCATCTTTGGAACATTCCCGGGCAGCTATTTTTAATAAGTGGCATACAAGTGCAGCTCTTATCTACTTCAAATGGGAAAGACCAAAATCTCCATTGGTCAAGATTACATTCAAAGACCATATACATTATTATTAATATTTTTTTTTTAAATAAATTATCAGTTAAATATGACAACAATGTTATCATACATTGTGCCTCTCTAGCTGAGGTTACACTTAAAAAACACTTCTTTTTCAGGCTTGTTCAGCTTATGTGCATGCGCATTCTAGAGTTGACTGACAAGCAATCTCTGATCTAAAAGTTGATTGGCTCTTTCATTTGTAAGGCAGGGCTTCCTATCCTACAACTGTTGAGTGTTGAATTCCTCCCATTAATTTTAATAGAAGTGGTCTGTCTCTGCTAAATCATCTCTCAATTATGTTAACATGAATATTGCTTACGTCTTGTGGCTATACTTTTGAAACAGTGTGTATATTTATGTTTATGGACCTGCCCCATTTACTTCCATTGTAAATGCCATAGGCTAGACCCTATTTAGAAGGGCTTCAATCCCCCTAAATTTAATTTCAGCCCTGCTAAAAATCTGTGCCTTTGCAATCAGTACACAAATTTGTGATTATCCATTGTGGGCTCATTAAAAAGTGTCAGCACTGCATTCATTTGAAGTGTGAGATTGCTTTGGTGGATTTTCCCACATGTAAACATTTACTAAAGAGCGAGCCAGTAGCATTCGAGTGTGGGCTGTGAAGGAGCTGAACGAGACTTTTGAATGAGCAAGGATTCGTGTCTGTTGACCGACTGAAGGACACAAGGTATGCCGTTTTAGTTTGGTAAATTCCTTTATCTCCTTTTTAAGGAGAGACAATGCCTAGATGAATTATGAGTAAAAGTGACTAATAACATTACAATGACATCAGTATATAATTTAAATGTTTAATTATTTTAAGGCTAATATTGTTGTCTTTTTTGTATAGCTTAAAAGTAATGCACAGCAGTTCACAAAATTATAGATATGCTTAGTTTTCATTTGTGGGGAAACGCTTAGGATGCTTATACTCTACTGAAGTCTTTTAGTAGATTTGTATAAACGTATATTTGAATCAAGTAAAATTCTACTTGTTTTGGTTGTGTTGTATCAATGGTTTAATGACTCAATCAAAACACCAAAAAGGAAATTCGTTTATTACCACCTACTGGCAAAATTTGGATTTTTGCAAATTATGCCAAAATGGACAAATACTGAACTAAACTTTTGAACAAATTCAAAAGACTCAAGTCATGAGCTAATGACAGTCAGAAACATTATCTAATTCACTTCACTAAATAACGAGCAAGCTAAATGTGATGTTTATTATAATAATAGGTTTTGTGGTGTTTGATGTAACTTTATCAAACTTTGATATAACTATAGAAGTTGCAAAATTCTTGATTCATGTTCTATAATTTGTGTTAATAAATGGAGAACCAAAAGGGAATGATTTGGACAGATTAATCATGTTGTCAATAAACAGACAGTTACAGAAGTATATGGTTCTTCAAGCCGTTTTTGGTTGTTTTTATAACGTAAGAAGTGTTTTAAAGATAATGGCAGTTCTGCCATTAGACTGAAATCCTAGAATCTCCCCTGGTAAGTGCCTTACTGTAACCACGATTTTATAATTTTTTTTAAATAAACGAGGGACGAGAAGAAATATTTTAAGTGGTAATCAACATTATGCTACATATACTATCGATTGAGCTAAACCCGTATTGAACATGAAACATTCCTTTAAGTCGATAGTCGCTGATAATCTTCTTCGCTGAAGCTCTGGAATCACATTTGCGATTTTTTTCAGATTAGAAAATGGAGTTAGATGTTAATAATGATGACCTAAATTTCAGTAGCAGATATAGTTACAGTTATATATAGATATATGTTATAGTTTTTCGTACCACACAAAGCTATCAACGTAAGTTTTATTGAGCTGCGTTTTCCTAATCCAATTTTTTTTTAAGATGATCCAACAGAAAGCAATACACCTATGATTCATGTTACATATAATAATGGTATTGTCCACCTCTTTCTCTCGCTGTACTAAGAATGATGGGAGAGTATATCATTGAGATGGTCCACTGAGATCATTCAAAGATGTCAGGTTATATTTATTAAGACGTGACATGGAGAGGTGTCCTTGGTGAACTAAACCCTTTTGGCCAGCCTCTTCTCTCAGAGACAGATATAGATTGAGCTGGGCAAAGAGGAGAGCCAGCCATCCCTGGGGTCAGAGTCAGCAAACATGAAAGGTGTGTCTCCACACATTGGTCGTTTGTCTCGGCCATCTCTCTGGATGCCTCATTGGAGAGAGCAAGGACCTTCATCTCTCACAATCACAGAACCTTACCACAAGGCCTCTTGACAGATGACCCATAATTTATTTTAGCGACTCGTTAATGGCCTTGACTTGTCCATGGTAATAGCACTGTGGTTCTAAATGATAGTGATGCTTCGGGAACAGTGGTGGGCAACCGTTTGTGTCTGAAGGTTATATGTGGTTAGACATCATTGTAATTCTATAAAGAAAAGAGATATAGGCTCTGTTCTGTTCCGAACCACCTACTAAGCCTGAGAATATTTGTCAAATTTAAGGTAAAAATGCACAATCGAATGCAAAAACTGTGCATTAGAATATAAGATGTGTGCCAAGTTCTGACTCAGTGGTGGAGGCCTTTGGATGTTGCATCTTGCTCTCTAATCAGCATCTCGCATCATAAGGGGTGGTTCACACAGAACCGTCTTGTGTCCGTCTGTGCCCTTTCCCCATTATTTTTCAATGTAAACATGCACTAGATGAACATCTTTGACCGTTGCACTGCATCCAGCTGATTTTTCAACGTCTCACACAGTAGCTTCGTGTTTTTAGATGCTGCGTAAGGTAAAAATAATGTCAGCTTTTAAGTGTGTCTCGAGACACCTGTGTTCTGTTTCACTGTGTCTAGCGTTTTAGTGCGAAAAAGCATTAGGTCTAGCGACCCCTAAGCAATGCATTTTAAAATGCTGTCCATCTAGCATCCTGTTTGAACAGCTCCAATAGAAGTACTTGGCTCAAATACACACCGATACTGCAGTGAGGAGGAGTCTGAGCAGCAAATGCCGCTTCACAGCCAAGTTCAACTGATTATTACACGAAACATGGATTTTTAACATCTAATTAAAACAAAATGGTAGCACCATTTTTTCCCTTAACTGAAATAATGTCTGTAAAGTTCCATAAAATTTAATGGTAATAACATAATAAAATATAATTTTGGTAATTAAGTAAAAAAATCTAATGTAGTTTCTAAGGCCTGTTGATGGCCCTACTGCTATTTAGGCAGCATTTTAAATCATCATAAGTGCACTCCACATGCAAAGGCTGTTTCAAAAGGATACCTGAGGCATTGTCCACAATCATTTTTGTTTGAAAATGCAATGTTTAATTTTGTTTATGCCTCTTATCCACATTTAACGAATTTGAAAACGCTCTCCATTACCAAATGAAAATTAGGAAACAAAAACAGATTAGCGGGGACATGGCCTAAAAAACAATAAAATCCAAGATGGCAGACAAATCAAGAGAAACGTGGATTATCAATATCATTAATTTAATACCAGAATCTATCGATATAAAATAGTTAAATATAATATAAATTTAATATTTTACCCAATATTTGTGGGTGCAATATATTTTTATGTTTATTAGATTATTGTACTGTTAGCTTAGCAACATGCTAACGCTAAACTTACATTTACTTTTCATTTATTAATTTGGCAGATGGTTTTATAAAAAGCAACTTACAAAATACATCATAAGTGATTCATCTTAAGCAGTGGTTCTCAAACTTTTTACACCAAGTTTTTTTTTTTTTTTTTTTTAAGTTTATTTAGATAGGGACAGATACAAATAACATAGATAAACTTTGACAGTAATCTGATGCATGTATCGTAATGTTTTTAGCTATAGCTAATTTGCAACACTTGTCCCTAGAAGGGCTTTTTGGTTAAATGTAATACAAAGATAAAAATGTAGTACAATGGAAAATAATAAAGTAGGATTAAAAAATAGTATACAGAAAGGGCAAATTCAAAAAGACTAAATATGAGAGCAACACTGTTCCTGAATTAACCACAATTAGTTTTTTTTTTTTAAGATGTCTAATGTCGGGATACATTTCAGATGGTCTGGCAGAGAATTCCATAATTTTGCCCCTTTCACTGAAACAGCAGCCTGAGCAAATGATGTTCTACAGAAAGGGATGTTACAGTTGACTTTAAAAACAGATCTGCTCGGTCTAGTACTTTGCTGTCTTGTTATTATTTTGCAAAGCGGTAGTGGAGCAGCATCATTTAAACATTTGAAGACCAGTTTAACCAGATGCAGAGAAATAAAATTAACAAAACTTAAAATCGTCTAGGTTACGTATGTAACCTCCGTTCCCCGATGGAGGGAACGAGACGTTGTGTCAGGGAAGCGACACTAGGGGTCTCTCTTGAGCGCCGATATTCACCTCTAGACTATGAAAAAAGGCCAATGAGAGTTGGCAACCAGTATTTGCATGTCCCGCCCCCGGACATACGGGTATTTAAGCGGCGCAAATACGGGAGTTCATTCAGGATTTTTCTGAGGAGCCGGAAATGGTCAGGCCACAACAGTGGCTCGGCTCAGCGATGTGGCAGGGGAGACACAACGTCTCGTTCCCTCCATCGGGGAACGGAGGTTACATACGTAACCTAGACGTTCCCCTTCTGTCGCTCTCTCCACGTTGTGTCAGAGAAGCAACACTAGGGGTCCACTTATAAAAGCGCCACGCGCTGAGCCGTGTACGTGAACTGCTGATACAGGAGCGAGCAGGTATTCTTACGTGCAGGACGACCAACTGTATCAGGCTGCACGTATCCTTCCCCAATGCCCCATTTAAGCCATCAGGATTCCTTATTGTTACCCCGGAAGGGGGAACAAGGTGCTGGCTGCCAACCTGGGAACGGGCCAAGCCTGGCCGGGCCTCTTTTCTCTCTATGTTTCTCGCATAGAGCAACTTAGGCAGGGGCCCTTACACGCATTGAGGGAATGGGGTCTTAGCCCTTATTCAGGGTGGAGAAGACCCAGCGGAGGCCACGCCTACCCAAGAGGGGAGGCAAGTTTAAGTGGCAAAACCATCAGAGGCCTGCTTAGGGCCTAAGTGGAAAAGTCGTTGCGGTGGTGGATCCAGCCTATAGAGGGGGGAACATACAGCACGGCAGCCGAGGCAGCCATGACTGCCTAAGGGAAACACGGGAGTCAGCTCGCCAGAGGGACAGAACCGTGGTGTTACACACAGGGGAGTCCGAAGGAGGCCTTACCTGTGGAGCACCTATACCAGTACAGGGTAGCTTATGGTACCCGCAGTGGCTTGGGTCAGCGAGTTCCTCCGCTGAACTGCGACCCACGAGGGCTAGGGAGGAATCGACCAGTGTCCCAAACCTGAGATCTCCTGGGAATGAAGGCGCACTGTTTCCCCTGGTTAGGGGGAAGGGCGTTAGGTGCAAGCGATTCACTTGGTCAGATTGTGGGCGTGCCACCGAGTTCTACGGGCTCGGTACCTGAGAGAACACGGGACGATACTGACTCAACTCGGAGATTGTAGAATCTTGCAAAAGTGTTAGGTGTTGCCCAGCCCACTGCTCTACAAGTGTCTGCTAGGGCAGTGCCCCTAGCCAGTGCCCATGAGGACGCAACACTCCTGGTGGAGTGAGCTCGGACCCGCAAGAGGGGGGCACGGCCTGGGTGTGATAAGCCAGGGAAATGGCGTCGACAACCCAGTGGGCGAGTCTCTGCTTGGAGACAGCATTCCCTTTCTGCTGTCCCCCAAAGCAGACGAAGAGCTGCTCAGAGCATCTGGTGCTCTGTGTGTGGTCCAGATAAATACGTAAAGCACGTACTGGACACAGCAGTGAAAGGGCTGGGTCTGCCTCCTCCCGGGGCAGCGCTTGCAGGTTCTCTACCTGATCCCTGAAGGGCGTGGTAGGAACCTTGGGCACATAGCCCAGTCGCGGTCTTAGGATCACGAAAGAATCTGCCGGACCAAACTCCAGGCAAGCGTCGCTAACAGAGAACGCATGCAGGTCCCCGACCCTCTTGATGGAAGCGAGCGCGATCAGCAGGGCGGTCTTGAGAGGGCCCTGAGTCTAGCTGAGTCAAGCGGCTCGAAGGGGGGTCTCTGGAGGCCCGTAAGGACGACCGAGAGATCCCAGGAGGGGAACAGGTTAGGCCGGGAGGGAGTTATCCTCCGGGCACATTTTAGGAACCTGACGATTAAGTCGTGCTTACCAAGAGACTTGCCGTCTACCGCGTCGTGGTGGGCCACGATAGCGGCGACATATACCTTGAGGGTGGAGGGGGACAGCCTCCTCTCCAGCCTCTCCCGAAGAAACACGAGCACTGACCTAACTGCGCACTTCTGCAGGTCTTCGGCTCGGGAAGAACACCAGTCCGTGAACAGACGCCACTTTAGAGCGTAGAGATGCCTGGTAGAGGGGGCTCTGGCTTGATTGATTGTATCTATGACGGTCGGTGGTAGGCCGGCTAGATCTTCCACATCCCGTCCAAGGGCCAGGAGGTTCCAGAGGTCTGGGTGCGGATGCCAGAGCGTGCCCCGTCCCTGAGAAAGAAGGTCCTTCCTCAGGGGAATCCGCCAGGGAGGGGCTGTCGTGAGGAGTGTGAGGTCCGAAAACCAAGTCCTGTTAGGCCAGTAGGGGGCTACCAGAGTGACTTGCTCCTCGTCCTCCCTGACCTTGCATAGCACCTGTGCAAGAAGGCTCACTGGGGAAAATGCGTACTTGCGCAGCCCCGTGGGCCAGCTGTGTGCCAGCGCATCTGCCCCGAGGGGAGCCTCTGTTGGGGCATACCAGAGCGGGCAGTGGGAGGTTTCTTGGGAGGCAAACAGGTCTACCTGGGCCTTGCCGAACCAGTCCCAAATCAGCTGGACCGACTGGGGGTGGAGTCTCCACTCTCCACCGGGCAAGCTTTGTCTTGACAGCGCGTCCGCCATTACATTGAGGTTGCCGGGGATGTGAGTGGCGCGCAGTGACTCCAGTGACTGCTGACTCCATAGGAGGAGACGACGGGTGAGCTGTGACATGTGGAGGGAGCGTACTCCGCCTTGGCGGTTTATGTAGGCTACGACCGTGGTGCTGTCTGTCCTGACTAAGACGTGTTTGTGCCGAATTAATGGAAGAAACTTCTGCAGGGCCAGAAAAACAGCCAGCAGCTCTAGGCAGTTGATGCGCCAGCGCAGCGGGCCTCTGGCTCCGGACTCGAGTCTGGAGCCAGTGCTGAAGTGGTCTCATATGCATCAACCCCAGCTGTGCGGCCACCGCGGAGGATGCCATATGCCCCAGGAGCTGCTGGAAAAGTTTTAGCGGGACCACGGTGCCTGGCTTGAAGGAAGCGAGGCATTTCAGCACTGACTGAGCACGCTCGTTGGAGAGACGTGCTGTCATTGAGACTGAGTCTAACTCCAGACCGAGAAAAGAGATGCTCTGGACCGGGGAGAGCTTGCTCTTTTCCCAGTTGACCTGAAGCCCCAAACGGCTGAGGTGCCTGAGCACCTGGTCTCTGTGTGCGCATAGTAACTCTCGAGAGTGAGCCAATGTGAGCCAGTCGTCGACGTAATTGAGTATGCGTATGCCGGCTAGTCGGAGCGGGGTAAGAGCTGCCTCTGCGACTTTCGTGAAGACGCGAGGGGACAGAGACAGGCCGAAGGGGAGGACTTTGTACTGATACGCCTGACCGTCGAACGCGAACCGTAGGAAGGGTCGATGTCGAGGGAAAATTGAGACGTGGAAGTACGCGTCATTCAGGTCTACCGCTGCGAACCAATCTAGATGCCGGACGCCAGATAGAATTTGTTTCTGGGTGAGCATTTTGAACGGGAGTTTGGACAAGGTCCGATTGAAAACTCGCATGTCCAAGATCGGTCGTAAGCCGCCGCCTTTCTTGGGTACAACAAAGTAAGGGCTGTAGACACCCTTCTTCGTTTCGGTTGGAGGGACAATGGGCATGTTGGCCGTGTACTGCGGAAAAATGTACGCCCACGAAGGGGGACGGAGACCTGGCAAACTGAATTGCGTAACCGAGTCGAATGGTCCGGTGCAGCCAGCGTGATGGGTTGGGCAGTGAAAGCCACGCCTCTAAGCTCCGTGCTAAGGGCACCAAGGGGACGAGTTTTTTGGACGTTTCGGCGGGCTTTGCAGCGGTGCGGAACAGGTAACGTGGGAAATAAGCGAGAATTCATCTGTCTGGCCTTAATGAAGTTCACAGTTTTCAGAGCAGAGTCCAGCACAGACTTCAGGTCATCAGGCATCTTCTTCACTGCCAGCGCCTCACGATAGATGCTGCAGTGAGTCCAGCGCATCTCAGGTGCTACCTCTCGGATGCGAGCTGCAACTCCACTGTGACAACCTGTCATAGCCCTCGCGCCATCTGTACACACTCCCACACACTTTTTCCAGTGCAGTCCGTTCTCTTGGATAAACGCATCCAGTACCTGGAATATGTGCTCTGCTGTAGTTCTGGTCTCAAGTGACTGGCAGAACTTAACATAAAGTCCTCCTGAGCTGAACCATCACTTTCATATCTGACATAAACCAATAAATTGGCCAAATCTGCGACATCTGTAGTCTCGTCAAGCTGGATGGCAAAATATCGACTGTTTTTAATGCGCTCAATCAGTGTCTTTTTAACATCGTCAGCCATGTCTTTTATTCTCCGTGACACAGTATCGTTTGAAAGCTTCACCAAGTTTAACTCTTTAGCAGCTTTCTCTCCACACATGATGCATGTCATCTCTTTGGCTAAAGGTAGACACACTTGTTCCCATATTGTATGCGGCTTACCAGCTTTGGCAATCCGGAGGCTGGCACGATATGAAGCTTCCTGTGCTTTGATTATGGGTGTACCACAGGATTGAATGGTGGATTTCGACTGCTTCAGTTCATCAAGTTTTCGAAAAAAAAAAATCCACTGGGTTGTCCTTCAGCGCCGTGTGTTTGGTTACAAGATGCCGTTTGAGATGCGATGGTTTCATGCATTCATTGCTAAGAACTTTGCCACATACCACACACTGCGGCCTGGGCTCTTCCTCTCTCCCGCTCCAAATAAATCCAAATTTGATATATTTGGGTCATAATTGCTCACTATTTTGTAGCGTTTGCTGCTGCTAGCAGATGCTCTGGGGACATCACCAGCGATATCAAAGTTGCCACTGTTAGCACCTGTGCTCGGTTCACTCTCGTCCACTTCAGTTCTTGTACTTGAAACATTCTCCTCCTGATCTGAACGTCTCTTGCAAGATTGAAGCCACGATAGCAGTTTTGAAATTTTCATAATTTTATCATCCACCTAACATTCATTTATATTTAACCTTTTCACAAAATTCGCTGCCCTCAAGTGTGCGTTTTTCAAGGCAACCGTTATAGAATGCATCACTTTATTGTTTCCATGTGACCACAGCCACTGAATGACTGATGATCTGCTTTTATTTCCTTTTTTATTCAAAATATTCACAAATTTGTTAGCTATACTATAGCATTACCTTTATAAACATCACCATTATAAACATCACCTTTAGTTGAGCTGTATGTGCGATGGGCGCCACCTGATTATAATGGATAGGAATATTATTGCTGCTTCCATAGACATCAGTGTGTATTTTACAAACTCTAAATATATTGTTTTTTTTAGTACTTATGGGAATTTAAATGTCTGAAACCTAAAATAAACATTATGTGGATGAAAACACTGAATAGTTGTGAATGATATGACTCCGCTGAGCGCGTACGTATCTGGCTCAGCGCCAGCCAACGCGCGAAAGCACAGTTTGAATTTATCAGTTGG
Organism: Xyrauchen texanus; assembly: GCF_025860055.1. Taxonomy (NCBI): domain Eukaryota; kingdom Metazoa; phylum Chordata; class Actinopteri; order Cypriniformes; family Catostomidae; genus Xyrauchen; species Xyrauchen texanus. The sequence continues at coordinate 37,391,048 of NC_068295.1, forward strand.
TCAAGTCATGCACTCACCATTGTACTCACACCGGTGAGATCGAAATTCAGTGATTCCTCTGCGTACCACTAGAGGGAGTCTGCGTACCACTAGTGGTATGCGTACCACACTTTGAGAACCACTGATCTAAAGGAAACATTTGTATGAAAAGTGCTGCATTACAAAGTTTCACTTGCATCAGAATAGTAGTATCCAAGACAGATTACAGTGTAACAAGAATGCATATAATAATTTTATTTTTTATTTTGTTTATTAGTGAATGGTTAAGTCCTTATGGACAAGATGTTTTTTTAGCTGTTTTTGAAGACAGAGAGTGAGTCTGCTTCACGGATGGAGTTGGGAAGGGCATTCCACCAACATGGTAGAGTAGAACCATTAGTCTGGTAAAGTGTTTTGTTGCCACTTTGTGTTGGTTAAACAAGACACTGTCATTAGCCGACCGCAGGCTTCTGGTAGGAACGTAGCTCTATAGAAATTATTTTAGGTATGCTGGAGCAGACCCAGTGACTGTTCTGTATGCCAGCATCAGAGCCTTGAATGTGATAAGTGCATCAACCGGCAGCCAGTAAAGAGAGACAAGGAGTGGTGTAACATGTGCACTCCTTTGTTCATTAAAGACCAGACGTGCTGCTGCATTTTGGATCATTTGCAGGGGCCTAATTGTGCATGCAGGGAGGCCTGCAATGAGCGAGTAGTCCAGTCTAGTTATGACAAGTGACTACACAGGAAGTTGTGTGACGTGACTTGTACATGTTCTTTTTTCCTGATATTGTAGAGTTTAAATCTACATGATTGTGCTTCTTTGAGATGTGGTCTGTGAAATTGAGTTGGTTATCAATGGTTACCCAGATGCATGGTGATGTTGTGTTCAACATCAACATTAGCTTTAAAGACGAGGAGCTCAGTCTTCACTGGGTTAAGTTGCAGGTTGTTTTCCTTCATCCAGGCCAAGATATCTGCCAAACAGGCCAAGATTCGAGCAGTCATCGTGGTTTCGTTGGGCTGGAAAGACAAGTAGATTTGTGTGTCATCGGCAAAGCAGTGGTAAGAGAAACCATGTGCCTGAATGATGGGTCCCAGTGATGCTGTGCATATAGAGAAGAGAAGCGGCCCAAGCCCTGAGGTAACCCAGTAATATCTGATGTGACTTGGTCACCTCACCTCTCCAGGCTACCTTGAAGGACCTACCTGAGACATAGGAAATAAACCAATCAAGCACAGTTCCTGTGATGCTCAGATTAGAGAGGGTGGAGAGTAGGATCTAATGGTTGAGTGTGTCAAAGGCTAAAGAAAGTTCCAGTAGAATCAGGACAGATGATCTGGATCCAGCTCTCACGACTCAGTTACAGACAGCAGGGCAGTCTCGATGTGTCCACTTTTGAAGCTTGACTGATTGTCATCCAGCAGCTTGTTCTGCAAGAGACAGGCAGAGATCTAATTGAAAACTGCCCTTTCAAATGTTTTTGCCATGAAAGGCATGAGAGAGACTGGTCTGTAGTGTTCTACTTGTGTGGGGTTAAGCGCAGGTTTTTTAAGCATTGGGGCTACTCAAGCCTGCTTCAATGTAGTGGTAAAAAAGCCTGTAAGTAGATATGTGTTAATAATGTGTGTGACTGCAGGTTGGATGGATGGAGAGATAGCTTGGAGAAGGTGGGATGGAATGGGGTCGAGGGAACAGGTGGTGGGGTGGTTGGAGAGGAGTTTAGAGACCTTGGTGTCAGTCAGAGAGACCATAGAGACAACTGAGCTGCATACAGGAGGTGGGTGTTTGAGAGGGTGTGGTGCTGAGAATGTATTTCTGATGGCTGTAACCTTATTAGTAAAAAATGTGGTGAAGACATCTTCTGTTAGTAAGGTGTCAGGCGGTGGAGGGGGAGGACTTGTTCGGCGTGTGTTGAATGTTCTAAATAAGCTGCGAGTTTCAGAGGTGCTGTTGTCTTGTCCTGGTAATAGAACGTTTTTACAGATTTAACGTTATCAGAAAGATAACAAGATGCAAGCATAGACTGATACTTATCCAGATCTGCTGGATCATTAGATTTCCACCATCTGCTCTCAGCCGCCATGAGGTCAGTCCGATGTTCACAAAGAACGTCAGAGAGCCAGGGGCTGGGCAGTGTCATATGTGCTGGCTTAGAGGAGAGCGGACAGATGCTTAGGACAGGTTGTTAAAGTAGAGTTTAGTGTGTCTGTGGCAGTGTTTACATCCAGGGTGGAAAATAATTTGTGTGTGGGAAGAGAGGTAGAGACAGCAATGGAAATGTGTGTGGGTGAATTAGAACGGAGTTTATGGCGAAGGAAACCAAAGGAGTCTGTTTTAATATAGATGGGAGAGTCATGTTGAATTGAACAAAGTAGTGATCAGACACATGTAAAGGAGTAACAAGAATATTTGTTTTATTGTGCAAGCTGGTTGCCAGATCTGTGAGTTGCTGTAGTGCTTTAGCCTTTCCAAGTCAAACGAGATCAGAAGAGCATGAAGTTCAGTGGCCTGTGGCTTGTCTTGGTCTTTGTTTAAATCTCCAAGAACCATGACATCAACAGGACATTCAGCTCCTCAAGAAATTTTGCCATCTGACCTGGATGGCGATAGATGACAACAACATGGATTTGTGTAGATTGCATTATAGTAATAGCATGGAATTCAAAAGAAGTATTGTTGCATAGAAAGGATTGTGGTTAAAATGTCCAATTGTTTGGAATAAGCAAACCTGTTCCTCCAGCCCTGCTGGTATGTCAAGGGGTGTGAGAGAAGGAGAAGTTGTTGGAGAGAGCAAAGTGTGTTGCTGTATCCTCTAGATGTATCCATGTTTCTGTCAGTGTGAGGATGCTGAGCGAAGGCTGGAATGAAGTCAGCTTTGTTCACAGCTGACTGGCAGTTCCAGAGTCTCGCTGAAAATGAGAGCACAGCAGGCGCTGATGTATAAAGTGGCCGTAGGTTGTGTATATTGCGTTGTATCATTTGTCTATATCGTGTAAGCTGTCTGTAACAGATAACAGGGATGTGTTTGAGGAATGTAGAAGTAAATTAATAAATAAATAAATAAAATTAAAAAGATACTTAAGTGCTATGTGGAGTGGCACCTTGTCGTGCCCTTGCTCAGTGGACTTGCACCGGTTGACTCGCATTTCCAGAATGGTAATTTATGAGTTTCCATTTAAGTTATGATTACACCTCAGAAGGTAGCTTCCTATGTAGGCAGCAGACAGCAAAGCAACTCTAGGTTTCGGAACAGAGCTATTTTTAGAGCCAGATTTTCTTCTCTGCTTGTCCTGCACTACAGGACAATAACAAATATATCTAAACATTCATTTAAAAATTCAGTTTCATCATTGTTAGGACTAGTTCAATGGCAAAAAAAAAATTATATTCAGATATGATGCATGAATGCCTACTGCCTTAAAGGAATAGTTCACCCAAAAATGTAATGATCTCATAATTTACTCACCCTCATGCCATCCCAGATATGTGGGAGGAGAATTTATCATTTAATTTATATATAATTATAATATGCTTTTTGGACCTACCAGTTTTGGCCACCATTCACTTGTATTGTATGGACCTTCAGAACTGAGATGTTAATCTAAGGGTGAAAAGAGAATTAAACATTTTGGGTGAACTATTCATTTAATGGATCACTTCAGTATTTCTGGTGGGTTTGGTCCAGCATATCTAATGGCCTGATGGTGTAATCTCCTTTGGTAAGTACATCAATGGCATTGAATTACCTTATTGATTCCATGCTTTGTTTAGATCCACTGACCATAATCAAATAAAAGAAACTGCTAATTGACAACTGCATTGGCTCAGATGAATACACATATAATCATTTTTTATTATCCGGTTCAACTGTTGGGCAGGCAAGTGTGAACTAAGGTGAAGGACTAATTGGGGAAATGGTTCAAAATATGTTGTTATGACAGAACCAGCGGCTAAAATAACCTGCTATATCTGCCAATTGCTGGTGAAAATGTACCTTGAAAAATGTAGTATTTTTTTAATGGCTATAAAGTAGTATTTTTAATTTTAAAAAAAATAATTTCAACAAAGCAAGCAACACAGTTTTCACTTGAGCATCCCTACAGTCTCCCAGACTGTACTCATTTCCTTCTAATATGTCGACAGGGTTCTGGAGTACAACAGTGAAAAATAAAAACCTCTTTTGGCTGCCAAGCTAAATTTCTGATGGGACATTTACCACTAAGGTAAAAGTTGCTAGACTTAAGTGTTTGTATTGTATTAGATTAGTTGATTTAGCTTACATTGCTACAAAGAAGTGAGGGTCACACTATTGTTCTTATGTTGCGATTTAAACAAAGGCAATTTGCTATCTTGAATAACAGCTAAACATTGAATATTGTATAACATGCATTATTTTGCAATAAAAAATTTTACCTGCCAACTGGTTAGGAACTCTAAAGGTAAAAATGTTATCTGCATGTCAAAGCCAATATTTACTCGCATTTGTCAAATGCCAAATTTTATTTTAGACCCTGCTTAGAACTGTGAAGCAGGGCCTTAGAAACCCACTGCAAGATAATAAAATGTTGGTTGTATCCCAAGAATGTGATCCTACAATATGGGAATACATGTAGCTTGGTAGGCTCAAGTGGTGATTACATCCAAGGTCTCCTTTTAAATGTTCCTGACCCTCTACACAGTTATTTCACTGTATAATGAAATGAAAACTAGTTTTTGATATCATGAGTAGGATGTGGGCTGTCTACACGTGTAACTGATCCGCTCTTCTTGCCATTTAAACACACTGTGCTTTTCAGCATGCGGTGGAGAAAGCTAACTCTTTATTAGAAAGAGCAGCATTGATCTCCAGGGGTGTAGGTGGACTCCCACGTTCTGTCACATTCAAGGAAGCAGCTCGGATTTGATGAAGCAATAATGCTTTTTTAAAGCCTCATACATTACATATGCAGGAGAAGATGCTTGGGTTTTATTAGGCTATTAACGACTCTGCCAATGAACACCAGCAGTGGAGAGATGGAGAGAATTCATCAGGCACTTCTACGATGCGCTGGTTTAAATAAAGAATATGGTTAATCTAAAATGTATAATATTGACCCAATGAAAAGTGCTTTTCTCCTCTAATCCTCAGAGAATCCTCAGACCCCACACAATGCTATTGTACATCTGGATAATAGAGGCCACGTAATCACAGCATTACATGAGAGAGATGTAATTATCGTTTTCTTCATCTGCAGATTCTTCAGGGGTGTGACACAGCAACCTTTCAGAAGGAGAATGGTGCTAACATATTATACACTGAAAGAAAAGCTCCCCTTGCATAACAAATTCAATGGGACTTCTTTTGACCTATACAAATTTGAATATTAATATTTGCAATGACTTGTTTGTAAAGCAATGAGTAACAATGAAGAGCAGAGGGGAAATCTGGCCTCCGTGTTTCACCCATTTATGTGAAAGACAAAGGCACGTCACGTCATGCTCCTTCTTTTGTGGAGAAAGAGAGGCACAGGGGAAGTTCCCTGAGGCGTCCCTCAATCTTTCAGACAGGAAATCATCCCCAAAAGCATGTCCCCATGGCGATTCTCATGAAGCTTGAAAAGTATTGGCCAGTTACATATTCAGCCCCAGTCAACCACATCAAGCCAAAAAACAGCCAAAGAAAGACAAGAGGACACCACTATTTCACATAATAATCAAACTGTGACCTACATAACACAAGACACCCTTGTTGACATAGAGGCATGGAACTTTGCTCAAATTATGTGAAGGACATTTTTTCTTTAATATTTTTAAAATCTTCCTTTCTTTTCAATCTTTTTAATGTATTAGCAAAAAGTAAATACATTTTCTCAGGTATCTTTATGTTCTTGCCCTTTTCAGGGTGAAGACAGCGCATTAAATTAAAGTAGTTGCATTCAGTTGAGCTGCATCTATGTGTTTATAACACAAGAACACATCCTGTGTGTGCACCCTCTAAATTTTTGCAATAAGAGTTGAGTGCTGCTGTTGCTGTTCTGGACTGAATGTCAACATGCATACTGTTGATGCAAGTTGCTTCCCTTCTTACCATTTAGACAACACAGAACCACCCATAGTGCAATCGTAACAACCACAAATAATAATAAATAAAAAAAAACTGTAAAGTTTTTTCTGGACTTTGAATGGTGAGCAATGGTTTGAAGTCAAGAAACATAATTAATGTGTTTTCATGATCGATCGTTTCCAAGTTGTCACTTTTGAGTACACAAGACTGTCCAAGATAAAACTTTATGGAAAACCGCAAGTCTGCGAGCTCAGCAAGCCATCTGTACGTGGTTGCATTCAGTTTGGCTCCTGACATGACATACGTTTGATGGTTGTTGTCCATGTAAACAGTGAATAATTGTGGATAATAGACATAGTCTCTAAATCTCTTGCATATGGCCCATTTTATGGCAAGAAACTTCCCGGAGTGGAGGTGGTAGTTCTTCTCTAGGGCAGTCAGTGTTCTTGACCCATAGGATATAACCACCAACTTCCCTCTCTACCTCTGATATTAGACTGCTCCCAGGCCTTCCTGTGAAGCATCGCAGTGAAGTACAAATTGTTCTTCAAAATCTGAATACCTAACACTGGTGGTTTTGACAAGAGGTCAGTTACCTCACAGAGAACAGTTTGATCTGTCCATGTGATTGGGTGAGAAAATGTGACCTGTCCTTGGTAGGGATTTTTTCCTTTTCCTCTAGTCGTTTGCTTGGATTTTCCCTTAAGTGTCTTTTCTACAGTCAGTAGGTTGAAAAGAGGTACAGCTAGGCGGGAAACTTTTGGGATGTACACACAGTAATAATAAATCAATCTCAACAGCTTTTTCACCTCACCGGTAGTCTTGGGGGTTTTCTTCTTCAGTGCTTGAACTGGAGTGATGTCGGCAGGGTCCATTGTGTACCCATCTCTGGTCACCAGCCTCCATAAGAATCGCAACTGGTTTTGGAACACTTCACAATTCTTAGAAATTAACTTAACACCATGTTTCTTCTAACAGTGTAAGACGTTTCTAATATATTGGAGATGATCCTCAAAAGTCTTTGAGTGAACTAAGTTGTCATCTAGGTAGGATTGACATACCTTATCTCTCAGTTCTGTCATGCACTCTTCCATACTTCTCTCTAACTCAGCAGGTGCATTTGTCAGCCCAAAGGGGACCCTCACCTATTCTTATAGGCCCCATGGTGTGATGAACATGGTGAGAGGGCACCTTGACTCTTCCACAAACCCTTGGTGATAAGCTTGCCCTGATCGAGGACTGAAAACCATGCGCTGCCAATCAGACTGTCCAGCATATCCTGCATGCGGGGAATAGGATGTCTGTCTGGAATAGACTTTTTGTTCAATTTGTGGTAGTCACAACTGAGACAGAGACTCATGTCTTTTTCTACATACACATGACTGGAGAAGAATACGGTGACTTAGACTTAGTGATCCAACCCTTGTTCAACAGATCCACCAGATATTCTTTGGCCTCTTTATACAAAGGTTTTGGAATCGACATATAGGTGTGCTTCCCACGTGGTATGTGGGAGGTGTTCTCTTCTCTATTGTTAGTTAATGAGACATACTTGAGATACAGCATCCCACAGTCCTTGGGTTGCCACACTATCAAAGAAGTAGTTTACGTCTTTCCTATCAGGTTTAATAGCTATGCATGGTGTTTTTGGGACAGATGACCAACACTAACTTATCTGAAGAGCTGTGAACTGTATTCTTTCTGTTTCCAACTGCTGGATGCTGTCACACATGAGCTCATGTGTGTTCCTAGCCTGTTGATTTTGGCTGCTCGGCAGTAAAGACGGTGTGGTGGAAGTTGTTACCACTGTATTGCTGGACACATGCACCCTGTTGGCTCTCCCTGCAGGTTGTCTACAGTATCCTCTGGAGAGATGTCCACTTTGCCAGCATTTAAAGCAATGGTCACATTGGTAGCTACTGACACTGTCTTGACATCCTCGATATACATGCTTTCTTTTACGAGGCTGCTGATGTGTTGACCTGGAGGCTGTGACGAGGAGGAGGGCTTGGCTGGGCCATGAGGAAGCATGCCTGGCACTGAATTGTCCTAATAAGCTGGAAGGGGAATAAAGATGAGCCAGAGGCACCAATTAGAGAGAGAGACAAACACACGGCCGCTGTGTGTGAGTCAGTGTGTTTATGTTTGTTTAAGTACATTTATGTCATTAAAGTTATGTTGACTGCTCTGTCAGTTCCCGCCTCCTCCTTGCCCATCGTGAACCACGTTATAGAGGCACTAATAGCCTTTCTTTTTTTTGGCGTGCCCCCTCCAAACTCGCAGCTTCATTCATTTTGGTTATGAGAACTTCATCAGTGACTGTGATCATCCAGACAGTTTTTGAGCTGTACTTGATGTGATCATAGACATTCCAGTTCCCACTGCATGCAAAAATCTTATTTGAATCAGACCTGTGCTATAATGTTCTTTTGCATTAGGCTCTCTTGCAGCAGCTAGCAGTCATTCTTTCAATTTGATTGCTCTAAACAGAAAACTCTGTGGGATTTGAAGCAATATTGTGTAATGTTTGTCAATCGATGGTAAAGGTCAGTCTAACTTTTTTGTAGTGACCCTTTAAAATTGTGAGCAACTGAGAAAGTGTCAAATCAGTTTTTATTTCCATCACATCACACAGGCTCAATCCAGGACTGACTGTTCTCATAACAGCCTCAATGTTCTCTGATTCCATGTGTCCCTTTTTAAAATCTGCATCGATCTGATGAATTAGATTATTGTAAGACATCTTATCTTTCTGTCCTCTTTCTCCAATTTGACCATTTATCTTGAAATCTTAACGTATGGTAAATTCAGAGATCACATTTGGAGTGGGAGAATACACAGGTTGATTTGAAGCACCAGGAATTTTCTCACTCAACTGTTTAATTCCATTCTACAGCATTTTCAAGGATGACTGAAAGTGTTGCTGTAACTCTGCAACCTGTTTCTGTAGATGTGTTAAATCGGCCGTATCTTTGCTAACTTCGTCACCGCCATCTTGTTGTGCACCATTTTTTAGGTTCTATTTCGGGTTTTTCCAGACACTCTCAGCTGCTATCGCCACCAGCTGGACACCAATTGCATGGCTATAAGTATACAAACAAATGTAAATGCGTGTACTGAATAATAAAAAAATATAACACAAAAATATTTGGGGGTCTGACGTTTTCTTATATGAACTCTTATTTTCAGCTTCAGATATCCACAAATATCAGATGTTGCATGCTTTCAACACTATGTACATTAAAACGTGGTTTAAAAACAGTATTTTTTACCCTTTTTGCTTACATTTACATATGAGAAAATGTGGAGGACGGCAGTTTCACTCTTGTGCATTTCTTGGGGAACTCTTATTATGACAATGACACAGAAAGCATTCTCTCATCCTCCATGTTCAAAGTTTACGTCTTCTCCCAACTCAGAAGTGCAGCAGGTGGGCACCTTGAGCACGTTTGATATACTATGTGAATAATCTTTTACAAAACAATATCCAAATCTCTGAACAATTAGTTTCTTGTTCACGCCAGATTTGAATTTCTTATTCATTTAAGCACATTGCACATGTTTTGGCACATGTGTGCAAAAGAGTACAATTGTCAACAATTTGCATAATAACTAAATACACATGTCTTGCTGATTAAAACTTGCTGATCAAAATTATACATTTAATTATCCAAATCTGTCTGAAATACATATATATATTCCAAAAATATCTATGACATGGTATGTTTGTGATGTCTGCTAAATCTCTGGCCAGACCAACAAGAGTGACATGATGTCCACCAAGAAGATGGCAACTTGTAGCGTTACTGTGGCGTGGGGACGTGGTCATGTGTCGGTCTGCGGGAGAGAGAGAGAGAGCGGAAAGGCTTGTCACCTGGTTTGTAATGAACCCTAACACCTGTGTCTTGTTATAGTGATGTGGAGCGAGACATAAAGGAACGCCGAGTGCCCAGAGAGGAGAGAGAGAACCCTGAAGCCTGACGTTGTTTATGTGTGACATCTGAGTTATTGAAGTTTACTGTCGATTGTATAAAAATAGAAATTAAAACTGACCTCAAACCTGCTTCGCTGTCTCCTGACTCCTCCATCACTTTCAACAAAGTGTGTTACAGTGGTGTCCAGAACCCGGGTTTGGAGGAAAACGGTGCTATGCAGTCTTCACCGCTGTCCAAAGTCTTCAACGCCCTCACCAACATCCATCAGGCACAACACCATGCCCTCTTGGAGGTTCGCCGGGAGCAAGAACAACGCTTCCAAGCCCTGCTCCAGACACAAGCGGAGGACCGGCAGGTGCTGCGGAGCCTGATCGCCAGGGAGAGGGCTGGAACTGCGACCTCCTCGGAGCCCGTCCCACCGCTGGCCCTTGCGAAAATGGGGCCAAGCGATGATCCGGAGGCCTTCCTCGACCTGTTCTTGAAAACAGTGGAGGTATGGAGATGGCCTTCCGATCAGTGGACGGCCAGTCTATTGCCCCTGCATTCCGGGGAGGCGCAGCTGGCAACACAACAACTCCTGGATTAGAATCACCTCAAAAAGGCCATCCAGCAATGGGTCGGTCAGACCCCGGAGCAGAGTCGGCAGCTATTCCGCTCATTGAGCTTAGGGAAGGACGGCCGCCCGTCGCTTTTGTGCAGCAGCTCCGTGACGCCTGCCAGAAATGGCTGTTGGTGGGGGGAAACGACAACGTCGTGGAAGTTGTCGACATTGTGGTACTGGAGCAGTTCGTCTCACAACTTCCCGAAGTATGTCTGAGTTGTCCAGTGCCACCGCCCGGCGTCGTTGTATGGAGCCGTCCAGCTGACAGAGGACTACATGGCGGCGTTCCCAGGAGGCGGCGAAGCAGTATCTCTCTCTCTCTCTCCACAGAAAATAAACATTTTCTATATATATGTAACGCATTGCTACAAAGTACATTTACTGCATACATACAAATGTGCATATCCTTTTTCTGTGTACTACAGTATTGTACAGTTTTGACTTTTCCCAGTAAACGTTTACTTAATGTTGAATTCGGTATCTTAAAAAGCTCAGTGTGATACACAAAAGCATTCAGCTAGACAAAACTGACATTCTTGTATAGGACAGTAAGCAGTGTATCAACAAAAAAAATTATAAATTATTGATATATAAAAACTTTTATATATCAATAATTTACAGGATTGAAAAAAGCTTTTCATTTTGGTGGCACTGGCCAATTTACTGACAAAATAACTAGGTTTTGAAGTATGAATTAAATGTTTTGGGTGAATTATTACATTTTGCAGACACGCAATAGAGTTGTGATGTTCCATAAAACAGTTGTGACAATTGCACTTACAGTTTAGACTGGAGAAGTTTGAATGCTGTTTCAAAAAATGAGCCAAACCGATTGAAAAAATCTGTATTATTAAATTTAACAATCTCAACATCAGGGGTCTGTTTTAATAAAAAAATTAATTAATCGAAAATGATTTAATGTTTTAATGAATTAATGTTTGGCGCAAAGCAGGGGCGTTTACTTATTATATTCTCAAAACATTACCTGTTTACGCACGCTAAAAGTGTCATGATGCAGATCTCGGCAATGTTTTAATTTTCATTCAGCACACAACTGAGTAAAACAGGCTGCATGACTATGATCAAGGGCGTAGATTCCAGGGGGATCCCCAATAACCCAAAACAAGCAAATACAACCCACCTAATATTCATACCATGATTAATGGAAACATGTAAATGCTTCACGCTGCACATGCATGGTTGCCAGATTGCACAAAATAAGTATAACTTTAGGCGGAATACTTCCAATTTGCGCAAGTAAAAATCTCAAATTGCGTTTTTATCTGGCAACCCTGAGCATGTTATACGCTTGTGGAGGCGTTAGGTTCCAACGCAATATAACTGAAATATCCAATTAAATAAAAAAATGCTTTTAGAATGAATGAACCACGGGCCACATTAAACAATGCGGACCATAAGTTGCCCAGGTCTGCTCTAGATATTGATATTCGTCAACCACTCTTCAGGGAATTCAACCTACAAATGGCATACTTGTAATAGTCTCTGCACATTAAATCTGGAATAGGAAAACGTATTTTAACATCGAAAAAAATTACACTTCACCTTTAAAAAAAACTGTGTAAAATCCACTGCGTTTTTTTTCCCCAGACTTTTACAGCCTACCATAAAGTGTGATTTTATGCACTTTCCAACAGCTCGATATCAATGTACATGAATGCAAATGAGAGAGAGAAGCAGCAGCAGGGAATGAATGGTAGATCACAGCCACCATGTGCACCGTAGGCGAGACGAAGGCTGGAGTACTAATCACTGGAACACAGTCACTGGAACATGCTGCTCTCCTTTTTTGTGTTCCATGAAAGAAAAAAAGTCATCCAGGTTTGGAACGACTTTAGGGTGTGTAAATAATGACTCCATTTTCAGTTTTAGGTGAACTATTCCTTTAATGGCCTGACAGTGGTCTGAAATGAACCATCTGAAAACTCCACTACCCAGTTGGCCTTCTGCTCATTGAGGAGCCTGTAGGGAGTAGATGTTGTTTTATCATTGAATATAAATGTAGAGCTGGGTGGCTCAAAAATGCTTCTGTGATCCAGGCCTCTATTTCAAAAAGTCCAGCATTATTGCTTTGATCCGGCAGCTAGCCTCAGATCTGAGTGCATGCCTGCAGGTGCACCACAGAGAGCTCTGAAATCAGAGGAGTTCCACAGTCCACAGATCCAAAAAAAGGGAAGCTCAACATAGCACTCTCACATTTCCCAGCTATCTTCCTGCTGTGCAATCAGAGTCCTTTAAGAGCAACCCATCATATATTTACAGAGGTAGAAGGAGATGCCTTACCTGCAGGCCTCCACTGAAGCAGGCAGGAGTTAAATATTAATTGTGAGTGATTCATCGCCTGAAGCTTCGACAGGCCTGAAGCTCAACTCCAGCTTTTGGCAGGCCCTCGTCTCCTTCCAGGCCTGGCAGCCATAGCTTGGCTCGGGCAGCAGAAGCCACACATCAGGGTGTCAGTTGGAGCCAGCAGACTGTGTCCACCACGCTGTGGCGGCAATGAGGCACGGAAACCTCCGCCACATGTGCAGGGGGATAGAAGGTCCAATGCTGCAACCAGATCAACTTTAGATATCACAAACGATTTTTGCTAAGTTTGTCAAGAACATGTCCAGGTTACATTTCACCCCAAACTCAAAAGAAAGAAAGAAATAATTTTGCATTGTGAAATTAAGTACTCTTCTCTCCAAAATTGCGCCTGTTCTTTTAACTTTTTTTTTTTTTCAAAATGACTGCAATATATTTTTCTTTTAAATCAGCATAACAGTAGTACATTCAATTATTTTGGGAGGGTAACCAGTGAAGTGGCATGATACAATCTAAAACTAAACAGCATTTCGTTGGATTTCTTTTCATCTGTTTTATGTCAGTTTTTATGACCTCATAAAAGTGGTGAAAAACAAAAGACAAAATATTCACTTTCACTTACACTTTCATATAATAGCTAGAATCTTAATGTTGATCAAAATAAGGTTAATGGACATGTCATGTCTACTACCCATATTTTCAAGGTAGTGGAATAAATACTATTATGACATAAAAATACTTTACAATTTAAACAATACATCAGTAACACTTTACAATAAGGTTGTGTTAGTTACCATTAGTTAATGCATTAGGTGTTATTAACTAACTAACAATGAACAATATTTAATTTGATCAATTAATACAAACACAATGGTTTATTGTTAGTTTATGTTAGTTCATTATGCATTAACTTACACCAACATATGCTAATTTTTATTAAAAAAATTATATTTTTTAGATTGATTAGTACTGTAAAAGTATTAATCATTGTAAGTTCATGTTAACTACTTTAGTTAACTAATGTTAATGAATACAATCTTATTGCAGAGTGTTACTTTATCATATGCATGTTTTTTTTTTTACATTACAGCTGTGAAAATGTGGGCAGAATGTGCTTATATGTCATGAAAAATAGACTTTAGGCAAAATATAATTTCTTCTATCTTTTTATTTAAATGTTAAAAAATGGTTAAATGTGACCTGGGCATGTTTTTGATAGGTATCGTGATATTCACCCACGCAACATCTATGCTGTGCAATTAATAAGATCTGAACATGTCATAATGGAAGTTACAGAAAAGGTATTTATTTTAAGAACATATATTAATCATCTCTGCAAGGTTTCATGAAATCCAACGCATTTAAAGTCCAAGTTCATATTGCACATATGTATTGCCATTGTACCTTTATGAATGTATTGCAGGGTGGAATGAATAAGTGATCATATAGCTCAATCCCTGAGGGTGAATACTGAGTCTATCCTCCGTCTTGTTGGGTCATGTGACATGCAGGATGGATGTGTGGCAGAGGGAGCAGCCAGACGGTAAGTCCACAGCTGTTCCTTTGGCCTGGACTCAAGACTTAATGTAGCTTGCCCGATTCTTCCACTTGGAGAGAACCAGCCGTAGCAAAAATAGGAGTATAGGAACAGAATGAGAATACAACAAACGACAGACATGCGCACAATACCTTACAGATCAAGAGTCAGAATTACAAGGCTGTTCAAATAGCTATTTTGTCCTACATTCATTGCACAACAACAGGAATTTTCTAATTGTTTTTCAGTTAGTGAAATTCATATAACTTTACTGTGAACTGACTATTTGAAAAACAGGTAATGCAGGAAACTTTGTTAAACAATTTGCATACTCCATGCTCAGGGATAGGCAAAACAGTTTATTAAATATTCACAATATATTTGCAAAGATTTTGCTGGCATTATATAATTCGACAGTGTGGATATCTCAATGATTTTATTGAACTTTTTATATATTTTTTTTAAATGAATTTGGCCATTACGTTTTCGAAAAGAGCTCGCCATTAAGAATTTTGCAATCCTTCCTTGTCATCCATTCAAGCTGTCCATTTCAATGAACTAAATCATAACTCTGATTCAATGTTTTGTTTGTGTCATCAACATAAAATGTTCACAGAAATCTAAGTGTTGCATTTTTTAACATACTGTATTTTGTATTATTATTATTATAAAAACATAAAATATTAAATAAACAACAAACTCAAAGAATTTAAATATTAATATTGAAATAAAAATATTATTTTAAAATAAATAATTTGCTTAAAATTGCTGTTTAATATGTATTGTTATATTGATGAATAAGAATAATATTTTAGATTCTTCCTTGTGATAATTTAGTGATAAAATTGTGGAAAACTTGTGTTGATTATTTAGAAATACATTTGTGCTGTATTATACTTATTAGGAAAAATATTTTGAATCTACATTAATGGATGTTTGGTTATTTGAACATTCCACTGATTAAAAAAAAACACTCTTTTAAAACAATTTAGAGCAAACACATACAGTACAAACTGAGACATTGATTTGACACTGTCATATTTTTTTATATACTGTACAGTATATACACACACACACACACACACACACACACACACACACACACACACTCACTCACTCACTCACTCACTCACCAGCCACTTTATTAGGTACACCTGTACATCTACTTATTCACGTGATTATCTAATCAGCCAATCATGTGGCAGCAGTGTAATGTATAAAATCATACAGATATGGATCAGGAGCTTCAGTTCACATCAACCATCAGAATGGGGGAAAATGTGATCTCTTTGATTTGGACCGTGACATGATTGTTGGTGTCAGATGGGCTGGTTTGAGTATTTCTGTAACTGCTGATCTCCTGGGATTTTCATGCACAGCAGTCTCTGGAGTGTAAAGAGAAGGGTGCAAAAAATGTGGGTGAAAACAGCTTTTAATTAAAAGTAAAAAAATATATTTGTTTTTATTTATTTATTGCTATATTGCACAGCCCTAATTCTAACCCTGCCAATACTACAGTATTATCAGATAATAGGGGTGTAAATATTTGCTCTAACAAAAATTCAATATGATTACTATTCTTTACTAAATCGTGATAAATCGTGAAATATAACATTTGGTAATGATTCAGTTTGGTTTGATTAGTCTGGTTCGATATATCATTATTTTCCAAAATAATCTGAAGATAAAAATGTGGAAGGACAATTGAACATATCTATGCCAGAAGTAGATTGGGGATCTGGATTTTATGGATTTTTACAATTGAAAATAGGTCAAGCATTGTATTTTCCATCAAAATAAATAAATAAATACAAATTAACACTTAACACATTGGGTGTTATTATAATTGCAATTATCATCAATTACTTAATTCTACAGTCATTTTCAGGATTTTCACTGTCAGATATATGCATTTTTACCCCCCTACCAGACAGGAAAGGCATTTGCAGCCTGACAGTCCATTCACAGGAGCAAAATGAAACACTTACTAAAGGCCAAAACCTCTCTCTTCACCCTATAACACCTTCCTCTGGCTCCTCTGGTCAGCTCATTCTTACCTCCCGCCAGGACGAGATGGAGAGAAGAGGGAAAATATAATACAGCATCTTACATTATCAAAAAAAAAAAAAAAAAAGAGAGGTAGGTGATGAATAATAGAGGAGATCACTTTCTTCTGAGACCCGAGTGAGAGTACTCTCCTTGGCTTGTACCTCTGCACAGAGTCTGGAGGCTAATTCACTGGGGATTGTAATTTATGGACAATTGAAGTAGCAGAAACATCTCTTGGAAAGCAACTGGGGATCCAGAGCATCAATTCTTGTGGGGCATATTAATCCCCTGCTTTATGTAGTGCTAAGTGTACAATAGTAATCAGTAGCGGAGCACAAGCCGCTGATCATTAAAGGAAAAAGCTATATAAAGAATTCATAATGGGATTAGCCTGCGGCAAGCAGAGTGCGAGAATAAGAGAGAGAGAGAGAGAGAGAATGAGAGAGAGAGAGAGAGAGAGAGATAGGACCAAATTAAATCACCCATCAAATTGCACCAAGGAATTTTAATTTACAGGTTAATGTTGAATTGTGTAACTAATCACAGCTAATATTTTCAGAGAACCAATGAAAAAATCACGGCCATTTTTACAAGCTTACACTATAGAACGGCACATTCTAAATAGGGAAAGCACTAATTTTGCAGGATGCCCTTTCAGAAGGCCATCAACTGTCTATCTGCATGTATATATTCACTGTTTAACTACAGAACCCAATGAAAAATGATTTCCTCACTGGAGGTCAGCCATTTAGAAGTTCCTCTATACAATACAATTGTTTTAATTGTAAAAACAATCGTATTGTATAGAAAGAACAGAGATTTATGAAGAAAAGGAAGAGTTCCTGCAAAAATACTAAGGTGTTTTGGGTGGTTGCTGGGCCATTGCTATACGGTTGCTAAAGTGTTCTTGATGGTTACTAGGGTGTTGGTAGCTGTTCCTAAGGTGTTCAGGTTGGTTGTTCGGTGGTTGCGAAGGCATGGGTACCTAGTTGCAACTCTGGTATTCTGGTTGGTTGTTAGGTGGTTGCCAGGGTGTTCCTATGGAATTCTGGGTGATTGTTAGGGCATTGGTATGTGGTTGCAATTGTGTTCTGGGTGATTGCTTTGGTGTTGTGGGTGGTTGCCAGGACATCGGTTGTTAAGGTGTTAAATATAAGTACCTCTATAGGTTTTCAGCATGTTGCTAAGTTGTTGATTTGATATTCTGGGTGGTTGATACATTGTTTTATGTGGTATTTAGAGTGTTGCTATTTGGTTGCAATGCTTTTCTGGGTGGTTGCTAAAGTGTTGTAGGTGGTATTTTGTGTGTTGCTATGTGGTTGCTATGGTGTTCTGGGTGGTTGCTAAAGTGTTTTAGGTTGTATTTAGTGTGTTGCTATGCAGTAGCTAAGGTGTTCTATGTGTTTTATAGTAGATTGCAACATGGTTGCTATGGTGTTCTGGTTGGTTGTTAGGGCATTGGTAGGCAGTGTTGGGTAAATTACTTAAAAATAGCAATACACTACACATTACTAATGATCTCATTGTAAAAGTAATCACATTGCTAATTATTTTACTTTTAAGTTACTTTCTAAAACAGTTTTCTTCTAAACAAATTCAAAATAATGTCTATATTTATTTTCTACATAAATAATATAAAAGAAATAAACATAACCCTATAAGCATGGTTGGGGAGTAATGGAATACATGTAACAGGATTATGTATTTATAATACTAAATAATCAAACTGTATTCCACTACAGTTACAATTTAAATAGTTGGAAATCAGAATAGAGTTAAATTCAAAAAGTGTTTTGATTACTGAAGAGATTACTTTGTATTTTATTGTAATATTCAGTATATTCAGTTGGAAAACACATATCTGTATAAATTATCCGAGAAACATTTGAACAGTGGTGAAACACTTTCTTATGATTTGTTTAATTCATATGAGCACTGTTGTGAGTGAGAGGTGGACATAATGTCATTGAGGAACTTGCCCTTGTGAGCTTAATAAAGTAGTTATATCGTGTATCTACAGCTTAAAGGAATAGTTCACTCAAAAATGAAAATTCTCTCATTATTCACTTACCCTGATGCCACCCCAGATGTGTATGACTATCTTTCTTCAGCAGAACACAAATTAAGATTTTTAGAAGAAGATGGAGCTCTGTCAGGTCCTTATAATAGAGGTACATGGGTGCCAGCACTTTGACGGTCCAAAAGTCATATTTAGACAACATAAAAGTAATCCACAGGACTCTAGTCAATCAATGAATGTCTTCTGAAGCAAATCTAAATGTTTGTGTAAACAATAAGTAGATAATTAAAATGTTATTAACTTTTAAAAAGAGCTTCCTGCCAGCAGCTGACACGAAGTGTGACGTAAGTGCGTCGGCGAGTTCACAGCTGTCCTTATTTACAACAGAAGAATGAATGAGTTCAGCCATTTCAAACAGCATCGGAGCCCTGGATGGAATTAAAGTTAAGAACATTTTAATTATCGGCTTGTTTCTTAAATAAACCTATCGGTTTACTTCAGAAGACATTCATTGATTGGAGTCGTGTGGATTATTTTATTGCTGCCTAAATATGACTTTTGGACTGTCAAAGTGCCATGCCTTCTGACTTCTATTATAAGCACCAATGACTTCTATTATAAAGACCTGACAGAGCTCAATCTTCTTCTAAAAATCTTCATTTGTGTTCTGCTGAAGAAAGACAGTCATACACATCTAGCATCAGGGTAAGTGAATAATGAGAGAATTTTCATTTGTGAACTATTCCTTTAACAAAAAACAGTTAGAAAGGCTTTCACAGATGAAACATAAATGCAATAAATACTCGATTTTATGCAGTTAGGGTGTTTTTACAAGAAATGCTAACCAATGTAGCCTTTTAACATCATATAGAAAGCTACAAATAATATATTTTCTGTATCATTCTATGAACAGAATCCACATACGATCAGAAAAGGATGTTGCTGTGTACACTCTGTAGAGTTTTGAAGCAGAAAAAATAGTTAACCTTGTGGAAATTTTCATGCGAATATGTAGCTTTGTGCTAAGCTACAATGCTATTTCTTGCCTTTTCATGCATCTTTACCAGGCGTGAATATATTTTATAATGAAGTCTATGAAGAACATTCACATTAGAGCATGACGTTTTTTTCTTCAGTAAGACTTTTGATATTAGGGAAAATATCTACTGCAAAAGTTTTATTTTTAATGAGAATTTAAACTAAAAAAAATCTGCCAGTGCTGAAGAAGTAATCCAAAGTATTTTTATTAAGTTACCGACCTTGAATAATCTAAAGGAATACTTTATACATTGCATTTTAAAGCATGTAATCTGTAGTGGAATACTTTTTAAAAATATCCTTCCCATCCCTGCCTATAATGTAATTCAATTAAATGAAAGTCAGCAACTGCATTTACTAAAAAGTCTAATTACTTTGAAATTAGATTTCACCCAACACTAGTGGTTGCAGTTGTGTTCTATCAGAAAAGACTCTGGATTATTGGGATTTATAAGAATGTAGAAATACTTCTATCAGTGTAAGCCCCATCCTACGGGTCAGCGCTCTGATACTTGCTTGAATCGTCTGAGCCTGCTAGAAGCAATGATGGCAGGGGAGCAGAATTTACCCCCACCCAGAACGAGACCTAAACTGGTGGTGATGGGGTGGATGGGGCTGAAAACAATGGAAGCAAGCAATAATGAGAAACACCCGAGCAGCCTTATAGAACAGAGGCTGTGTTGTGACTGGATGAGATGCCTGATAGAATGAATCCCAAGGTCTTCCTGCTTAAACTATGTTTACTGTGTGATTGCTAGGGTGTTGAGGGTGGTTGCCAGATTTTCTTGGTGGTATTTAATTCATTGCTATGTGGTTGCTGGGATGTGCTGTGTGGTTGCTTGTGTATTCTGGGTGGTTTCCAGAGCATTGCTATGCAGTTGGTTGTGTGGGTGTTGCTATAGTTTTCTG
Source organism: Xyrauchen texanus (assembly GCF_025860055.1). Taxonomy (NCBI): domain Eukaryota; kingdom Metazoa; phylum Chordata; class Actinopteri; order Cypriniformes; family Catostomidae; genus Xyrauchen; species Xyrauchen texanus. The sequence goes on from NC_068295.1 coordinate 37,411,485, forward strand.
GGTGGTTGATAGGGCAATGGTAGTTGGTTGCAATGGTGTTTTGGGTGATCGCTAAGGTGTTGAGGGTGGTTGCCAGGACATTGATTGCTAAGGTCTTCTTTTTTGCTTTGTAGTTTCTGTGGTGTTCTGGGTTTTTGCTAGGGCACTTCTGGGTGGTTTCTAGAGTGGTCATTGTAGTTGCCAGGGCATTGCAATGTAGTTGCTAATGTGTTCTAAGTATTTTATTGATGGATAACTACAGGGTTGCTAATGTTTTCTCATTGGTTGTTACGTGGTTTTAATGGTGTTCTTGGCAACATGATCACACCGGAAGTCAGCATGCTGTTTCAGAGAGTTCCAGTAATTTAGGATCAGCCACATTATGTCAACTCACTGACAAGTGCCATTTCCAATCAGACATTTATGCATCGGCTTCAGTGTGTTTACCTTTCCCTTTGGCACACAGTAAGCATGTTGCATCAGCAGTATGGGAGACCTGAGTTTGGATCACACATTGAAAACAGGAAGCAAATGCATTCACAAAATCAGTGACGAGCGCGATTCGGAGGTTTCTGTTGTCCTTGATGGTTAGATATAGGGTTTGGGTTGGGGGTTTGGTTCATAACAATGCATTCCTCTGGGCCTGGGTAGCTCAGCAAGTAAAGACGCTGACTACCACCCCTGGAGTCACGAGTTTGAATCCAGGGTGTGCTGAGTAACTCCAGCCAGGTCTCCTAAGCAATCAAATTGGCCCGGTTGCTAGGGTGAGTAGAGTCATATTGGGTTAACCTCCTCATGGTTGCTATAATGTGGTTCTCACTCTCAGTGGGGCGCATAGTGAGTTGTGCTGGATGCCGTGGAGAATTGCGTCGGCCTCCACACACGCTATGTCTCTGTGGTAATGCACTCAACAATTCACGTGATAAGATGCATTCTTTACCGTGTTATATAATGTATAGCTAAAAATGTGGTCACTATGTGGTTTTTATGGTGGCTGTGTGGTTTAATACTTACAGTTAAGGGTTTCATTAAATACAAATAGCAATGCTTACCATAGCAAGAACCAATAAAAAAGAAAAAGACACATTTTATAATCGCTAATCCAAATATGTTTAAAATGTGTGGTCTTGGGATTTTACCATTCTATGAAATCAATTCCAAATATTCCTCACACACACACACACACACACACACACACACACACACACACACACACAAAAACACACACACAAAAAAAAACATGTGGGATGCAATGCATAGCTCATAAAATGTGGTCTGTTCTGTAGACCTGACTCCTCATTCAGCTACATAACTGCAGTTACAATCAGCTAAATTACCCCCCATGTCCCCTGACATATTCATTTGAGGGATTCTGGCAATGCAATGGAGAGAGAGATGTGGAAATAGAGGAATGGTTCCAAACATAAAAACATTGCACACTTCAGCAGCCCTGCAATAACTTTAGTCAAGCATTTCCAATTATAATTATATTTTCATCCCTCCCTCAGCCAGAGGAGCTTTTTATCACCACGGCAGGCAGAGAATTACTTTATTACAGCTACACCTCGTTAGGCTGAGTGCTCCTAATGAAGCAGCCCTGTGATCAGACAGGAATCATGCTGGTGGAAGCCTGCATCATTAGGCCAGCCTTTAATTACGATGATATATGGCCACCCGCAGCTTTGCTATCACCTTCCCTTTTAATATGACCCCGGCACAAACTCAAAGTAGTGTACAGCAGCCTACACACTGAATAAATGACTGCTTGTACAGCATCATTTTATATTTCTGGAATAAACAAAAAACTAACAAATTATGGAAAATGTGGCACTAGGGCTAGGTGGTATGACAGCGTGTACTGTTTTATTTAAGGCCCTATGAAATCTGTGTAATTTTTTTTTTTATTAATAAAGTTTAATAAAAATAATTCATAAAACAAATTAATTAAAAAATACAACCCATGAATTCATAGAAATAGTACTTCATAACATACCATTGCATTATTTGTTTTATATATTTTGTTTATATACACATTACAATTCAAAACAGTATAAAAAAATCTGCATTGAATAATAAAATACAGTAAAAGAATCCTCTTGCATGTGAGATACTGCTTAAATATAATGTAATAATAATTATTATATTACTACATTGAATATTACATTTTACTATAGAGTAGTAAAATATTACTGTCCCAATTTCTTAAATTTCACGTGTCTATTTAAATTGAGCTTTTATTTTGGCGGATAACTGGATGAAGCACTTTGAGGTTCAATGTTTTTGGCGACAACTTCTCATATCTGGATATATGGCCTAATGTGTTTATTAAACTACAAAATATGTTTTGTATAAACATATAGTCTGTATGTGCTGTGCACTTCAACGTGAATGTGCACTCTACTATCGGTCATCTACTGCACACAGTGCGCATCTGATGTTCAGGATTCCGTGTCGTCGATGTATAAGCGGTCAGAATCACACATTCACTTTGAATTGCGCAGGACATACAAACTGTACATTATATTTATTTAATTAAATCTCAGCCTTTTGTGGTTAAATCAACTCACTAGGACATATCACGATTTTTATTTGATTAATTATGCATTCACAAATTAATTGTATCCCAAATATATATACCCTCAAAATCTGTGACATTCCACGTTATAGTAAATTCTGTTTTTGTGACTGGATTCCACAACTCTGTCCATGTTTTCCACATTGCAAAAATCATAGGGCCCTGTCTATGGTAGAAATGTTTCAACTAGTAGAGGATTTGCTATACCGCAGTAGAGATATTTGCATGGCTATAAGTAAGCAGTACAGTTTTTATGTTATTTACATGTGAGAACAGTGAAGAAATTAGAAAATACAGAGTGGGACATTTCTTAAACATGTCAAGACAAGGAAAGACTTTTTTTTTCTCAATCGGAAGGCTGCAGCCTAGTTGGCCTGAATATCTCGGCTGCAATGTCATCAAGCACCATTAAAGGCTATCTCAGTTGTGAGGACCCTTGGCAGGCAGCCTCATTCCACAGCATTTGTTTGCCATATTTTGAAGGATGCATCAAGTGCATCCTTCACAGCCTTCAATCACCCAAAGTCTCTTGCAAATGCGCACTTACTAGACCATCTCATTCTAGCGCTGAGGAGGAGCCTAGCCTACAGCCTCAGAAGGTTTAGTATAGGAAGGACACAGCCTAACTAGGCTGCAGACTTTCGATTGAGAGCACCCAAAGAGTGTAAAACTAGCAGTTTGTTTGTTTACGGTTGCCGAGCAACTATACAACTTAACACATAATATAGAATTATATTATGGTCACAGGTAATTGTTCCTATTAGCAATTTTAAAATGGCTTCGAATTTGGCTTATCCTTTCAAAATTTAGAGTCTCATCCATACTAAAGCCAGCGTCACTCTAGCTGATTTTTCCAGTGATTTTTTAGGTGTAAGCTCCATTTACATAATCGCCGGTCAGTAAAATGGAGCTCGGATTAGCTTTTGCCAGCAGATGTTCAAACAGTCAGATAGTCCTGCCTCCAACTCACGCCATTGGTAATGTTGTTGGGGTGGATCGCTTTAAACAGACAGAAAATTGTATAGTGCCACAGAGACAAAGTGTTTTTGAGAAAATTAACTGTGATTTGTTAATTGCATGGCACTTATTGAATCTGAAAACCAAACTAGCCATTCCAAGACTGTGTAACTCTTCATTCTTTGAAAGGTCATCTTTTCTATTAAGGACCATTCATTTTCATTCTCATGAGCTAAAGATTGGAACAAACTAACTAAGAACTAATGTCATTCATCTAATTTTACAGGCCATCTACTTTTTATAATTACAGCATACTTCATGTTATTTTTCTTACAAAAACAAAGGAAAATATTACAGTTAGGTGCAAAAGGTTTAGAAAGGTGAAAAAAAAGCTTGCCTACACATTGCTGAGTGGACCTGACCAGAACTAACTGCGCTTATATGCAAAAGAAACATTTGCAAGTAGGCAGGTACAGCTCATTATTAAATCACACAAATGGGACGTGAGATTGGGGTGGCTTTTACTTAATGACTTCTAAAAGGCTCCTGTGGAAAAAAATACCTGCATTTTAGAGCAAAGCTTCAAAGCAGTGTAGTAGCACTCTGAGCTCCTGAATTAAGTATGAAATATTTAACAAGATGGAGGTAGTATTCTGGGTTTATTATTTAGTCCAGCTGGGACTAATTGTTTTAATGCAATATGGGAATTGATCTGAAGTTTCCACTGCACTGAGCCCCAACAAGCACCAAGTAGAAAGCCACTTTTAAGCTACCTGGGCTGTACATTAGCTAAAATTGCCTTATCCCAGCCAGGCCTGTACATTAAAAGTAGACATTAATTACTTTTTAATTTAGGCTTCTCTGACTCTTACATTTTTAAAGGCAGTTTCCTTACCTGAGGATGTGAATCACATGGTGAGAGATTTTATATGTGTACATTCACAGCTGAAACCGTGTTTGGGAAATATGGTGAGAAGTCATTTATGACTCTTCAATTAGAGGTACACCAAGCATGCTGTAACAGTACATCATGTAACTTACCATTTTACATAAATCAGTCATACAAAGCCAAGCTTCCATTTTATAGCAGTTTCACTGAATTGAAATGATGTACCCAAACCACACTATACAGTGGTTGCATATGGTGAAGTCTGAACTTCTTGCCCGCACAGTGAGACTCTGATTCATTCTGAATTTTGACCCAGATGGTAGGCTAATTTGTGCAGTTTCTTGCAAAGTGCTATGCAAGCTTGATTTTGTGCATAGTTGCATTCTAAAATGTGTCAGACCGCAATTCATAACATAAAGCAAGTATGCATTGCATTGTCAATATTGCCACATGGGAAGCTACAGCTCCTTACTTACCTGAATTACTATCATGCCGGAGCAAACAGTTTGAAGAGAATATTGCTGAGCAAGTAATTTATCTCTATGGACCCACTGGCGGGTCCAAAGTGGAAAATGGCGAACGTTAAACGTTAAAGTGCCCATATACATAAGTCAGGCATATGAGGTATCATTTGAAAGCTTAGAATCTCAACTTTTCAGAGTTAACATAACTTCTGCATTTATGTTACTTAAAGTAACAAAATAAGGCCTCGAACTAATTGCGTTGAATATTCTATTCCCAGGTAATGGGGTAGAAATATTTATATAAAAATAAAAGCCCTTTATAGTACATAAATAGACAAGTCATATATCAAATGAACACGCTCACTCTCTGGAATGTGACTGCACAGTTAATTTTGTTTTGCTAAAACCCATGTCGAACGATTTTCAAAATAATCACAAAGTGAAATATGATTTCTCTATGTCATCAAATACAAATGTCTCTTTTATGCTCCGATAACTGCTGCTGTAAGCCCCAAATAGCTAAAAAGAAATATATATAAATGTTATATCTGCTTTTGCCTTAGGAAGTTCTCTAAAAAATTTGCTATTGTTTACTTGTCTGTGTGCTTGCTTGGCTGAATAATCCAATGTTATACCTTAGATATCCAAAACAAAATATGCCATCCAGAAGGAAAAGCATGCAAAACAAATCATCAGACAAATATGTTTTGGACTATTGATTAGAAAATGTTTGGGGGATCTCAGCTTTCTAATGACACCTATATTGAGCTTCTAGTCCACTCAGAGGCCGAGATATGACAAGAGTGGTGCTTGAACTGAAAATTTGTCAGAATGTCTTTGGACAAGCACATCCGTGAGGGCTAAAATGCATTACAGCACCATCTACATTTCAGATCTGTATATTGTGATGGACTGCTATAGAGAAAAAAATATTTTTGACACCTAGTGGAAAAAAATGAGACTTTTCTAAGTAAGGTTGAGTGAATAGAACCAGTATTACATGTTTTCAAAGTTAGGACAACAGGGTTTTTTTTTATTCTGTTTATCATAAAATTATAAACATACAATATTATTTATGAATAATTGGAGTCTGTAGTTAGCTAGTTAGACAGATGGAATATCAATTATCCTAATTATTAGGATAAACAATTATCCTAATTTTTAAAAAAAATTGTTTACTGATTGTATGTTTAATCCAAATTAATTATGGACGAATGTGTTGGGTGAATGCAAGTGTCATCCAAAGATTTGTTGTGGAACTTAAAAAAATGCATTGAGAAAACCATGATTAAGTTTGCATTTTCCACATGTTAATAAAGTCTTTGCATTTATCCAAATTTTGCATACTTCCCTATTATTTTGTATGCCAAAAACTGTATACCATTAGGGTGTCCTTAGTATTCATAAAATTGTAGGTAAGATATACCAGTATGACCTACTAGAGTTTTTGAAGTGTGCATCTACTGGACACTGTACTTTCCAATAAATTCCATAAGTAGTGAAGAGTTGCAGGGGTGTAAAGTAATTGATTAAAAATACTTTAAGTATGGAATATGGAATAATTGTACTTTTGCTTAATTACATTTGCAAAGAAAATAAATAGTACTTTTTACTCCTTACAATTTTATTTAAACTTGAAAAGTACTCATAACATTTTTGCAGATCATTTTCTTTCATCTTACTCTGCCTTTTCACTGCATCCAACAAAAGACAGATTGACAAATGGCAGTGTCATATGGCGTCTGTGTGTGCAACTAGACCATATGTATTCATTAAAAACGATGTGCATGAAGTGAGAAACACTGGTGGTTTTTGTACAAAACATTATTCTAAATGCTTTATTCTAAAAGTTTTTGAATCTTTCTTTATGTCTCAATGGGCTGAGTGCTCTGATATCGCAATTTGTGAGGGCCTTCTCCCATGCAACAAACATTGTGTAAATGTTTTTGCTAAATAAAATTATGTGGTTCAATACACGTCTCAGGGCAGTTCTGAAGTGAAATGTCCACTGTGTGGCGCTAAAAGCGAGTGTAATGTTCTCTCAAACAGATGAGGTTTTTAAGGTAAATGTTCTATCTAGATTGAAATCGACAAACCTAAATTTAACCGAGAGTGTCGAAAAAAAGCAAATGTGACATGAAAACACAATTTCTGAAGCCTCCATGTTATTTGCAGTGCTTCTATGACACTTCTGGTTCACATGTCAACTTGCGTGCTCTTGCATATGCAACACTCTATCAGTTGAGCTTTCGTGCAATTTGATCACACTTAAACAAGCTTGTAAATGTAGTTGGTTATGTAATGAAACATTAAAATTAGTATGCGCTATAATAAAAGTGTTTATATTTCATAAGATAGCATTGTGTGAGTAACAGAGCAAAAAGTATGTGTTTATGAACTGATAATCTGCCATTTTACTCGTGATTTGAGTGAGAGTGAATAAAAGTAATTGTTGATTTACCGCCTCTAGTGATCACTCCACCAGGAAATTGTGCAACAGGCCACATAAAAATAATTTAGCAAAAATGTAGTTATTGTAACTTGATTCTATGACCAGGTTCTGAATGCCACTGTGGGAGAAATTTGACAGTCGTCAGAGACAGTAAAAAGGTGACTTAACAAACCAATCAAATTTAACAATATACTCTCTCACACACTCTCCTCTCTTGATTTCATTCAAGCTAGGAAAAAAGTTACTTTTTTAGTACTTAAGTACAAATTAATGTGAATACTTTTTTACTTTAACTTAAGTATGTTTTTGGCTAGATACTTGGCATTTTAATTGAGTAAACATTTTACTCATTATCCATACGTTCCCTTAAGTATAATTTCTGAGTTCTTTTTACACCCCTAAAGAGTTGTCAGATTCAAAACTGAATTTGAAAAAAATATATAAATATTTGGAGATCCAGAAGTTGAGCAGCTCTTTTCAGCTGTTAGTGCGATATATAGCAAGAATGTTGTTCCTTGTGGTTAAATTTTACTTGTTTAACAACACCAGAGTAAATTGTTTTCAAGCCTGCTGTTACTGCTTCATATATTTAGGTCACGGAACTATGCCCACGTTCCCAGATGAAGTAGATTTGTGAATGTATTCATCCTACTCACCTGCATACCTAAAGAACTTAGAGTATTGTGCAAAAGTTTTAGGCACTTAAGATGTTGCACAAAAATATTAGATAGATATCATAAGATAGTCAATAGGAATATAGGAAATATAAATGTTAGACTCCCAAAATTTACTTTTGCAAATAGAAAATATTAGAATAGAAGAACAGGGAGCCCTGCAACAGATGTCATGGCCCCCACAAAGCCCCCCACTGAACATTGTGTCAGTCTGAGATTACATGAAGAGACAGAAGCAATTGAGACTTAAATAGATTGAAGAACTGTGGTGAATTCTCCAAGAAGCTTGGAACATCCTATCTGCCAACAACCAAGACAAACAGTGTCCAGGTGTACCTAGTAGAATTGGGGCTGTTTTAAATGCAAAGGTGGTCACAGCATATATTGATTTAGCTTTTTTATGTTTACTGGACTTTGTATGACATTAACTGATAAATTAAAAGTATTTATGGCATTATTTTTCCACGAGTGCCTAAAACATTTGCGCAGTACCGTACTTTTTTACTAGCCGAGAAGTACGCTGTTAATCAAATGCAGTACATACTCTGAAGTATGCAATTTTGGATGCAACAAGGGTTTCTTTCACCTGTGAGCTGGGAGGGAGTGAAGAACAGGAAGTGGAAAGCCTGGAGTACAGTTAGAGTGGAGTGATTACAGAACATTTTGTGTGTGGGGGGTGGGGGGTGGGTGTTGTTGCTGTTCCATTCCACTCACATTCCCTGGACAGAATTATGAAGACATAAAGAAATTGCAATCATTTCAATGCAAATGCTGCTCGACTACATAACACCATTCTCTTGATGTTATTAACGGATGCAGGAACCTCCCATGACATCGTGAGAGGATTCACTCAGACTTCATCGGTTCAAAAGGAACACACACATAAACTTCACTCTGAAACAAAAGTGAAAGGACATTCATTTAATAATGAGTACACCATACTGAGTCTCAGGCGCCAGGCCAAGGCTTTTGTTGCTGTGCCCACTTGGCTACATCAATCAGGGCACTATTTTCTGGGCAACTGGCATCAGTGCTTTCTGTCCAGTTTACACTATCTCATTCATAAAATGCAAAGATCCTTTGTCACAACAAAAACAAGATATGGAGTGTCCAGCTAATCAATAACATGTCTGCCGATTGTCTGAGGATGACAAATACTGTATTAGCCCTTTGTTGCGATAGAAGCGACGCTTGATGACACCAATATTTGAGTTTTTAGTGGTACTTGCTTGTGAACATGATCACACAGGAGTTTTTTTTTCAAATGTTGATGTACCCTGAAATCAACTCCATTATGTCAAATTACTGACCAGCACCACCCCTCATCATACATTTTAGCATTTTACCTTTGGCGCTACAACCTCCGAGACATGGGTTCTGGTTCCATGTAAACCAGGAAGTAATTAGGTTTACACAAACAATGAAAAGTATGTTTTGGAGGTTGCATTTTTGCTCTATAATTAAATTTTTACTTTATTGATGGTTAGGTTCAGGGTAAAAAAATAGGCTGACTGTATTACATCATTTACAACAAAAAATAAATAGCTTTATGTGCCACACTGGGGACATTTTACCCAGAAAGTGCTCACATGCCTAAGTTCAACAACACCTGCATCTTCGGCCAATGTGGGAAGTAGTTTGAATTTTAGTATGCACAGACCATTTTTAGATGCAGAACTTTTGACCTACTGTTGTCGAATTCACAGTGAGATCAGTCTGCCAGACGATAAATAGGGCAATAAAATCCATTGAAGGATGGATAAAGCATATCAAGACGAGAATATCATAAACTGGGTTTCTATCTACATATTTTTGGACATATTTTTGGACATTGCATGCAAAATGCTTGACGGTTGTGACAGGATGGAGGGCGGGGCCGGGTCGTGATTCTACACACCCGGTCCCTTATCAGGCTAATTAAGCCTCCGAGAGGGATAAAGGCCGACTGCGGAAGGTGGTGCGACGAGAGAGATTGTTTACGATCAGCTGACTGTCATGTGTGTTTGTGTCTTTTTATTTATTTCTTCATTAAACTATTATTTATATTGTCAAGCCGGTTCTCGCATCCTCCTTGCCCATCTAAATCCCTTTATACTGGTGCCTAAGACCCGGGAAGGAGGAGGGATACGCTGCAGTAGAGTACTCGCCATTACCGTCCACCCCAATGGAGCAGCCGTCCGCAAGGGGAGAAGGGCCGCCTAACCTTCCGCCTGGAGCGGGAGAACTACTGCCAGGGGCGGGGGAGACCCCTTCTGTTCCCCGAGAACGCGGCGGGGCATTCCGTCCACCAGGGTCTGTCGTCCGTTAGAGGGTGGAGGAGTGGCGAGTAAGTGTTTTTATTTTTTTGGGGGTACTACACTGTTACAGGAAGTACCCCCCATTTAATCATCTATTAAACAAAAGTATGACACAAAGACATCGTAAATACAGAAATATTCGTAGCTATACTATTATTATAATGATATGAGTTAATAACTTACCTGTAATATAATACTCGCTGCAAAGCCATGAGTTGGAAATAACCTCTCCAGTCCTGTCAGCTCTGTTGACGGAATCCGAAAAAAGAAAACCCTTTGCCCAAATTTGCCACAAACTCACTGATAATTTTCACATGCAAATGAGCTTGGCAGCAAGTTTGTGGATAGTTGAGATTGTTTGTAAGGGAAGTCCTCAGTATTTGCGTTTGTGATTTTGACAGTGAACAGCGCAGCACAACATTTCATTTAGATTAGCCAGAAAATGTAAAAAAATTTAAAAGCTATCTTTTTGAGGACTGTTGGGTTAGCTAACTACAGGTTTGGTAAACGCTTTCAACCTCAAGAATTTATTACATATAATAAAAGAGCCAATGTGTCTTCAACTTCCATTTTCATTTTTATAATGTGCCAATTTCCCCAAAAGTGCTGATTTTGTTCACTTGTACAGATGGGACGGAAACACTGCTTTATTTGCTAATTATTTCTGCGAGACTTGGGGGTTGGGACTTGGGAAAGTAAATTACCACATACTGTAGAAAACACCCAGAAAACCACAGCAACCATCCAGCCATGCCCTGACAATGACTCAGAACACTGTAGCAACTGCATAGCAACGTGCTAAAACTCATAGCAAGGGCCTAGAAACCACTCACAACACACTAGCATCAATGCGGTTGCTTTTGAAGGGGCAAACACCAATCATATTTTTCACACAAAATATTTTTATTTCCATGTTTGTTTTGGGGTTTTCATCACAAGCTTTCAATGATACTATGTGTTCAGGGATTGCTGGAGCTGTTTCCCAGGCAGGGCCACTCCACTCATTTACATGTTGATGGCTGGCAGATTAGTGGCATTTCGCTGCACACAAAAAGCAAGCCACAACGACACACACTAAAGCAAAAAATTCACCCAATTTCACTCTCACCCCTTCAGCTTACCCAGTCAATGCATTCCCTAGTCCGGCCTATTGTGAGCAAGGCTCTGGAACAATACCAAGACGCAATGTAGGATCAATCCTGCTGTTTGCTCCTTCTCCCCAGAATGAACAAAGAGAAGGAAGAAAGGGCCAGAACCCCACTGTTAAAGAAAGGTGGGGAGCAGTGGGCCAGAGAGAGGAGGCGTTAGGCAGAGCAGAGGCAGGGGGTGATGGGGAAGCATTAGGGAAAATGGGCTTGACGGGCAGTTGGAAAGAGTAAGCTCATTTAGAAAATCGACATCCCCAGCTGAGATAAAACCAATGATGATTTGTACTGTATCTTCAGGGGATAAAATCACTTCTATAGGATTTCATAGCACCCAGCATGAAAGAGGTGGCTGGGGGTAGAGTGCGCTTCATTTCTCTGTGAGGGAGAGGGCTTCAATTCTCATAAAAAGTAGGCAGAGTTAAACATTGATGCTGAGCAGGGATGCTGTACTCCACTGGCTCCCTGTTTGACTCCTTCATATTAGAACACTTTCAACTGTGCTTTGCCACTTGAATTAATACGGGCTTATAGGATAGCGCTCCATTGCAATGATGCTTGACTATGCCGGACTGTGGTCAAAAAACAATTAGGAAAAGGTTTAAAGTAAAAAGTTAATGAGGATCATTAGAACATATATGAAACATTTAGCTCTGAACATTCAAAATTTAATGATATTTTATAAAACATATAGATTAAACTCTGAAATCTTATTGGATAAGCAATATTTGAAGCCATTATAGAACACTTGATATACAGATATCAATGACTGCACATCAGTTGAATTAATATGCCAAGTCTATAACTCTACTATAGCCTCCTGAGACCAGAGCGTGACTGCTGTGCTCTTACGTGAGTTACTCAAAACGTGGTTTGAATCCCGGCGGTCTGTTAGGTCCCGTAGGGCTCCGGTTTGGTTGCAGTCCTGTACCCTACAATATCACCTAGGCTAATGAACAATATTATTTTTAATTGTTTATGGTAGGATGTCGAATTTAGACTGATCACACTGTGAATTTGGCAACAGGAGGTCAAAAGTTTTTCTGCAGAAATCGGTCTGTGCTTACTGAAATTAGAATCACTGCCCCCAGTGGGGGAAGCTGAAAGTGTTTTCGATTAGATGTCCACAATGTAGCGCAAAAGCAAGCAGTGGTTTTAGTTGTAAATTATGTAATCAACAGGAATGCATATTTGATCAACCCTACCCCTTAACCCCCAACCCTAAACATAACCGTCAATGGAGTGGAAAATTTTCTTTTAGTGGAAAACGTCAGACCAGTACCTGTGTCTCAGTTACTGTTCATTCAACATGCTATCAGTAGCACAACAGGGAAATGTAAACACATTTGAATTGGTACAAGAATGTAATATTGGTGATGATATCTGGCCATTTTTGGTGCCTTTTGTAATACAATACAATTACTAAATTCGTTTTTAAGTAGTTGGATGGCAGCGGCGCTCCCCTGTGTGGACAGCAGTGTCGAGGACTCCGCAACGGGCATCCCTCCTCCTTCCCGGGCTTCGGCACCAGTGTAAAGGGGTTCAATGGAAAGGAGGAGGCGAGAACCGGCTTGTCAATATAAATAATATTTTAATAATAAACTGAAACAAAAGACACAAACACACATGACGGACATGTCCGTAAACTATCTCTCTCTCCTCGCACCACAGTCTGCCATCGGCCTTTATCCCTCTCGGAGGCTTAATTAGCCTGATAAGGGACCGGGTGTGTATAATCACGACCTGGCCCCGCCCTCCACCCTGCCACAGTAGTATTTGATTTATTTTGTCTTGATACTGCTTCAAAAAACTTCAAGCATAGTTTTCTTCATTTATATCTTTATTCTATAGTATTTATTTTATAATGCTTGCTAATATTTATATATTTGTTTGTATGTTTATTTTATTACTGAATGTTACTTAAGAAATAATTACTTTAAATACTGTACTAACACTTGTAGCAAGGTTTCTTAATTGAGAAATAATTTAAGGCTACATGCTATTCTTTTCATTTATTTTTTAATGTTGGACACACTTTATATTAGGTGTTTTAACTACTATTACTATGTAAATAAGCATTTGATGTATTATGTACGGATTATGCATATATGTGTTGTTGCATTGTACTACACTATGTTAAAGCCTAGTGTACACTATACAACTCAAACTTGTCTCATTTGATGTTTTAAGTTGGTGACTGGCCTCAGATCTCACAACAATATACTTTTGAAACAGGAAAATTCTAAAGACAGCTGTAACTGCCATTTTTTTGCCGGTTAAGAACGTTCTGAAAATGTAAAAAAAAAAGCTAATGCATGAACATGCACAAAAGGGACACAGATATGAGAAGCACGCACATCAGTAGCTCAGTTACTGTTACTGCACTAAAATAACTCAGAATTCTGCTCTAAATGTCATGTTTTTATGTGCCAGTTTTTAGTGCTTTCTTTTTCTTCTTTTACTTTTTTGTGCTTTATTATAATTCAGTAATACACAGACGGAATGATTGATGTATGTCATCATAAAATCAGAGACTCTCTCTTCGAAATCAAAAGACACGACCAAATGTAACAGTGATGTGTCTCGTTTGCACACTTGTTATTGGATCATCCAAAATGCATCTTAATACCAGGTGTACAGGGCCTCAGTCAGGGACGTGTAGTTGATAAAGCCAGTCTGCTATCAGTCCTGTTGAGTGCACACCAGAACGACGGAAAACAAACTATGAGTCGCAGGGCGCAGACTGCAAATATGCATATAAAAATGCATATTTTAAATATAGTCCTCAGTGCTTAAAAGCCTTGTGTCTGTTTGTGTGGGACTTGATGGGCCTTTACCTCTTCCCAGGGGAACAAACATACCATTTATGTAGTCAGCTATCACAGTGACCAGGTTTTGGAGGTCAGAACCATTTATCTTTATAGTCTTTATGGTTTTTCCACAGTGCAGCTGGCATACCACACCGTGGTACAGTGGGAGAGGATGTTTTCTATGGTGCTGCGTTAAAAGTTCACCAGGAGCTGTGTGAGTAGTTTGGCCTTTTTCAGTTTCCTCCTGAAGAATAGCCTTTGTTGTGCTTTCTTCACCAGGCAGGAGGCATTGAGGGACCATGAGTGTTCTTTTGTTATGTAGACTCCAAGGAACTTGATGTCATTGACACGCTCAACCTCCCCTCCATTTATGTGTAGGGAGGGATTGATGGTCTTCCTGAATCCCTCCTCCCCGTAGGCTGTTTCCTCATTCTTTGATATCAGTCCCATTATATTGGTGTCATCAGCTAACTTTATAATAGTGTTGGTGAAGTTAATTGGTAAGCAGTCATAAGTGAAGAGGGCTGGGCTGAGCACACAGCCCCAAGGCACGCCAGTGCTCTGAATGAGGGTGGAGGAAGAGCAGTTACCTTTTCTGACATCAATGTGTGGCCTCGAAATCCTGTCTGGTCCTGCTGCTCTGTTGATGTCTATTTTTCTCAGAGTGGCTCTCACCTGCTGGTGCTGTCTATTTTCCTCAGAGTGGCTCTCACCTGGTGGTGCTGTAAGACGAGTGCCTGCTCCTCCTCTCTTGGCACTGTGTGAGTGCCAACTCTATTTTGCTCATCAAAGCAAATGAAGAACTGGCTCAGAGCATCAGGAAGCATACTGTCATTGCAGGTTTGCTGGGAGCTGCTTTTGTAATCTGTAATGCCTTTAATTCCCTTCCACATGCTGAGGGGATGTTTTTTTTCAAAATGCCCCTCAATGCGCTGTTTGTACTTGCACTTGGCTTTTCTGATGCCTTTCTACAGCTTTCTCCTAGAATTCATGTAGGCCAACGTGTCACCTGATTTAAATGCAGTATTTGTTCCCTGATCAAAGTCTGTACATTTGCATTCACCCATGGCATTTGGTTTGGAAACACTTTAATGGTTTTGGTAGTTAGTACAGTGCTAGGGCAGAAGTCTATACATAGGCCAGGAATGATGTATATGAATGCATATTCCTCTAAGTCTACTCCCTGTGTGAATACATCCCAGTCTGTGAGCTTAAAACCCTCTTGCAGCTGTGAAGTGGCTTCCTCACTCCACACTTTTACAGTTTTAACAGCTGGACTTGTTCTGCAGATTAGAGGTTTACATGATGGGATCATTATCTGTGAAACATGATCTGATTGACCCAGGTTTAGAGATGGCATGGCTTTATATGCTCCAGGGATGTTTGGGTAATCTTGGTCAAGAATGTATTTGGGTTTTTGTTCTCTCTATTTCAGACGTTCACATTTTTTGTCAAATTTTGGCAGTATCGTCTTCAGTTCCGTATGATAAAGTGTCCTGCCACAATCACAGCCCACTCTGGATGTAGAGTCAGATGGCTGTTAATAGCATCATGTAGTTTCTCCAGTGCTACTTTAGTGTTAGCTTGTGGGGGTATTTACAGTACACCACAGTGATTATGAATCAATATTCTAAGTCTGGAGAGTAATCTGTCTAAATAATGTCCATATCTGTGCACCAGCCACTATATACAGATATACACACTCCTCCACCTCTATTCTTACCAGAAGGGCCTGCTATCTCGATAACCATGTCGGGTTCAGGGCTATTGAGCCAAGTCTCTGTAATGATCATCTCGCACATGTGTATGTTGTGTGAAGTACCCTTTAGTCTAATTTTTGAGAGACTGGTATGTGTGGGTTAGCTCTGAGCATCGCTCGTAGGCTGACTCTCTTTCCCTGCTTTTGCTTCCTCTCCCTCCTCTGCCTCTGTCGCCTTCCTGTTGAAGTGGTAAAACATTCAATGGGCTCCGCTGAAAGTAGGGTAGCATCTTTTTCACATCCTACAAATATTGTCCAATTTGTGTGAAAATTTGTTTAGATATCTTCAGACTGAGCCGCACAGAACTGATCAAACAGAAATTTGATTTGTGCTACCGTTTGGAAATTACGCCAATGTGAATTTAATGATAATCATGTGAAGCAGGAAGTGAGGCTGCATGCAGTTTGGTTTATCAAAACAAAACTTGGTCTGCTTCATTAGGACCATGATCTGAGGGTACATGCCAAGTTTGGAGACAGGGCCACCTAAAGGTTAACAAATCTAAAAAATGGCTATTTCCCTACCACGCCATATAGTGTCTTCGCCAATTTGAATTTAATTGAAAAGTGATGTATCTTTTAAAGGCTTTGATGGATAAAAAAAAAATTGGAATGTGTCATCAAAATCATGTCACCTGAGCAGTTTGGAGACATCACCAACTATAGTTAAAAAAAACAAAATCTTTATTCTGTCCTGACTCTAAACTTTGGCATGTCTCTTTGCCATCATTTAGATGTGTCAACTGTGTTGAGCATTGTGTACATTTCTCAGCTACAACCTCAAAGTTTGGGTGTTTGAATCCAACAACGGATAGTTTTTAAAATTGTACTTGGATTTTTCAATTTGAAATGTACAAATTTTTGGATTGTTTGAAAATATGTTCACCTTTGGGTCTACATATTGGGTTTACTACAATGTAGGCCATACTTTACTGCATAGATATTGATTCAATTAAAAACAACTTCACTGTAACTAAATTTTCTTAGCAAGTGTTTTGTACTCTCAACTTTGTATCTGCCTTTGGTGATTGTTAGTGTTGTGCTCATGTACTGTAAATTGTGCACTGCTCTGGATATTGGAAATGTACAGGTTTAAACCCTACTTGGGATGGTCAAGTTTTTATTCACGATGTACATTATGTTTACTCTGTGGGTCCGATGTGTCCTGTAGGTCAAATAGCCCTGTAGGTAATGTTTGGCCTTGTAATTGCTGCTCACAGCTACATATATTTAATAAATGCAATAATAAATTAAGCATTGGTGTCTTTTATCATTTTGCTGCCATTTTATAAAAGCAGTTTAATATCCATTGATCTACAGTAAATCACTGTAATGCACAGCCTATTGTGGCATTTCACTTTAGTACAGGTGGTACTGACAATTCACACATCCACCTGCATGTCAACCCAAAATATAGAGGATAACATTTCAACCCAATGTCTCAAAAACAAGTTTACTGGCTGACATGTCATGCCTAAGGGTGCAAAATAAGCTCTTTTATTTCCCTATCTTCTTTGTCTCCCTCCTCATTCCCTCTTTCTCTTGCACAGAAATGTGTGACAGCTCCACCTTGATCAGTCTGCCTTGATAAATGATACCAAACAGGTGAAAGTGAAATATGACAGTGGGGCCAGTCCTGGTCATCAGCCATTGGCCCCTGTACAAAGGCCTGTGGGGATTCACCAGAATGTGAAATTTGGGCCCTTTTTTCTGCCTCTGAATTTTATTGATAGGCCACTTCATAGACAGCGTCGATTAATGTTTTACTTTCATGTTTGGGCTTTGTTGCATGGATGGTAAACAGAATATTGCAAATTGATCTGTCTCCTCTATAGCACTGGTTAGTTTCTGTGTGAACCCCAATTGCATTAGTTGTCTCTTGACATGTCAACTTACGTTCCTTCTTCTTGGTCTTATTGTGTGGAATGAGCATGGCTAAAGAACATCTACAGGGCTGATTAATCTTATGCACGCTCCACAGGCTCAGTTGATGAGTTAGCTGTGTGATGATCTATGCACTAAACTGATCTATCTGATTTTCTGAACTACAGGCCCTCCAATGTCTCCCCTCAAGCGTTAACCTCAGTGGCTAGTTATGTTTTGTCACCTCCATAAACACAAAGAAAAACAATGCAACATCTGCATCCTCCAGGACACCTGCTTTGTAAATGTTCCATAAAAGCAAGTTTCAGAATTGAGAACCAGTTTTTAATCAAAATTATTCTTTTTTTAAACTGGACCAAAATATTTTCATGATGTTTGGTTTCATTAAAAGCTCATTGTATTCTTCTGCAGTTACGGAAAACCTAGAAAAATACTGACACTGTTTCCTGCATCGCTATTGAATCAACAGCACCATTAAAATAAAATGAATTGAATGTGATGAGAGAGCAAAATAATACAAATTCAAAAAATAGATAAACACTTTCTCTTGCTTAATCAACAAGCATACATGCGGTGCAACCATTGTGGTCTGATTTGTAAGCAAATGAATATTAAGAGTTGATTATTTTAATGAATCACTCAAAAATCCCTAGTCAAACTCTTATGTTAAGTACTTGCAAGTAGTACAAAATATGAACGTAAACAAACTTTATTATATATAAATGTATCAGTGCTGTCAGTCGATTAAAATTATGTACCACGGTTAATCGCAGATTTTGAAAGTGCTGTAATTTTACTCTATATACAGTATATTTCATGTCCTGTCAAAATGCACATAATTACTTCTTAGTAAAGAAAACAAAACAATATATAACAATAATGTTTCATTAGCATTTTCCAAAACAAAGCCTTCCACAATATAAAGATAGAAATGCGCTAAAATATCACCAATGCAAGTAACATTAAACGTTTCACTAAGTCTAAGCGGGAGGTTGACTCATTGAAATTTCTAGTCCCCCCATAGGTTGCATATTCATTGCAATGGGTGGTTAAATCTCTTAAACTCTCATCCTCCATGATGTTAATCAACCGGCAGGCCGTGGATATCCGCATTGTGGCAGCAATCATGAAGCCGTTCATGACTTGCGTCAGGGCGTCAATGCCAGAGTCAAGGGCCTTTTTGAACTCCACATGAAAAGTGTTTGCAAACGTCTCGTTCTGCATTTTCATGATAGTTTAGACTTGACATGCTTCTCTGGTAATTAAATTGTGCCTTACAGAGGCTGCAAAGTACTTAATTTATCCTACCTGGGCTTGTTTTGTACAACTAATTGCATTAAGAGGATCTTTCATCTTCATTCGATCACTGACGCGGCTGTTGTGTGTATGTTTGTGGTATGTGCATCAGCCCTGCTCCAACAAGTACTGGTTTATGCTTTATTAATGGTAAATGTTAATTATGGTGAAGAAAAATTTACACTTTTAACATTTCAAAATTAATTGCTGCATTTACACGTTAACTTTGACAGGTCTAATATATATAGATATTTATACACTGGCGGCCAAAAGTTTGGAATAATGTACAGATTTGGCTGTTTTGGAAGGAAATTGGTACTTTAATTCACCATAGTGGCATTCAACTGATCACAGAGTATAGTCAGGACATTACTGATGTAAAAAACAGCACCATCACTATCTGAATTTTTATTTTTTTTATCAAATCCAGACAGGCCCCATTTCAAGCAGTCATCACTCCCAACACCTTATCCTTGAGTAATCGTGCTAAATTGCTAATATGGTACTAAAAAAAGAATTTGCAAACACAGTTGAAAGCTATTTGGTTTGTTAAATGAAGCTTAACATTGTCTTCATGTTTGTTTTTGAGTTGCCACAGTATGGAATAGAATGTAGAGGTCAATATTAGGTCAAAAATGAAAAATAAAAATAAACAGTTTTCTCTTGAAACTTGTTAGTCAATCATTGTTTTGAGGAATGAAGGCTAGGCAATGCTTGACATTGCAAAACAAAAATGAAGATTTCACACAAAGGTGTACACTACAGTCTTCAAAGGCAAAGGACAACTGGCTCTAACAAGGACAGAATGAGATGTGGAAGGCCAGATGTACAACTAAACAAGAGGATAAGTACATCAGCGTCTCTAGTTTGAGAAATAGACTCCTCATATGTCCTCAGCTGACAGCTTCATTGCATTCTACTCGCACAACACCAGTTTCATGTACAACAGTAAAGAGAAGACTCAGGGGTGCAGGTCTTATGGGAAGAAATACAAAGAAAAAGCCACTTTTGAAACAGAAAAACTAAAAGAAAAGGTTAAAGTGGGCAAAGAAACAGACATTGGACAATAGATAATTGGAAAAAAATGTTATGGATCTGAACCCCATTGAGCTTTTGACAGCTAGACTGTAAGGTGTGTGAGAAGTGCTCGAAAAGACAGCCACATCTATAGCAAGTGCTACAGGAAATGTGGTCTGAAATGTCACCTGAGTATCTGGACAAACTGACAGCTAGAATGTCAAGGATCTACAAAGCTGTCATTGCTGCACCTGTAGAATTTTTTGATGAGAACTCTTTGAAGTAGTTTAAGAAGTTCTTATTGTAATAGTAATTTTTCATGTTATTAATGTCCTGACATTATACATTGTGATCAGTTGAATGCCACTTTGGTGAATAAAAGTAAACATTTCTTTCCATAAGAGCAAAATCTGTACATTATTCCAAACCTTTGACTGCCATGCACACACACACACACACACACATATATACATTTTATATATATATATATATATATATATATATATATATATATATATATATATATATATATATATATATATATATATATTAGGGCTGTCGATTTAACACTTTAATTCAGTACGATTAATTTTACTAAAAATAACGCGTTAAAAAAATTTACGCAATTAATCGCAATGCCCCGGACCGTAATAAGGAAGATTCCTGAGAAATGCAAGCTTGTAGTACCACCTGTTTACTCCAGAGGGCAGTAAGTGAAACTTCAGCTGTATTGACAAGCGCAGTTTATACAGTGAAAAAAACAACCCTTCAGTAGGCAGCACAACACGAAGATGTGTTCAAAACACTTGATGGAGCGCAAATTTGAACTAAGGGATCTCAAGATGTGTTCTAATTATTAAACTATATTTAACTTGTCACAGTGTCCTAAAAATATTATGATTATGATGCAACACCCGAGACATTACACAAGCATGTCTGACGCAGGTGTACATTGACGGGTCCTTAAACAAGCCCTCATAATAAATCTCCAACTGACTGACAAATTCACTTGTGAAATGGATTGCTGTGAACTGTTGCCAATGATTGACTTATGATCAATAATATGGTAGTAAACAATACATTGTATTCTAAAGACACTTTTTGTATTGCCTTATCAACGATTAACTCTTCTGACACAAGAATGTAATGCATTTTAATTATCTGAATATTTTATATATATATATATATATATATATATATATATATATATATATATATATATAATATTTAAAGATTGCTATGTATTATTATTTCATCATTATATATTGAATTATTGTTATATGAGGGGCTTTCTCAGCAAATATTTTTTAATCGGGACATCATGTAATTAATTCGATTAAAAATTGTGATCGATTGACAGCCCTAATATATATATATATATATATATAAATATACAGTAAATATCAAATTGAATTTAAAAATCTGTATCAATTCCAAGCCCTAGAGAACTCTTACTGTGTTAGGTGTACTAAAGACTCCTGTCTAAAGTAAAAACATTTTGTTACAGAGTTTTGTTGTGATAAATCATACTTTAATTACTAAATTACCTATTTTTGATTAGTGTATAGTTGTGACCAGGACTGGACTGGTAATCTGGCTTTTTCCCGGTGGTCCGACACTATTTGGGGCCGACCGGGGGTGGACTGGCCATCAGAAGAAACGGACTGAATGCGACACAATAAGCTAAAATGAGCTGCTACGTTATGCAGAATGGACCACTAAACGGCGCTGCGATATGCAAAAAAGGACTCAACTTTTGGGCCAGTTGCTATGTAAAATCTTGGCCCGATTTCTCTTCCCAGTGGTTGGGACAAATTAATAAAAGATCCCATTCAGTTTTTTCTTTCCTCTGTTGACGTATGTCCTATTGAAACAGGAAGTCGGAGCTTGTCCTCTTTTTTAAGTCACAACCATTAAACATGATTTGCTACTTGCTACTTATATGGGTAGGGTCGCTCTCATTCTAGAGAACATTTTGTTGGACCGAAATTTGTGAACGCCCCTGAGTGCAAGAAGAGACATCAATATTTTTTATTTGATTTTCCACTAGAGACTGAATTTTTGGAATAAATATTTCGAATAAAAGTTATTTCTGTCAACTTTTAAGAGTACACTATCATCTTGATGGCCTCAAATCTAATAGACATGGACTAAAAGCCAGAAATGTTATATTTTTATTTCATCAGATTTTTATGGAACCGGAATGGTTAAATTCCTACGATTCCCATGCCTAATATAAGTTCAATCGTAAAAGTCAGGAAGAAAAGAAAGCATGAGAACAAGAAAAGGTCTAGTCTTGCTTAATGCTTCCCTTCAGACTACATAACACAGTTGAGAAATACCTCAAATGAAAAGAAAGTCTTTCTTTCCCACAGCAGTGAGGTACAGATGCTACTCAGGTTGGGCTTCATTTCTCCTGAGCAAATCAAAGAGGCGGCATTCAATCCAAGCATAATTACACTCAGATCACTTTCTTACCATGGTGGAATTACAGTAATTAAGATGGGATATTCGTCAGCCCCAGATCCCAGATCTTTTGTCATGGCATGAGGGCAGCTGAAGGATGGCAGTTGTTGGTGGTGGGTGTGGGCTGGCGAGAGAAGCAGTTGAGGGACCGCTGCAATCATCTTGATTTCATATGCTGAACAATTACATGCCACACTAATTGCTAGCAGAGCGATCTTTAATAAATATTTAATTCAGCGTAGCATCATTACTGCCTAATGCCCTTATTAATCTCTACCGGTAATTTTCATTGAGGAGGAAATGCTCTTTTGTGAAGAAAGCAGCGTTTCCCCAGCACAGAGAATGAGGGATGGGCTAGGCACAAGTTACTTGTCCATAAAATTACATTCAATTGTTAACATGACTCTCCTGTATCCTTCAGTGGAAACCATGCAGGCGTTCTAATTAATGTCCCCCTTAAAACGGATGTTCAGTAAAATATGATTTCAATGACTAGAGTTTGAGAAAGCGATCAGTTCCCACAAAGAGAGAAAGAATAACATATTTGCTGTTTGGGTGATGCATCTTTGTATTGAGCTCAAAGGTTAACGAAGGCCAATAAAGTCAACGTGAAATCAACATTGAACAAATGTACTTTCTTAATACACATTCATGGTCATACTGAACTATTTGCTATCATCAAAATTTAATGACTTTTCAGCTAAATAAAAAATTATTTACGGAAAATTAGAAAATTAGAGTAGTGAAACAAGAAGTGATCATGAAACTGTCACATTATTTAGAACAACTGTATAGCCAAATAAAAAGCACATAAAATAAAATAATTATTAAAATCACACGATATTCACTGCTTGAGCAACATCAAACAAACAAGAGTGGTATTGTTCTGAATCTCAGCGTGAGGCTGAAGGCTCCCCACTCCGCACCGCTCGCATTCTGGTCTGGAACGCCAAGAACACAAACGGTTAGAGTGATACACCATCATAGTGTCCCAGAGCTGATAATAAATATCTTCACTCTTGGAACGCCGCTTGGCCAATCAGATTTGAGGACCAAAAATAACTGTTTAGAATTGTGAATGTTTGCTCAGACCTAATTAGTGTTAATTTCTAATAAGTGTTGATTTACAATGTTAATTTAAGATACTTTCAGAAGTAACTGTATTCTTAATTCAGTCATGCTTTAGAAGCTGATATTAATTTGAAATGTTATAGCCAAGGATATGGCATTGCATTTTTATGGAAATAGCGTATTCACAACGCAAGTTACCCATTCTAACTGTTACGAACGCCGGTGAAGGCGCCTGCTCCCTCAGTCGTCAGAGATCGCTTTCACCCGAATTCTGATCACTTAAACTACATTTCCCTTCTGCCCGCATACCTAGGTCTGATTAATCCCCAGCTGTTTTGTGTTACCCTACCCTTTCTAACCGTGCCTGTTTAGTCCTTCTTTGCGAAGTCTTGTTTGCCCCGGCGACATTACCAAGCAAGTTATTCTCTGACTCCCTTACTAGTTATTCTGTGTACCGATCCAGCCTGTTACTTAGACCCTGTCAGTTTGCTGCCTGCTTTGTTTACCTCTTGCCTGTTCCGTACTACGTTTGTTTGCTGCCTGCCCAGACCTCTGCCTGTTCTAGTTACTCTATTGCCTGCCTGCTATATTCTCTATTTGCCTGCCCACGACCTTGCCTGTACGACTTGTGTTTTGCTTATAAAGAAACAACCGCAGATGGATCCCAACTTGCCTGAGTCCTTGTTACACTAACTAGCACTTAATTTAGCTCAAGTTCACCTGTTCATTCGATTTATTTACTGTGCAGAATTTTAAGTTTTATATATGTTGTGGATATAGTGATTCATCACATGTATAAACAGGACCTGTTTGAGAGCGGTAATTAACACATTTGTAAAGCAGTTCAGCTGGCGTTCAGGGAAATCCCCAACATGCCAGATTATTGGATTATGTATATGAATTCATTCTTTTGTAGATGTTTCTTCTTCTAAAAACAGATGTTTCTCTATATGCCTCTTCTGTTTGTGCACTGTTAATATCTTGCAGTATAATTTTTTTCATCATATTTTCTTCAACAGTATGTTTTAAATAAAATTGTTTAATTATTGCCATGATGCATCTTCTTAATCTCGTATTTGTGTTCGTTGACGAAATTAAAAAACCCTTTGTCAACAGGCATTTCCTTCAGTAATTTCACTGACCAGATTAATACTTGACCTAAGATGTCAGACTGATCTCACCAAAAATTGGTGATGAGGTTGAATGTTATGTCTGCTAAAATCGGTATGTGCTTTTCGAATATGTAAACTGGCCACAGCTGGATCTTCAGTTGTGACGCAGTGCATTGGCAAAAGAACTTACTTCTTTAAATGGATGTGACGTGAAAGGCACAGCCTTTGGAAAACGTTTTGGAAACATTTGACCAGTACTTTAATTAATATGCACCTAACCTAA
This sequence comes from Xyrauchen texanus, assembly GCF_025860055.1. Lineage (NCBI taxonomy): Eukaryota > Metazoa > Chordata > Actinopteri > Cypriniformes > Catostomidae > Xyrauchen > Xyrauchen texanus. The sequence goes on from NC_068295.1 coordinate 37,436,615, forward strand.
ACTGTAAACCTATCCCCAACAGTACTGAGACCAAAACAATGTTCTTTCACTTAGTAAACTCAGTATCTCGCTAGCCAGAGATCAAAAGGGATGTGACATCAAAGGCACAGCGCAGGCGATTTTTGGGACATGAACGTTCGCCAAATAGTGCAGCTTGTTGGAAATTTGCTGCATTGTGTCCGAATATGGGTGGCAAAACATTTGAACTAACATACTAATTTCACATGTGAGCATGTTGGATATGTACCATGACCAGCTATAATGAGAATTCACCCAAAAATCTAACAATAACATCATTCAAATATATAAAAAATTATTTAGAGTACTGTGAAAAGTTTGTGTTCACTGCATGCTTTCCTAGTCAAGAAACATTCAAGACAACTGATTTAACCAATCGGTGGATTGAATGATCTTTTCAACCAATAACTTTGTTCCATGTTTTAACTTCTTATTCTATAATACACTCACTAAAGCACTGCCTTCAAAACAAGAAGCATCATTAGCGTCTGAAACAGCCACTACACAAACCAGAGCAATCCAAGGTGGAACAGTTTTGCGAAATTGAAGTTGTGTACTCCCAATTATCTGTCAGTGTTGACAGATAGCCTCAATAATATATTCACATTACAGCCGTGGATCAATTTTTAATCAAGCCGAGAACTGCAGAGGAAGTGAGCTAAAATGACCCGTGAGGAGAAACCCTTAATTCTGCAACAATCAAACTACTGCCTCTCACAATAAGATATAATCATGCCTGCCAGTGAGCCCGCGTTAATGGTCGGGCTTGAGTGCCATGTAAAAAAAAAGGTCAAAAGTCAAAGGAACGCCGACCTCATGCAGTCATTCAGGTCCAATGATAAAGCGATTTGTTATTGCAAACAAAGTGTGCTTTGTGTTTGGAAACTGTAGGAAAAAGCCATTAGCACTAAGAACCATGGCTGCATTGCTCTCTTTATCAGAGAGGGGTAATTTGCAGTGAAAGCCGCCCCATTTGTAATATAGTATCAAACTCTTAAACAACAGCCTTAGAGAATAAACCGTATCCTTTGCCGAGCTAAACAAAAAACATTCGTAAAACAAATGAGTGTAAAGGTAATTGAACGCAACTAAAATGTAATTTCCAATTGCCCTGTCTTAAACCAAAAAGCCTTTGAGTATTCCAACATTTAATGGCTCCCCCCAATAACCACGTAACCCTGACAACATCTTTGGCTGAGAAATGATAGAGCACTGGCCTCAAGTGCCTACTTGAGTATAAACAAACTCATTTACAGATCAGAGAGGAAGCAATCTCGTTTTCCAGGAAGAAAGTCGAGGGGATTTACATTAGAATCACATTAGCACCAGAGCTGTATTTAATTCAAAACACAAAGTGCAGTGCTTCAAGGCAACATACCTGGCTGTGTATGATCCAGGGCTAAAGGATCCATTCCAGTGAATGGGGCTAAAGCGTACAGCGCCTCAAAGGGCTTTGATAGAATCATCTTCTTTATCTGATGGTGAACCTGACATTCTGGTATTTCAGGGGGGTTTTCCCCGGTGTCTCTCCTTATCTGTCCTCCAAACAAGACCTGAATGACCCGGCTTTCAAAGGGGAAACTGATAACTTGCTTTAGGCCAAACGGCAAAAGACCCCGCAGACCCGGCCCCCCGAAATGATTTCAAAGGATTGAGGGACTATAATGGCATTATGGAGAGGCAGGAGCTTTAGATTTGGTTATTCTCAAATTGCTGATGCTGCCTTAATCTACGGGCCTTTAAACTTAATGTTGTTAGTGGATAGACGGGGAGATTATCCGTAATTAGGCCCAGTGGCTCTCAGACATAAATGAGAGTGATGGGACTTCAGAGCAAGTTTGTCAGCTGCATTTAGAAATTGGAAAGAGAAAAGGCTGTTACAACCGAAGGGATTCGGAAGCCAAGTTCTCTTTTTCTCTTACAGACACTTTTATATCCATAGCTCTTCAGGACGGAGGTGGGATTTACACGCACATATGAGAAGATGTCCTAATATCCTTAAGATGCTTAACTGATTAATACTTAGCTACTTTTCTTCTTCCCTAGGCTTAACCACTCTGCCATAACGGAAAGATGCAGTATGTCATAAAACAAATATCCCCATCAGGGCTGTGCACAGACAATTTGAGGGGCAGTGGCCCAAACCATGAAAAGGGCACAGCCATAAAAAAGACCATGAAATTAAAGGCCTGGATTAGACAAACCTTCCCTTATGCAGGATTTTTTTTTTTTTTTTTTTTTTTTTTTAACCCTGGTGTACCCATGTACAGCTTATCCGTAGCATAAAAAGTCCATGATCACGTTATGCTGCTTTAGTAATCAATACTTGGGTAAATAAAACAAAGGAAGCACATAGAAATTCCTAATTTACTAATTATTATCATTAACCAGAGGCAAAATGCAGGCCTACATAACAAATTAGTATGGACCATTAATCAAACAACAATAATACTCATCACTGGATAACTTTAGCTCTAAAAAGCCTAAACACACAATTAGCCTTAGAGAAAAAAAAATGTATGGCTAATTTTAATGTACAGACCAGTTGTCCAGTAGCATCATATCAGTGTGCTATTAATGTATGATCTCTAATAATCATGCACTGGAGAACAACTGAACAACTAACCCTAACCTAACCCTTTACCTGCATATTTGATTCCTGTCCATGTGTTGCTGTAAGCAACTCACACAAACTTCAAAGTGTGAAATGACCTGTGTGTTGCTCTGTGATAATTGTCACTTTCAGATCCAGTATCAGCTGCAAAGTGTGAATTTGTGCATATGCATGAGTACCGATTGTCCTACAGCTTTAAAAGACATTCTAGAACATACAACACAACAAATGAAAGACTTTATATGTAATGCTATAGCTAAAAATAGAATAATATGAATGTGGCAGTGGGGGCGTGGTCAAGCGCCCGTCCGGGAGAGAAAAGCGGTAAGGGCGCTTACACCTGAGCTAAATTATGTCTAACACCTGTCTCTAATTTCAGTGAGCACGGGGAGAGCGGCATAAAAAGGCAGCGAGAGGGCCTCCAGGGGGAGAGAGATGACAAGCGAACTCAGTGCGCTGATATTGTATTGTATTGTATTGTATTGTGTGTGATAGTGGTGTTGTAAGAAACAACGGGAATTAAAAGCTTACCTTGTGGTGAAGACCTGTTCTCTGTCCTCCTTCATGTGAGAAGTATTACAATGAATATCAATAAAATATGGATAAGAATAATAAATGGATGCAAATATTTTAAGTAGGCCTATATCTAACCTTCATTTTTCCCCATACCATCCCATGGGCCAGATTGGACTCATTCTGCATAAGCTGTGTGATTGACACCCCTGATATAAATGTTTTATTGCTTGTTTAAAGTAATAAAGGTATTTAAAACCAAAAACCATTCTGTCATTATTTGAACATGTTAAATGGCATTGGTGCAAATAAAGAAATATGTGACTGTTTGCATGATATAAAGGATAATGAAGGTCTGGAAACCTGATAAACAAACATGGCCTACCTGTTTATAGATTAACGTAAAACAGTACTAAGAAATAAACTGTTTAAATAGACTAAAATACAAAACAAATCAATCACATTTAATACATTTCTGATGTTTAAGCCCCTGAGACTCCTGTGTGACTGCTGGTAATGTCCATTACCGTATTCAATTTGTAACTAGAAAACTCTATGAAAAAATCTATAAATGAATTATCAAATAGTTTTCCTAGAAATTGTTGTGGACAGTGAGACTAAATTGTGAAATTTTAAATGATACATGATACATCTTTATATTATAAGTTATAAAAAAAAACATTTTATCAAATTATTTATTATGTTTCCAGAAGTGTTGGTTATTTGTGTTTCTGAGACGTTACAGACATTTGTTTATCAGAAATTTGCATAAATAATTCTGATTAAAAGTAATGGCCAGTATCATCCAATCACTGCCAACTATGTTAAAATAAAATAACACATTATAAATTCTGAATCTATGTACTGAGTGTCCCATGTCTGCCAAACATGTTGAGTGGTCCAAACATCATCTGCAGCCTGAAATTGAACTTTAAATACATTTGGATTGAATGCACTTAGCTGCTATTAGACATATAGGATGCTCCCTTGCTCCCTGCTTAGTGAATGACTTAACCTCCAGTATTCTGTCTGTCTGCACTGGTCTCAGAACAGTTTGTAAAGCACCTTATTTTCATCCTAACTTCATATAAAGTATCCAAGTTTTTGGATCCACCCATGTGATAATGCACAGTGAATATAGGATATTTTAACTGAAACTGAGCATACAGTCCACGAATGTGGACATTGTGTTTAACTGTGTGCCATTTCACAATAAATCCCTCAAAATAAAAAATAAAATGGCATATGGGATGAAACTAGAGAATATTTTGTCTAAAATTCAACCAAACACAACCAAATTCAACCATGTTGTTTTGTCACATGACTCCGTGCGTTGAAAGTTTGACCTTTTACTGACAGCACAGAGTCTCCTGAACTGAGATCAGTTGGTATAAATGAAATTAAATTATGCGTTGCATATAGCGGAGCCAAAATACAATGCTCACGCATGTGGACGCAGGGTCGCACGAGGTTAAGTAGCTTTTAAAGCATTTGATAAATGACTAAAATTAAAATGATTTATTTCACCCAGAAGGGCACCTGATCCCCATCTTGCCAAATATCCCCATACTGTCAAATACAAAAAGGAAAAAACAATACACAAAAGCAAAAAAGTGGTCCAGAGTGCACTCAATTCCAATTCTTCTGAAGCCATACAGTATCTTTTGTGTGATGAACAGACCGAAATGTAAGTAATTATTCTTCTCTGTCTGCCATAGCTCGCAAATCTTCTGCATATTCAAATTTGGTCCAATGGTTTGGTCACGTGACACGACAATACCGACGTCAAACCTAGTGTGATGTTTTCACACGCAAATTTGAATATGCATATGTGCAAAAGAAATTTGAGCGCTACAGTGGAGGGGAAGATTTTCAATGCGACTTTCAGTCCTTCCTAATAAAGTAATATAGTGCAATATAACTAATAATGCGCACAAGTCATATGGACAATTTCTATGATACTGTGGCAGGGCGGAGGGCGCGGCCGGGTCGTGATCCTTCACACCCGGTCCCGTATCAGGCTAATCAAGCGTCCGAGAGGGATAAAGGTCGACTGCGGAGGATCATGTGGGAGAGAGAGTTCGTTTACGGACATGTCCGTCATATGTATGTGTTTGTCTTTTGTTTAAGTTGTTAATTAAAATATTATTTATTTTGACAAGCCGGTTCTCACCTCCTCCTTTCCATTGACAGCTTTACAGATACCTTTTATTACGTTAAAAAATTTTAAGCTTGGCAGTGCAATTCACCATCCTCTATCACTGTGTAGAAAAAGGTAGTGCAAAGGTTTTCCATAATATCTCTGTATGTGTTTAATTAAATAAATAAATAAATAATACAGGTTTGGAACAACATGAGGGCAAGTAAATGATGACAGAATTTATTATTAATTACAATTGTATTACATATTATTATTTTTTAATACAATTAATAATATTTTACAGTTATAATCTCATATACTATTAATAACCAATTATATAGACATAATAACTAATAGTATTAATAATTAATGTGTTTTAATTAGTATTAATTGTAACATATTACATTAATAATATATTATACTCTACATTGTATATTACTCATTACTATATGATTATCATCACAACCTTATATCATTTTGTAGGTTCTGATCATCTGAACATAACTAAATAAAAAATACAATTACAATATAATTATTATTATTATTATTATTAATAACAGTACTAATATTTTAAGATTAATATTGCATAATAATTATAATAAGACTTAAGTTATTAATTTACATAGTTAATCATGAATACTTAAAATTGTTTTTAATCAACATTTTATAATTAAAATGAAGAATAATTGTATTACATTAAATAATCACCATATCATTTTTTCACAATATCATTATCGAGTTGCAAATTGTACAGTGAGTTGAAATCTCTTGAGAGGAAGTCATCTGCTCCCTAAGAGCAGCAAACGGCCCAGTCAGAAAACAGGAAGTAGAAGAACACCAAGGAGCTGTGTGTGTGTTTAAAGAACAGTTCGTGAATTGGAGATGTGTTTGTATGGAAGGCAGTGCTGGGTAATCGAAGCGTGCTCCTTTAGACTAATTACAGCATGCCCCAGTCCTCTGATGTGTTTTTCATGTTAACACTTCCCACTGCCTCAGGTACATTCCCCACTACCAAACCCACAAAGCCCATCCAACATGTTCAGCGGGAATGACATTGTTTTATTTTTGGATTCAATTTTCATACTTTTGTGTTTTCCCCCTTTTGTACATTTGGCTTCCATTTCTTTATTTTCAACCTCTTTTTCTGCACAAAATGCACGAGGTGGGCCAAGCACTAGCTTTCCCAAAGTCAGGTGGGTTTTTTTAGGTTAAGGTGCATTCATTGCTATTAGAGAACTTTAGCATGGAAACACGAGCATAGCATGCTAACCCGCACATTGGACAGAGACATTTATTTAGCTGTGTAAAATAAAGAAATAATCCATGAGATTCCATGCTTTACAGTAATTTTACTATGGGTAAGGGGTATTATTAGCTACAATGCGAGGCATCCAGCTCTTTAAACTGTTGTATAATTACTGTCCACACAGTTATATGCAATACAAGACACAAATGTTCAATAAATAGTTGCATTTACTATTAATTAAAAGGCTGGGCCGTGATTTTATCAGGCTAATCAAGCCTCCGAGAGGAATAAAGGCAGACTGCGGACGGTGGTGCGAGAGAGAGAGAACGTTTACGGGCAGCTGTCCGTCCTACGTGTGTGTGTTTGTTTCTGTTGGTTTATTAAACTATTATATATATTGTTAAGCCGGTTCTCGTCTCCTCCTTTCCATTGTTCCCTTTACAAAGTGCTTCACAGTTATATATACAATAGCTAGATCATAGCTGTTACTATATTGTGTTTTTTATCCTGGCTGGATAGCTGTATTGACCAATTAGCGAGTCTGTTTCATGATATAGAATCACAGATGTGCATTTATCAGCATTTTACAATGGCATCAGCTCATCCAAACATAATTTAGAGTCAGCATTATTTGTTTTCATATGCTGCAGTAAAGGCTGTGTTGTTGTGAAGTGCTGGTGGGAGTGGTAATGGTGGGTGCAGGGTGGCTGAGCAGTGTGACCCTGTTGTCAGTTCGGGTGTAATTAATGCCTCTGTATGCAGCTCTAGGGGAAGTCTGGAGAGAATGGGATGCAGAGCGTCCCCCTGGGCTCAAGCACGCATGGTTCTCACTCCGCCGGAAGCCACACAGCCTTAGGTGCACGTCTTACAGCCAGAGTGCACCTTACTCCACGTTAACTTTTCCCAGGACTCTAAAATAAACAGACACAGGATTTTTCTGGCTTTCTATGGGTTTTTCATTTTCAGTTAGCAATGGTGTTTAGCCAAGGCCAGAAGCATACACTTTCTACACTTGGCTAATGCATTGCAAGCATCCTGTCCTGTTGAACATACCTTTGTGCGCTTTTGCGTTACTCTGGTGGAAACAAACCTCAGACCTCCATAGGGGGCGATAGAGTTACCTTGAAAACGCCTGTGGGTTTAAACTCGATAAGTTATTATTCATGTAGCTAACTAAAAACAAACTTTAACTAACTTACTCAGCAATATTCTCTTTAATCTGTTGCTCTGCCATGACCGTAATGGACTGAAAGAGATAACTGGGTGTAGACGACAGTTTACACCAGGGCTCTACAACTACTTTCTAGTAGAGTTCCCGCCACTACCGTCCACCCCAACAGAGCAGCCACTGCCATCTGCCGGGGGACGAGGAGCCCGGCCGCCTGGAAGCGGACGCCGGCCGCTGACCGCGAGGGGAGAAGGGGCTTCTGACCGACCGCCTGGAGCGGTCAGGGCTGCTGCCAGGGGTGGAGGAGTCCCCTACCAGCCGCTGAAACGTGGCGGGGTCTGAGGCCGCCGACTGCGAGCAGGGAGGGGCTCTCTGCCGACTGCCTGGAGCGGGAGAAACGCTGCCAGGAGTGGGGGAGACCCTTTCTGTTCCCCAAGAATGCAGCAGGGCGGTCCCTCCGCCAGGGGCTGGAGGTCTGCCTCCGATCTGCCCGGAGAGGCGCGGCTGTCATCCGTTAGAGGGTGGAGGAGTGGCCGAGGAACAAGCTACGGCGCATCGGAGAACTGGCGAGTACGTCTTTTTTTTTTAATCTCTCTCTCCTCTCTCTTTCTCACTGCCGCTCCGCTTTGGCCTTTTCCCTCTCATTAAAATTTTACAGTGTTTTTTTCGGGGGTAATACACTGTTACAGGAAGTACCCCCCTATTTAATTATTTCTGTTTCCCTAACCTTGTCCCCTCCCTCGTCCAGGTAGACGGGGATGACCTGCCGACAGACGGGGCAAGAGGCACGCCCCTCCCCAGGGAAAGAGGGAAGGGGATGTACGTCATGCCGGGGGCTCCCCTTCCTGAGAGAACGAGGGAGGAATGTGGCAGGGTGGAGGGCGGGGCCGAGTCGTGATCATACACACCCGTTCCCTTATCAGGCTAATCAAGCCTCCGAGAAGGATAAAGGCCGACTGCGGAGGAGAGAGAGATAGTTTACGGACATTTACGTCATGTGTGTGTTTGTGTCTTTTTAAGTTTATCATTAATACTATTATTTATATCGTCAAGCCGGTTCTCGTCTCCTCCTTTCCATTGACTTCTTTACAAGCACATGATGTGGTGAGGCTGCAGAGTGTAGTAAAAGAATGAATAAAAAGTTTTCCACTGAAATTAAATTTAAGAATGTAAAAACTGCTTTCTTCTTTAATCTGCTTTTGTTGAGGATTGTCACCATCAAATTGGTCATCAAGTACATATTGATGGTAGAGCGAACATGCCAAAGCTGCAATGTATTTCATGTATAGGCTTGAAAAAGAAGTGTATGAAAGTAGCATACTATGTAAACTAACCTGCCATGAACAGGGAACAGATTTGTTAGACTCAGGTTTAGATGGGTTCATTGATATAAGAGTAGCAAGCTTTGATGAATCAGCTAGCTGACCCTAAATGAGCCTTCAAAACAAGACATGCAACTGATGCCACAATGTATCTGACTTGAAGTGTTTGAGGAATGGGTTCTTCGCCCCCATTGATCTCTGGCACCTCTGAACGGTGAATAAAGAATACAAAGTTTTTTTTATATATCTCCATCTGTCTATCCTTCAGAAATCAATACTCTCACACCATGGGCTGATTATCAGAGGGAGGTCGTGTGTGATGTGGGAATTCAAAGGGTGCTTGAGAACATGCTGGAGTCAATAAACATTTGTTGTGTTCCAATTTACAACCTACCCACCCTAGATGGTATGTAATATAAGAATTTATCTTTGTCTTAACCAGGTTCCATGTGGTAATAGCTATCTCTTCTATGTAAATCAAAGTTTTTGTCCTAACCACACAACTGATTACACTGTGAATTCGGCAACAGTAGGCCAAACATTGTTTTCTTGAAATCGGTCTGTGCTTACCAAAATTCGAAACATTGTCCCCAGTGCCTGAAGCATTAAGTGTTCAAGTATGGGGATCCATTTTGGGATCAGGATGAAATGTCCACATAGTAGCACCAAAAATGTGTTTAGCGAGTTTGTCACGTATTCCAGTTTTTGTGCTTTTGTGTTGAAATTCTTTAGTTCCCACTCTCCGCCCCCAGAGTCTTCCACGGCTCTGTCTTCCTCAGCTCCATCCCAGAGTCTTCCACAGCTCTGCCTTCCTCGGCTCCATCCCAGAGTATTCCATGGCTCCGCCTTCCTCGGCTCCGCCCCAAGAGTTTTCCACGGCTCTGTCTTCCTCGGCTCCGCCCCCAGAGTCTTCCACGGCTCCGCCTTCCTCGGCTCCGCCCCCAGAGTCTTCCACGGCTCCGCCTTCCTCGGCTCCACCCCCAGAGTCTTCCATGGCTCTGCCTTCCTCGGCTCCACCCACAGAGTCTTCCACGGCTCCGCCTTCCTCGGGTCCGCCCCAGAGTCTTTCACGGCTCCACCATCCTCGGCTCTGCCCCCAGAGTCTTGCCGTGGATTTTGTGAACACAAAAAGGTAAACTCATTTGAAATGAATGCGAATGTGTGATGGGAGATGGCTCTTGTCAGTAACTCAGCAGAAAGGGGTCAATTTCAAGGTACCAGAACTTTCAGTAGCAACATGTTGATTTTCTGTATGATCATGTTGACATTTTGTCCATCAATGGTTTTCTATTTTTGCGGTATCATGGTGGTTAACCCTATCCACAGTGAAATCTTATTGGTTCAAAACTCTTGCTCCATATTAAACAGCCAATATGTTCTGACTGGCTGTGACTGTGTCACATCATGCAATATTTTCACCTTCAGTGTGGACAGATAAATTGCTTGTCACTGTAAACTAACATTGGTCCTGGCAGACATTTTGTTAGGCAGTCAAATTATGGAAAACTAAAAATAGTAATCCAAAATTCCCTGGATGATATACTTAATCTGGTGGATGTTTTAGTGTGCATTTTAGCAGATTTTTCAACTAAGGGAACTTACACACTAATGCCAATGGTAATGGTGCGTTGCAAGGATGTAGAGGAAAAAGGCAAGGGTTTGCAACAGTGATGTTCATGTATCCTTGCTATTGCTGTGACACAAAGTGCCGGCGTTTGGTAGGGAATGTGCATTTTTAGCCATTGTTAGTTGGCCGTGCGTTATTTTTCATTTCAATGTGCACTTTTAACGGCATACAGTGCAGGGAGAGTAAAGGCACCTAAAGATGCTTAAAAATGAAAGCAGACATTGAAAGTATTTTATTCAGCAATATTTACATTTGTTTTGTAAATATTGAAACAATGAGCTTGCTAACTAATTATTAAAAACAATATTTTTTTCATTGTCATGTAATTTCATTGGACATGGTGGATATGGAACTTCTACAATTACTCTGGGCATTGTTTCAAATCAAAAAGGAAATTGATTCTTTCATAAGTTTAATCACTTTCCATCATATATTTGTATATCAAGATATATGGTTAACCAAAAGAGTTAAGAATTTCACAGGATGATATTTGTTTATATCGCCCACCCCTAAAAGTGACAGTTACATCAAACTTAAAGAGTGCAGTGAGATGTCAGGTCCAAATTAGTAAGTGTAAACAGACAGAAGCAACAAGTGGAGCAGGTATCATCACCCAACAGTGAGAGTTTGAACAGGTTAGTAAATAGTTTAGTAAGTTTGATGAAGTAAATGTCCAGAACAAGTAGTTAAAGTGATGATTAGAATCATTAAACCCTAAAAACACCTTAAATCAAAACGCAGCAGACAGTGAAAAAAGTCACATTTATAATCCCCTCAAAAAGGAAAAAATCTTTAACCATTCAATTATCTATATTAATATATGGTCTGCACTTATATAACACCTTTTTAACCTTAGCGGTATTCAAAGCACTTTACACTGCATCTCATTCACCCATTCACACACTCATTCACACACCAATGACGGCATTGGGAGCAACTTGTGGTTCAGTGTCTTGCCCAAGGACACTTCGGAATTTGGAGTCGTGTGGGCCAGGAATCAAACCACCAACCCTGCGATTAGTTAATAGTTAGATAACCCACTCTACTACCTGAGCCACAGCTGCCCGCTAAATAATATATGATTTTATGTTGCTTGCAAAATAAAAGGTATTAAAAAAAAAAAAAAAAAAGTGTACAAATTTGGCAATAATACTTTATGGCATGTGATGGCACCCCTGCTAATAGTCACAAGCTCTTGATTTCATGAGGTTTTTAATGGTGACTTTATAAAACTGCAGCTGACTGGAGACTGCGGTTTGGGTATTCACACACAAACAATTGCAATATCACAGCCAAAGAAAGCAGCTGCTTCGAACAGCAATGAGCAGTTTTGGGGAGCAACACTAATACATGTAATGGGATTACATATTTAAAATACAAAATATAAGTAAATGTATTCCACTACAGTTACAATTTAAATCATTGTATTTAGAATACAGTTACATTCAAAAAGTATTTTGATTACTGAAGAGATTACTTTGCATTTTATTGTCATTTGTTTCATTTAATATTTAGTCCTTTCAGATGGAAAACATTTATACATATAAATGATGTGATCCAAAGTGCATTTGAACAGTGGTGAAACACTTTCTTATGATGTGTTACAGTCATAAGAGCAGACAGAGAAGTACGTTTGAAGTAAGTTTGGAGCAGAAGAAATAGAAATATACCTTGTGTAAATTTTCAGATTTACACTAAGCTAAAATGCTATTTCTAGCCAGTTTACATGCACATGTAAGCAGACACAATCATATTTATTATCAAGAAAATTCACGTTGGGGGGCCTGGGTAGCTGAGCGAGTAAAGGTAGCTACGCTGTCTACCACCCCTGGAGTCATGAGTTTGAATCCAGGGCGTGCTGAGTGACTCCAGCCAGGTCTCCTAACCAACCAAATTGGCCCGGAAGCTAGAGAGGGTAGAGTCACATGGGGTAACCTCCTCCTGGTCGCTATAATGTGGTTCTCGTTCTTGGTGGGGTGCATGGTGAGTTGTGTATGTTGAATAGCTTGAAGCCTCCACAAGCGCTATGTCTCTGTGGTAACTCACTCAAGCCACGTGATAAGATGTGGAGGCAACTGAGATTCATCCTCTGCCACCCGGATTGAGGTCGCTACGTCACCACAAGGAATTGGGCAATACAAATTGGGGAGAAAAGGAGAGGAAAAAAAATAAGAAAATTCATGTTGGATCATATTTTCTTTTTCTAGTAAGACCTTTGATATTAGGACAAAAATCGTATTCTTGATAATAATTGTTTTATTAAAAACAACACTGCATAAGATATTTCAGTTTTTCAGAGAATGTAGTCACATTTATAGTCAAAACAAGTGAAAAAATCTACCAGTGCTGAAGAAGTAATCCAAAGTATTTCAAACACATTACTGACCATGAATAATCTAACGGAATATGTTACAATTTACAGCATGTATTGTGTAATCTGTAATGGAATACATTTCAAAATTAACCCTAACAACCCTGGCAATGAGACCACAGAATTAAAAGCTGACAGCTTAGAGTAAGAGCAGAAAAGTAGCACACTTCCTGACACACAACATCAATGCTAACTTCTCAGTGAAGTCTTTTAAATATACATCATAAAAGGGAGGGGTAAAGAACTGGGATATTTCTGTATGTCTCTGGAACAGAAAGAGCCCTACAGGTAAGTGGGTGAGAGTCTGTGGGGATAAAATATTGATATGGTCTGACTAGACATCTGAGAGCATTACTGATTTAAGTGGGGTTTTTTTCATGTCCCAACTATAAGCATATAAGCGTACAGTATCTACATAAATCTGCTCTAATCAAGAAGTTAACCCTGTAACATTCACATGATATGTTCAATAACACCAGAAAGGGACTGTTTACATTGAAAATTCATCCACAGGAATTGCATTGATAGCCCATAACTAGAAATCCATCCATCTTGAAAGGTTGTCCCATGATTTAGACAGCTTAACTGCTCAAATATCACATACTGTATTCCACCCAGGCATTAAATTGAAGCCCAGAATCAACCCATACTGTTACCGTTTATCTAGAAAGAACAGACTGGAATTATGTGTAACAATGTAACAGTTACACAGAGTGTTCTTTGCAACCTGAACTTCTTCAGAACATTTAATTTTTGTGACACAGCACTAAAAATGTGACAAAACACAGGAATGAACAATTGAAGGAAGAACACAAGAATTGAAGATGAGTAACTTGACACTAATAGTCTAAAAAACATGCCGGTCCTGCGCAATATGCTGAAAAGCAACGAGACGTGGTGAAGCTGTCAAAGACGTCCATCCAGCATGTGTTTACAACTATAAAACCTTACAGATGCATGCAAAAACAAGTTCAGTGTGAACAGCCACAACTCGATTGTTTGTGCAAGTCTGAAAGAGCACGCACGTGAAACTAGTTATGTTAAAAATTTAAAAATATATATTAAATAAACAAAAGTGGCCTATTTTAAATTTATATCGAATCAGATTCGAGGACTGGAATAAATATATATTTATTCCAGTCCTCGAATCTGATTGGATGAGATACGTCCCAATGTCTTGATGTTTCAGAACAGCAGCACTCAGACGCTTTGCTGTTTGTATCAATCCACTTATGTTCGTGGTGTTCTAAACAACAGTGTAAGAGCAGCACAAATTTGTAAATGAGCTGTGTTTCCTTTCATTTATCCCTGTGACATCAAGGATTTTGGAGTTAAGCTGACAAATGGAGTGTCCGCTTTGGGAGGAGATGTAAACAAACATTTAACATGGCGGAGGGGAGTACGGCTTTTATAGTGAATGACTCTAGCGCACCACCACCGGCTACTAAGAAATGGGGAGGAATACCACTGCTCGGACAGCTGTTTTTACACAGAGAATATAGGATGTATTTGACCAAAATTACATTATCTCCAGTAAACTGACTAACACTACACTACAGCTGAGGAAAAGAGTTAAATGGCTATAGCTTTAATATTCATCTCTGCTTGGGAGTTGCGACAGACGTAGGGAATTGCGCTCTCTCTCTCTCGCTCTCTCTCTCTCTCTCTGTCAAACACAAACACACACACACACACACACACACACACCCATGTCTCTCCAATATCTTGTAAGAAACAGCCCAAGCTGTCATTACTTGTTCTAAAGTGATGTTTTTGAATTAGTAATGGAGGCTTGGTGCGACTTTTGAACTTGTAAAGGCAGATCCTTTTTTTGTTACAGTGTTTCCTAATTTTTTAAATGTACTTATTCATTGAACTGTTGTATATATCCTATATATAATAAAAATAATATATTTTTTTCAGTAATTACAAACCCAAACCTGAACAGAACACAAAGTTATTGTATACTTAGAAAAATTGACCACTTGGCCCAAAACCCAATGATTTGTCAGGTCCCATCAGGCTCGTGTAGCAGACCTATATAATGCTTTGTACGGATAATATTAATATTAATATTACTATAAGCACTTTAAAAAAAATTAAAAAAATTCTGCCATTAAACCCTCCGGAATGCCTTTCCCTAAGACCTACATTTGTACACGTGTTACTGTAAACATGATTTTTATATAAAATACATAATAAATTAAGGTTGGTAAATTTAAAGCTTGTGGATTAAAGCATATACAGGCTCTTTTGAGTACAACAGAGGGCTAAATATAGATATTAAAAAAGCATCTTCATGGCATGTGCAGGTTTGTAAATGGTGTCAGTGTGTTCCACTGATGTTGCGCGTCCTGTGAGGACGGCCTTGTGAAGAGAACGCAAGTCTGACTCGTAAATGGATATGGAGGTGTGAATAGGATCGCATCACAGAGACCCGTTCTGCTTTACCGACACAGCAGTGCACAGCTCTCTCGGGTGACCCTGCCTCTGACCTGCGACACCACCACAAAAACCGTCAGTGAAGACCAGCTGAGAACTTCTCCACTGTCAAACGTCTCTTCAATTCACATTGTGTTGTGCGGCAGCAAAAATACACATGCAGTACAGCCTATTTCCACCTTTAGATCCCTGACTTTACTCCATATAAGGGCTGTCACGATTATGAAATATTGGCTGGCAATTTATTGTTTGACAAATTATTGTAATTAACAGTTTAATTGTCTATTCTGATCATGTCCTTATACCTGAACATATACCTGTACTTTGTCAATTATCCTAATTGAACTTAGAATCATACTAAAACTTTAAAGCAAGGTTTTAAGGTGGTTTTTTGCTCAAGACCTCCTTGGTAACTTGCAACAGCCAAAAATATTTGGAGTTACGCATTTCCCCAAGTTTGGATGAGTATAAAAGGACTCAAATTCAACTCAGATAATTATCTCAATTAATGACTTTTAAATAATCGCAATATATAATAATCGTAACCAATGTCTTCCTAGCAAGTCAGTCCACTGTTGGCAATCTTTGGAATGCGCTCTGGAGGCTATTTCCAGTCATTCCTGTGCAGCTCTTTTCTACTTGAAAGGGGAAAGACTGAAATCTCCGATATGGTTGATCAAGATTATAATCAGAGAACATATTTCAAATTAGCAATAAAATCTGACAATACTGGAATCATAAATTGTGATTCCTAACCTCATATTATGCTAAATAAATTTTCCCTGCTTGTATAGCTAATGAGCATGCACGTTATAGATTTGATTGGCGGATGAGGTCTGTATCGAAATGGTGATTGGCTCTTTTAACTGTAAGGCGGGACTTCTTTCTACATCCATTGACCGTTGGGTGCTCAACAGCTCCTTGGTTGAGTGGTCCAATTTCTCCCATTCATTTAAATAGAAGTGGCCCATCTCTGCGAAATAATCTCTGTCGTAACAGACCTATTCTATATTCGTACTATTTGCGAGATAAAAGACCATCGGCCTGTAATGTTACTGAGGTTTGCAAGTGGAGACTCAAATGTTAGTGAGACATCAAAACAAACCATGAAATGCATGCAGCAACAGATTTATGTGATGAAATGAATATTGTTCCATCAATGGGAGGAGGCGGTTTGCATGCATGTATGCTTGTGTGGTGCTGTGATCTGAAGGATTTGGCAGGAGCCCTCTGGTGAGAATGGGTCAGGAGAGAGGGGTATGGCCAAGTGTAGCTATGTCCCCTGAAACCACAGACACGCAGGGAAATGAATAAATAAATATCCCCTCTAACCATGCTGCATGTTCCCATGTTTTGGCAGGCCAGGAAAAGCCGGCAGTCCAGTTGCTGCATGCACATTAGTAAGACAAACAGCAGTAGAACAGTGTATTTTCACTTCTTTCAGTCATTACCATGGGTTAAAGGGATAGTTCACCCAAAATTGAAAATTCTCTCATCATTTACTCACCCTCATGCCATACCAGATGTGCATAACTTTCTTCTGCTGAACAAAAACATTTTAGAAGGATATCTCAGCTCTGTAGGTCCATACAACGCAGGTGAATGGATACCAACATTTTGAAGCTCCAAAAAAGCAGATAAAGGCAGCATAAAAGTAATCCATTTGACTCCAGTGGTTAAATCCATGTCTTCAGTGATATGATAGGTGTGGGTGAGAAACAGATCAATATTTAAGTCTTTTTTTTTTACTATAAATTCTCCTCCCTGCCAAGTAGGTGGCGATACACACAAATAATGCAAATCACTGAAAACTAAAGAAGAATGTGATGATTGAGAGTGTGGAAAAGTGGAGATTGATAGTATAAAAGGACTTAAATATTTAGCTGTTTCTCACTCACACCTATCATATTGCTTCTGAAGATGTGGATTTAACAACTAGAGTCATATGGATTACTTTTACGTTTCCTTATATGCTTTTCGGACCTTTGGAATTTTGGTACCCATTCTTTTGCATTGTATGGATCAATTGAGCTGAGATATTCTTCTAAAAATCTTTGTTTGTGTTCTGCAGAAGAAAGAAAGTCATACACATATGGGATAGCATGAGGGTGGGTAAAAGAAAAAAAATATTTTTTGGGTGAACTATTCTTTTAAATTGGGGCAGAAAGGTCAGGAATGGCATTCCGACACCTCTGATTCAAAAACCAGAAATTCAAGAAAACAACATAAGCATTATGTTTCCATAGTCTGTGTCAGAACCTGGTCAGCTAAATTTGCCAATAGCAGAACTGTTTTAACGGGTTGCAGCGCACATGCACTCCGCTGCCCACTTCTGTTCCAGTTAGATCACAAATTAATATGCAACCTGTGCTCCAAGTGGAAAGAAATGTATGATGGCACAGCAGGCACACAACCTGAAACATGTTTAATTATTCAGACTCAAAAAAGGAGACGAGACTAACATAGTGGAGGATTTTAATCTTAAGGCATTGTGAAAACTTGTATTTTACAGTAGGGCTTTGCTTTTGGCCTGATCAGTGCATTCCAGCACAATTGAAAAACCCTACAAATGCTTAGCATTCTCTAACAGGGTGGAGAATTATAGCTGAATTCTGGGAAATAGCATCGGCAGTCCCTCTCAAATGCTTTACATTAGTGGTGCTCACCTGTGCAAAACTTGCCGCCAGGATGTCTGAGTGATTAAGGTGGTTGCCAGAGTGTTGCTATGAGGTTGCTAGGGTGTTCCGTTTGATTACTTATTGGCCCAATTCAAAAAGAATCCCCCAAAGGTGCTATGATATTCTGGTCCATATAGATGTTTCAGATCTCTCCTTCAATAGAAGACTTTTATTTATGTATTTTTTGCTCGTTTTATTGTCTTTCAGTAAAAAAAGTTAACTCTGATCGCTTATAAAAGTAAAACCACACCTCCCCTGAAGAAACCACACAGTTTGAGGTATCGTTCATAACACTAGCACAAACAGGACTGGTTTAACACCAAAGTTTTAGCTCAAATATATTAGCAACTTTAATAGTGATGCTTGCCTTAACAAACACTACTTATAATTAGACTTGAGCACTGAGGTGAATCAGCACATAATAGCTGGCAAATGCACCAATAATAGTTATTCAGGTATCGTAAAACAGAGGGACTCTAACCACTCTTTGGATAATTATCTCTAATCATCTCTTTGGATCATTTTCTCTTGCAAGTCGGCCAATGCAAGCTTTATACCTTGAAGATATCTTTATGTAGCTTCATAAATCCATTCACATGCAAATCCAAAATCTTGTGAGCTGCCTTGCTATGTACTGCCATAGGCAGAAATGGAACCTCACTAGTGATAGATTTGAAATACTCTATATAGGCAGCAACTCTGTGCATCATATACATTGGAAAGAGACTCGACCAAAGTCTTTCTAGCAAGTCAGTACACTGTCAGCCATCTTTGGAACGCTCTCGGGAGACTATTTCCAGTCATGCTAGTGCAGCTCTTATCTACTTAAATGGGAAAGACCGAAATCTCAAAAACGGTTGGTCAAGATTACGATCAAAGAACATATTTCAAATTAGCAGTAAAATCTGACAACACTGGAAAATCATTGTGCTTCTTTACCTTATATTACACAAAAATAACAAAATTTTCCCTGCTTGTATAGCTAATGCACATGCGCATTTTCTAGTTGATTGACAGGCGATGTCTGTACGTTTGCCTTTTATGATGGTACTTCCTCTCTACATCTGCTGACCGTTGAGTGTTCCATTTTCTCCTATTCTTTTTAATTGAAGTGGCCCATCTGCAAAATAGTCTCTGACTCGACTCACAGTTGATTTCAGTAGGGTTTGGTGTTAGTATGATGCTAAGCTAAATACAACAATTACTTGAATAGACCTCTACCATGATGAACATGTTGAAAATTATGCGCAAACCCTTTCTGAAATGAACGATTAAGTAAACTCTGAGGTGTATCTGAGGTGCAAGCAAAGAGTTAAAAACTTTTACTTGATTTTTGTAGAAAATGCTATAAATGTTTTACAAAAATTTATGAAACAAACAAGTACACAGTGTCTATATTTTGACAAACTTGAAACATGTGGTTTAAACTAGATTTCTAAAGCATTTCTTATTTTTAATCACCTTAGACAATCTTATTAGCAATGACCCTGTGGCAGGGCGGCGGAGGGCGGGGCCGGGTCGTAATTCAACACACCCGGTCCTTTATCAGGCTAATCAAGCCTCCGAGAGGGATAAAGGCTGACTGCGGAGGGTTGTGCGGGAGAGAGAGATCGTTTACGGACATGTCCGTCGTGTGTGTTTGTCTTTTGGTTTAAGTTATTCATTAAAATATTATTTAGATTGACAAGCCGGTTCTCTTCCATTGAACGTTACACTGGTGCCGAAATACGGGAAGGAGGAGGGATACGCCGTAGTAGAGTTCTCACCACTACCGTCCACCCCAACGGAGCAGCCGTGGCCTTCTGCTGGGGGACGAGGAGCCCGGCCACCTGGAAGCAGAGGACGGCCGCTGACCGCGAGGGGAGAAGGGGCTCCTTACCGACCGCCTGGAGCGGAGGAGTCCCCTACCACCCGTTGAAACGCGGCAGGGTCTGAGACCGCCTACCGCTAGCGGGGAGGGGCTCGCTGCCAACCGCCTGCAGGGGGAGAACCGCTGCCAGGGGCGTTTGAGACACCTTCTGTTCCCCATGAATGCAGCGGGTTGTTCCGTCCACCAGGGGCTGGAGGACTGCCTCCGATCCACCCGGAGAGGTGCGGCTGTCGTCCGTTAGAGGGTGGAGGAGTGGCCGAGGAACAAGCTATGGCGTATCGGAGAACTGGCGAGTAAGTGTTTTTTTTTCATCTCTCTCTCCTCTCTCTCCCTCACTGCCACTCCGCGTTGGCCTTTTCCCTCTCGTTTAAATTTTACAATGTTTTTTTGGGGGGGGTTTACAATGTTTTTTATTTCTGTTTCCCTCCCCTTGTCCCCTCCCTCATCCGGGTAGATGGGGATGACCTGCCGGCAGACGGGGCAAGAGGCACGCCCTCCCCCAGGGAAAGTGGGGGGGGGGGGGGTACGTCATGCCGGGGGCTCCCCTGCCTGAGAGAACAAGGGAGGAATGTGGCAGGGAGGAGGGTGGGGCCGGGTCGTGATTCCAAACACCCAGTCCCTTATCAGGCTAATCAAGCCTCCAAAAGGGATAAAGGCCAACTGCGGAGGTTTGTACGGGAGAGAGAGATCGTTTACGGACATGTCCGTCATGTGTGTGTTTGTGTTTGGTTAAGTTTATCATTAAAATATTATGTAGATTGACAAGCCGGTTCTCGCCCCCTCCTCCTTTCCATGGAACGTTACAGACCCTTAGATACTTTTTGGTATATAATTAATTATATTTATAATCAACCTTTCTTTCACTTCATCCACCACCTTAGGTCTTATTTTTTTTTACCAAGCTTGTCGCAGTGCATTCTGGCATCATCTTCTCTGCGAAGGATACGTAGAAGGTAAGTGTCTTAGGGTGTGTTCACACTTGGCAGGTTTGGTTCGATTAAAACGAACTCTGGTGCGATTGCTCTGTTAGTGCGGATCATTTGAACAAGTATGAACGCTGTCACCTGAACCTTGGTGCACACCAAACAAGCGGACCGAGACCGCCTGAAAAGGAGGTCCAAACGACCTCTGGTGCGGTTCGAATGATATATGAACGCAACATGAACCAAAGACGTCTAAACGGACCAAAAACAGGAAGTAATTTGCCTAATACTGACCTCAAGCATACCTGGTTCTTAACATAGGAGCTATGTGTCCCATTACAGTTCGGTACAGGCGTCGGAACCGCCGTCAGCCGTCCTTGCAGCATATCTTCGCTTGTGTGTGCAACGGAGGAATTCCTGGCGCTGTTTTGACTTACACATTTTATAAACTCTTCATTTGTTCTCAGCTGTTAAAAATACCACCATGTATACATATATAAATATAACGAGAGCATTTCGCCCAACAGGCAGCATTGTTTTGGATGATCGGCAAGTTCCGTCAGAAAATATAAATCATAAAAGCTGTCCAATCAGGTTGTGACTTTTCCCTGATGCCTTTCGTTTTGTATCGTTAGGTTCGGTGTTAAAAATGCCAGTGTGAACACTAAGCGAACCAGGACTAAATGTATCGTTTTCTTTTTTGGTCAGGACCAAGAGAACCGAACTACAAGTGAGAACACACCCTAAGAAGGTAGCATAACCATGCTTCACTGCATATGTAGGCAGCTACCTACATTTTGGAACACAGCATGCATTTAATTGGCTCTCAAAATATTGTTCAGATTAAAGGTATTCAGATGACCATATAAGGTCTGGTCTGGCATGAAGCTGATGCTCATGGAGATGATAATGACCCTTAAGCTGTAAGCACAGACACATTCATATTTTATTCATGCAGTTATGCCTAATGGTACACACCTTGCCATTTTCTAATCTCAAGCAACTGTAGCAATCCTTTATAAGGGTCTTCATGAGTCGTGCACACACACACACACACACATACACACAGTGCTCCAGGGACCCATCTGCCACCTCTTTATTAATTCATCAGACTTAAGCATCACTTGGTCTGAACTGGAATCAAATATGTGATTCTTTTCATCTGTGATATCTCTTTATTCTTCAGTCTGCACATCTCATGTTTCTACAGAAGCTGCCGAGGGCATTTAACATGCCTAAATCTTTGTGTAAAAAAAATAAATCTGCCTTCTTTGTAATGTGTAACATTGATTTATACATGGTCAAGACTACATTTCAAAGGTGCAAATGCAAAACATTCTTAGACTAGCATTTGATGCTATTTAGGAAATGTCTGAGCAGATTATTGTGAGTTAATTAGATATAATTTTATTGTGAATTAATAAGAGTTAATAAGTCAAGATCACTCAAAAAGATGATGAACATGAGTGTTTGTGCGTGTAATCTCAGATTTTATATACAATGAGGATTTTTGCCTAATTTAACGTAAATATGTCCCTTAACTAATTCACTATTAGCAACACTTTCCTATTTGTGTGAATGTTACAAAAATATGTCCAGGTGACATTTCATCCCAGAATCATAAAAAAAAGTACAATAAATGTATTTAATTGTAATTGTAAAAAAGAAAGAAATATATATAGTGCTTAAAGAAATCAAAGCCTGTTTTAGGACCATTAAGACATTATTCATGAAACACATTTAACTAGGGCTGTTCATTTAATGCATTGATTCAGTAGGATTAATTATATAAAAAATAACATGTTAAAAATATGAACACAATTAATCACATCCCTGGAACATTATATGGAAATATTCTTACCATCGGAGCAATTCAAGCTAGATGTGGCACCTGTTTTCAGCACGGGGCAGTAAGCAAAACTCCAGATATATGGACAATGCGCAGCTGTTCAAAACAAACCGCTAAACTCATTTGACACAATAATGTAATGCATTTTAAGTTTATAATATATATTATGTTTATACTTATTTAAATATAACTATTTTTAATTAATCATTATATACTGAGTTATTATATGAGGGCCTTTCTCAGCAAATATTTATATACATATTAACTGTGATTAACCCTATAATGCTGTGTATATCAAATATAATGCACAACGTTTGACGGCTCCTGTTGCACGCTCTGTTCAAGCTGACGAGCCAAACAACCTATGTTATGTAATTTTCACATTTTTATGGCACCATCTAGAGGTGATTTGTGAAAAAAGTGATTTCAACGTTTATAGCGCTCTATTTAAAATGGCAGATTTAAACAACTCTTATGTTGGGATAAATGACAGCTTATTTTAATAAAGTGACAGTAATGATTATATTGTTACTGATATTTTAAAATGAGTATTTGCTGAATATAAGTAACTTGTGCTTGGTTAAAATTGTGCATATTATTTTAGTGAAAACCCCCCTTTGAAATCAATGTATAAAATATAATACAACAGGCTTTTGGGGTATAACTGTCAATCACCATTACACTCCATTCATGCCACCACACACAAAAAAAACAGAGCTTTGAAAATTCTGACACATACATACAAGTCAGCCTGCTCTGTCATTATAAAGATCTCATTATTTAACATTACAACTATTATGATGTCGTCTTGCCATAAGTTCCTGAGACCCAGCGAAATCTGTTTTAAAATTTCCCTTTTTTAAATGTTTGGTGCATAAAATACACATGGTGTTTATTGAAAGAATAATAATGTTTTATTTATATTGTATTTGATGTGCTGAATTGAATTGTGACTCATTTCAACCCATATTTATAGACCGAGGAGAGAAAGTTGTGAACTCTCAAACATTTGGTATCTCTTAAAAGCCCATGGAGTCCTCTGATAATACCCCAAGATTTACCACTGTAGCATGTATGAAAAATTTAAATAACAAATGCACTACACAAAAATAAACTGCTGGGCCTCAAGAGGATGATGATGTGTCTAATGTATCAAATAATGATGAAGTAATTATGATACATAAAAAAGAAACTATATATATATATATATATATATATATATATATATATATATACACGTTTTACAGTTTGTCTAATAGTACTAAAAACAGTAAAAAAAAAAAAATACAATTATTTTATATGTCAGGCTTTACATGGATTATTAGATTAATTTATTGGTATATCATACACATCATTCCATTAACAACAATGTCATGTAAATAATGTCACAATGCAACAAAAATAAAATACAAAAATAAGCAATTTTCTTTAAGCAGAAATAATATTTTTATTAAGAGAAAATGTTTTGTTTATTTTTAGTTTGGCAGTAAAACATGACCTGGTCATGTTTTTGACACATTTCAAGAGATTCAAGCTCGCATGCTGTGGCTCCACACTTTTTTAAATTTCTGGTGAAATGTGGGACTCACGTGTCGCTGCCCACCTTCTTTATGGGTTTTGGTCCCTCTTAAAGAATGCCTTTTTCTCCAAATCAACTTCTTCTGACACATACAGAAAGACCAGCTGCAAACTGGACAGAACAGACTGCAGTACTAGCATATTCACTACTGCACGGAGAGCATTAACTCCAGCCTCACCGTAAGGTTGATACTGCCCTCCAGTGGTCAAAAGAGCTACAGTACATCTATAAAGACAAGCATGGGATTGTTTATCATGTCGGGGATTTTACTAAATGTTGCACTTTTGAAGTAGTAATTTTTTTTAATGTGTCTTAAATTAATTATCTTCAGAGTATCAAAAGCAGATGACAGAAGATAGGATGGAACATTCTGTATTCCGAAAAAAGCACCTGCTTATTTTCTTTAATATGGCAGGTTAAGGGCAGGTTACATTAGTAAGCAAGCAATCACAATAGGCAAAAACAACATGTATAGCTTTTCCCAAAACTTATTTAGACACTTAAAATGGATGCATATCATTGCATTACATAACATAATACAAAAAGTGGCATATGCTGTCTTTATATAAATGCTGCTTTATTTGATAATTTATCTACTGAAATAACATTCATATATTTAAGTGTCTAAAAACTTTTGGGGTCCTTTTTTAATAAAAAAAAACGTTATTGTTCTGGCTAGTAGTGGTTATAAATTTTGACATTAGTACGACACAACTGCACCTCAGTAAATTTACCCTGCAGGGCTGACACAGAAACATTCTTTTCATGCCCCTGAACCCTGTCCAACCCCTCCACCGGCAGGGAACAATGAATTCCCCAACGTCATTCATGTGTGCAGGTAAAACTCCTTGGGCTTTACAGTGGTAACCCATAAAATAAGCCAGTCTTTGAAGATCCTAGTTGAACTAAAGGTGAATACAGTCATGACATCTACCCTACAATATTAATGGCACAGCTTATTCTACAGAACTGCTGTCTACTACATTTCAGTAGGTACACCTGGCACCTGCCTGTGATAAAAGAGTTAGTATTAGGGTCAACGACAAAAAAAGGATGTCCGAAAACTAAAAATAGGTCATTTTCAACAAAAGCTTTGATTTAATGACTCAAACAATGAATGAAAAAGTGGAGTTAATAATAAAACATTTTGTAAAATAATTTCCCTACACCTTGACTCCATGTCAATCTTAATCATTATTGTCTAAAAAGTTTAATTATTTATTTATTAAAATTATCATGAATTTTTTTAATCATGAATATCATGACGTTTTAATGTGGTTTAATCAATTAAAAACCTGAACAAAACTTGCCATGTCCTAAAAAGTTCAAATTAACAGATATTTTAAAGAGACTTACTTAAGAGCTTGACACAAAGTAATGGAGAACTTCAAGGGTCCTCTCTGTGATATAATATCCTATTCCCTTTCAAGTTGGTCTCTTAACGCTGTGTTTATAGTTGATGCTATGGAAACAATCAATGAAGTTTGTATAGAATCAAAGCAATCTATTGGCAAATGGTGTTTGATGCTCTGCCCTTTATAATATGGAGCACAGCAAGGATGAGATGAGGATCGTGTAGAATTAGAGGATGAATTGTCACCAGATCAGGCCCTGCGTCTCTCCTCTTCTCCCTCTGAAGCAGCCTTACCTGTTCAGCTTTAAGGGATTTGTCAAGTTTGGTGGTTAAGATGAGGTGAGGGACACTGTTGCTGGAGGCTTCCGATTGTGAGAGCTGGTCCCACTTAGGTGAGGCACTTACCAGAAAAAGGGGACAAAGTGCCCCCCAAAACTTAATTAATTGAGGTTCTCACGTGGGCAGTACAGAAACTTGATTGACTCACCCCTGATGTGCCAGAGCATTATCGGCTTGATAAACAGTTTGTCTGTCAGAGTCTGTACCACTCTGAGTTCTGACCTCCTGGTGCTGTTCTTCCCAGAGCTGCATGACCAGCTCTTTAGGACTTGCAGCTCTCCCTATTCAGCGACCCTGATGTAGCTGTCTTTACACTGTTGGATCGTGCCACACAGAGAGGTTACTTAGAGGTTACCCCAGTTGAAGAGGCTGCAGTGGTTCATTTGTGCCCCTCATTTGCAGCACTTTCTTGGAAATCTAAGCCAACGCTGTCTTCCAAGTTATGTTGGCTAATGTCCTCCTTGGTTGGCAATGCTTACATTCTGCGGGTTAGGCTGGTTCAGCTCTACACACCATGGCAGTCTTACAGGCCTACCAAACCAAACTTTTGAAGGATATGGACAAAAGTGGTCCAGACCCCGAGTCCTTTACATTGATTTGAATGGATTTGGTGCTCTGGGCCACCAAAATTATTGTCCAGATGACTGGTAGGTCTATGTATGTGTAGCCTGGTGTCCATTAAGAGAAATCTCTGGCTAAATTTGTCAGAGAGGTCAAAACCTTTTGCTTGTGTCTCCAGTGCCGCAGAATAGTCTTTTTGTTGGACACCATGAGTGCCATGGAGAAGGTCCAGTCAGCCAAGAAGTAGTCAGCAGCCTATAAGCACATCATGCCAGACAAAGATGTAGTGCAGTCAGCTCACTCCTGGTCCTCTTCAGGAAGCCTGCAGATCTCAAAACAGGAACTTAGTCCAACATAGATTGTATTCCACCCCCAGAGCTGCAGTCTGCCTGGGGTCTCCAGCTAGGTACTGTGCAAGTTTGTGTTCGGCAAAGTACTTTAGTTCACAATGCGGCTGCCATTCTTGAATTCTTTCCTCTACTGTGGTGGTGCAGAAAGTGGTGATTTTAGCACCAAGAGGTTCACTCTGAGAGACAAATTTTGTCTCACATCCATCCGTTGGGCTGTTTTTTGTTTTTGTTTTGTTTTTTGTTGGTGGACCTGAAATACATGTATTTTCATGTACAAATAACCACTCTCAACATTCTTGACATTTGCCTTTGAGGGTTTGGCATTTCACCCTCAATTGAGCAAAGAGTACTGTAGTGTCCAGTTAGAAGTTTTCCCCTGTCTAGCACCCATGTTCAGTCTACCCTTCATTGCTTGATGAGATTCAAGCTGGGAATAGCTTTGTCGCTGAAAGTGTTCTTGTGAAGACTGGGGTTAATGGATTCTGAAGCTGCTGTCACCCCTCTTGAAATACTGAACATGAGGCCTCTCCAGTGCTGGGTCAACTGGAGAGTCCGAGTGGGGAAATAGAGACTTCATCCTCAGACAGTTTAGAGGACTTGGGAAGTATTTGGAGAAGCAGAGGTGGACCTGTTTGCCTCCCTAAAGATGACACATTGTCACCTCTGGTTTTCACTAACACAGGCTTTCTACACCAAGTGCTGTGCAAGGTTCAGGAAAACAGGGAATCTTTGCTGTTGGTTGCACTGGAATGTTCCAACCACACTTGTTTCCCAGAGGTGGTTGAGCTGCTGGATGCTTCTCAGTGGAGTTTTCTGTCTGAGGAGAGATCTGCTCTCTGAAGCTTGAGGCAAAATCTGGCATCCGCAGCCAGAGCTGTGGAGACGTCATGTCTGGCCCTTGACCTGGGCTCGTCAGATACTCAAGGGCAGTCTTAGTCACTACTTGACACTCCCTTGACGAGGCAGCTCTATGCTTTGAAATAGTGTAATTTCGTTTCCTGGTGTTCCTCTCACCCTGTGTGTTTCCCTGTGCAAGCAGTGCTCCACTTCTTTCAAAATTGTTTGGATGCAGGAATCTCTCCATCCACGATGCAGTAAATCCACAAATACTCTCACTAAAGACTGTGCTGATGCTCGCACTGTCCTCAGTTAAGCGTATTGGGGACCTACAGGCCCTGTCAGTCAAAGACTCTTGTTTACAGTTTTGACCGGGTCTGTCAGGGGTAGTTCTTAAGCCAAGAGAAGCTTATGTGCTCAAGATTTTGAGCACTCCTTTAAGGGTTCAATTTGCAACCCTGCTGGTTTTCTGTTCTCTGTTTGGGTTGGATGAGGCTGAGATGCTGTACATGCTTTGTCCAGTGAGGGCATTGCATATGTACATTGGCTGCACAAGTCAATTCAGGATGTCAGAACAGCTCTTTGTTTGCTTCAGGGGCAGCTCAAAGGTTTGGCTTTGTCTCCAATCATAGACTCTCTCACCGGGTGGTTGTGGCTTTTGCGCTCACTTACAACTTGCAAACCAAGTAGTGTACAGTTGCTCTTAAAGCTCATTCTACTAGAAGCATTACTTCCTCCTGGTCTTGGGCGAAAAGTGTGTCTATGTGGGAATCTGCCTAGCGGCAGGCTGGGCTTTCCCAAACATTTTTGCCAAGTTCTATGAAATTTTAATTTAATCTCTCTGTTCCCAGATTTTGAATGCAAAGGAGTGATAGTTACCAATGTTGTTTCTACCCTGATTGATTAGTGTGCATTCTTTGTGGTGTTAAATCAGTAGCACGGCTGAATGGTATACAAATCTATTAGTCTACAGATGCAGCATCCAGATGCAGCATCCAGAGGCCAACTTCAAATAGAACATCTCGGCTTTGCCGCACTATTAATATGTCACTGTTAAGGCGGTGAGATGGCTCCTCCCTTCACGCAATGGCGCTGTTAACCATATTATATGCCCTCAAAGGCGCACACATAAGGGGTGGAGAACCAAGCACCATCTGCCAATTGATTGGCACTAATCTGTATGGGCTTCAGAGATAATGACTTTTGGGATGAGTTCCCATAGTGTCAGCTACTGACATGGCGTCTTGTTCCCCACAATCAGGGAAACAATGTTATATTAGTAAACTAGATGATTTTTACCAATTTTCACATTTGATTCTGTAATTTTATTCAGCTCTGTGTGAGTTCTAAACATTGGTTGGAATAGGGTGGAACCTTTGCAATGTGTCCGGTGGGGACGTACACAAAAGTGATTCCGTGCCAATGATCAAGTGATGGAGAAAGGACCTCTTACAAAACAAACCAAGATGAGATTTGTGGCAAAAATAAAGTAATTTACATCCTTTGTAAATCGGAATTTTACCAGAAGCACGTACAAATGTAATTATTACTTACAAGCCAAATTACACTGTTGAGGGACCACTGCGCAGATTGTTGGATTTCTCCCATCGAGGGTCTATCAACGCTCCATTCAAAGTTCAAAAACAAGAAATTGGTCTATTTCGAAATGGCATTCTCCCATACTACTCGTACTATTTCTGTTATACATAGATATGACAGAGAAAGTAAGAGTAGTATGGGTAGTATCCCATTCCAGAACAGCCAATGTCTGCAGTGCTTTTCCATATCCAAAGTGGATATGCCGGCTGATTAATGTGTTACCAGTCTTGCTCGGCCCGCCCCGTGTGGGATTTGAACTGGAGTCTCCGGGATGGGAGGCAGGCACACTAGTGAGGAGGCTAAAGGCAACAGATTCTAGTGTCAGTCAGTAGTGCGCCTCTTGAGACCAGGGGTGTGAGGTTTACATACACTGCACAGCACGTATCAGCTGGCTACTGTTACACTCACCTCATCCAGATCACGCCACCACTGTCACTGATCCTGCTCGAACAGCTCTGCATGGGATTTGAACCGGGGTCTCAGGCATGGGAGGCGGGCACACTAATAAGGAGGCTTATGGCTTCAGCCTCTAGTGTCAGTCACTAGTGCGCCTCTATTATCACACAGGTTTACACAGCACGTACCAGCTGATGTAACCGGCTACTGTTATATTATGGAGTCTGAGGGTTCAAGAGATTTAATGCATGAATCTTTCAATTAGTCAACCTCTCACTAAGACTTTGGGAAACGTTTAATGTTATTTGATTTGATGCTGTTTTAGTGCATTTCTATATTTAAACTATGGAAGGCTTTGTTTGGAAAATGTTAATAAAATGTTATTGTTACTTTTTGTTTTGTTTTCTTTCCTAAAAAGAAAATAAATGCATTTGACAGGAAAATAAGAATATATAGAGCACAAAGTTTAGCACGTTGGTTACACTACACTTCATAAAGTTTTTTTTCTCATCTCAATGAATGGTTTTATGGAGACATTTATGGATGTATGGATAATTATAGAGAGATTTATGGATTAATGGAGACATTAAGCCACAAAAATATCAAAATTAATTTTAATTCTGAAACATGTTCATCATAGAAGAGGTTTATTAATTTCATTGCCAGTATGAACTGCATATGTATTTTTGAAAAACTAAATAAATTGATCCATTGGTAGACATATAACTGAAAAATAAGAATGGTGCACCATAGTTTCACAACAAGCATGAACATAAAACAGCACTTGATAAATTCCCTGTATAACCTGTAACATAACCGGTTCTTCAATCATGAACCAAGCGTGCAAAATTCACCCAAACAAAGTGAAAAAGATAAAAATGTAAAAAACACCCACATACACGCGTTTACAGTGTATGTGGGTAAACTAAAGTAACAGTTTCACACACTGAACACATGCAATCACACAAGCAATTTAAGAAGAGGCCTCGGGCATTGTGTGTGACATAAACACTAAGATTACCTTTGTAAATGAAAACAAAAAATTATGGTGTCATGCATGTTTGAAAAACATTCATACATGTTAAAGAACAAAAAAATCATTTAATGACTATAAAAATGTATTAGTATACTTATTAGTATATATAAAATGAGTATACAAAATGTAACTATTACATCCAAAAGATTATTCAAATACTTTATTTACACCTTGAATACAACTCAAATTCAAAAATGCTTCCAATCGTATTTTTCAAGGTAATTTAGCTTTTTTATTATTATTATTAATTAATATATAACAAAAATATTATCATTAAATAAATAGCACAAACTTAATGGTATTATGAATTTACAGTTTATGACCAAATTTACCAATATTAAATTATGTATTTTATATAAATTATATAAACATTACATGCACCGTTTTTCTTGGAGCCACCAGAGAACTACACCAAGGGCAGTATGTGCTATGGGACAACTCGACTACTAGCACAGTGACAGGAAACAGTACAACACAAGGGCTAGGCCTTTATTTACCCACAGGACCATAACTCTGAGTGGGGGTCACGACCTCCAACAGGGACATGTCACTGCGGCAACTGGCTCTTTAAGCCACTTGTCTCCTCGAGCAAACGATTGTGTCATCACGATCACACCGCAGGGAGACAAATATGTTTTGACATGTCGGCCGCAGCACTTTAGACGTCAGGAATGGAAAGTGACATGGCCTGATAAGTCATGCCAGGCATGGCATGATACCATGAGTATCTGTGCCAATGATCGTCGCCAAGGGAATGCCAGGGTAAATAAGTAAGAGGAAACAGGAATCTAATGAGGAGTGCTACACCACATTTAAAACACAAGAGTATCAGCTGAGAGTCAAACTACAAGCCCAAGCTCATTTAGTGCATTGCTATGAGGTCACTAGGGAGTTCATGGTGGTTACTAGGTTGTTGCTAGGCATTGCTAGGGTGTTCAGGGTGGTTGGTTACTGGCCAAAGATCAAAAAAGCCCACCCCAAGTCACAATTATACACTGTTCCCTAGATATGGCTTGATTTATTTTCTTCAATGCAAGTCTATGGGATTTTTTCTTCTTCAACTGTTTTATCAGACACCAGGCAAAGATTGTGGGTTTCATTCCTTATTAAAATTATAGCACATCTTTCCTCTACAAGCCAAATTATTTGAGGTATAATACATGTATGTAACACAAATAGTATGATATGCGTGCTAACACGTTCCATGTTAATGAACAAGTGCTAAACCAAGAAATAATAATGACTTTTATTTTGAAATTCACCGCAGTCATATATGGTTTCTATTGCGCGCGTACGCACACTTAAATCACAATGACAGTGAAAACTAAAAACAACATATTAAGTATAAAATGAGCTCTGAATAATCACGAAAAAACTAATTACTGAAAGTTACAACAAATAAAATCACAGCAATATATCTAAAATCAGGAAGAAGTAAAGCTAAGCAGTACACCCTAATCTGCATAATTTATTCATTGCGCAAATAATTACTGGTAACTGGAGTGAGGCTACTTATGACAGTATTATTAGACACAAATCACACACCTTGCTGAATAATGTGCACACCTGACATAAATGCAGGAAATAAGTTAGGAAAAATATTGCTTTGTGGCTATTTGAGTCTTTAAGGCTTATATTGTTTAAAGAATAGCAAAAACAGCTCTTGACAAATCATTAGGGTTATCAGCTAGGGAAGAAATTCAGACACTATTCGATATAAAGACACAAAAAATTCACATAGAGTGAAGATATGAGCAATTAATCTGGAAAATCAGACTAAGATGTATGTGATTATTCTTTGCATTTGCTTTCACATATATATTTTGAGGTGTTACGTTTATAGGCCCCTATTGAAAATATGTATTTTATTTATACATCCCCCAACCAGAAAAGGTTGAAAGGTGATCAAGATAAGGTGGTAAAATTGTGACGTCACAGCACCTAAAATAAACATATTCCCTTAT
The DNA here is from genome assembly GCF_025860055.1 of Xyrauchen texanus. Classification (NCBI taxonomy): domain Eukaryota; kingdom Metazoa; phylum Chordata; class Actinopteri; order Cypriniformes; family Catostomidae; genus Xyrauchen; species Xyrauchen texanus. The sequence goes on from NC_068295.1 coordinate 37,469,411, forward strand.
TCATGCATGTACATTTGAACTTAACTTCTTCATGTTGGGAAAAAAAGCTATTGGACACGTTATTTGTCATCTACTGAACTATACAGTATAGTGCTTCTTTTTAGTGCTTTCTATAAAAAATACATAAATAAAATAAAATCTGCTCATCATGTTTGCAGTGGTTCTTTGGATGTTTCAAACCATTTTCATGATTTCGCCTAGAGTCCCACAAAACCGTGGGCCGGCCCTGTGCAGAACTTTAAAAATGCCTGAAGGTCTTTGGATGCACTTGGTGAATTTGTATTATTTTAATAACAACCTCTTGATGCTTTAAGGTAAATGTTTAATAAAATGATTAAGATAATTATTGTATTTTTATAAAAAGAAATGTTGAGACATTCAAATTCCCTCATATGTTTTGTCAGTTTTGAAATATTTCTTGTTGCTTTGTACTCTAAAACACATCATTTGAGACAAAAACTTGTGTGAAAATCACTACAGTATAACGTTGGACCCAACTGTCATAACGAGGTCAAAGCTGAAATTGTTTGAACTTTAAATGCTGTATTACAATGCTTGATGGAAGTGTAATGTGGTGCCGGGGGCAACGCTGAAGCTGGCGAGTCGCTTCACAGATCTCAATGTATTCTACTGTATAAAAACTGATGGGAGTCATGCAGAAGCCCCTTTAATTGAAATCTCCACTTATTTTGTGTCAAATTTATAGTAGAATTAGTACAATGAAGTAATGAATAACTTCAAAGTAGCTTTCCCAACACAGCCCTGAATACAATGAGATGCCCATTCCACTCCTCTAACTCAACCACAGTTTTTCATGGCATTGCACCCGCTATACTCTCTGTAATGAAGACATTTGAGTCAGGACCACTACACACTTCAGCTTTAAGGAAAAGATGCAAAACTAGGCAATGGCAATGTAGAAATGAATTGTGTAGCAGCAGACAGGGATCTTTTCCTCTTTCCTCTCTCACTCTTCCAGCAGTGAGCCGTCTGATGGGGAAATGCCAGCTAGAAGCTCACCACTGCCAGGAAGAAATCTAATTTGTGTGTGCTATGCCAATAAAGCGTAAACTATTCAAATATGTGAATATAATGTGAGTGACTGTCCAAAAGAAAATGTGCGTGACGCAGATTCAGCCACGCTGATCTGCGCTTGGTAAAGCTCGTGAGAGTGGGGGACAGAACCTGTACCATTTTTGGGGGAGACGCTAAGGATGTGTTTGGCAGTAATGAAGGAATGGAATGTAGTCTGTCTAGGATCTATAAGCGTAGCATTTTTTTTCTTTACTCTGGCTGCAGATTTCTTGTTTTTTATGTGAAGGATTTTGTTGAATGCTGCTTTTGGTTAAGAGAGGCACGCCTTTGCTAGAAAGCTGATTTTCCTGCTGCCCGAGCAGACCATGTCAGTGCGTTGATGCTTGAGAGGATCAGACTGAAATTTAAACATACTGATGAAAGGACACTGTGCGTGTTTATATTTTTCCTGTCGTCTTTTTTAAACCTCTTCTCTCTCCTTAAGAGTTGACATGCCTGAGACTGCCTTATGATTTTACATCATACTCCAACCAATATGAAAAACTAAGATGGCTTCTGAAAGGGCTGGAAGATATACAGAATATTCACACTATATTTACAATGATTTTTTGGTGATATAAAAATAAGCAACATTATGAATATTGCAATATTCTTTTGTGCTTGTTATTTGGCCACTACGTTTCCTAAAAAATTATGTCAGTTCATTTGTTTCCTTGTCTTGCAACCTTGCGAGTACGAGAGCATTGAGGCAGATGTTTCAAAGGGGTCATGACATGAGGGATAATATTTTCATTGAACTATAAAAACACTAAGTTTCAGAACTCAAAACTTCCTCCTCAATACAAAAAGAGCTTTTATTTAAACCAAGCTGCAAAAACACCTCTTTTGGATTATCACTTTGTGATGTCACACAAATGAATACATCAGCCCACAGGGTTGGGAGGGTTACTTTTTAATGTATTCCACTACAGATTACAGAATACGTGCTCTAAAATGTAATTTGTAACATATTCCGTTAGATTACTCAAGGTCAATAATGTATTCTAAATACTTTGGTATCAAATTGATCTTGTTTTAAGGATTTTTTGATATTATTACATTGTATTTTTAACAATACAATAATTATTATCAAGAATACTTTCGCCTCGGAGCCGATCAGTGTAGACTAAATCCACTGCCGTTCCATTGACCTCCAAGAGTGTTTGAAGCTGTTGGATATACACCGCATTTACAGCGGGTTCTCCCTACTCGCACAGATAAGTGCAGAGAACGCCCCTGGGTGCTTCAGCAGCCACACTAAAAGAGTATTTTTTCTCTAAAAGAGTATGCACTGACAGAGAGTATATTTTTTAAGATGCCTTTCCATCTATGTGCAGTTCCTGGGTGCGGTCGGTATCTCTCCTTCTCTGAGAGCCACGATCGCTTTTTGGGTTTTAGTCACGCTGAGACAGCATTTGTGGATGGTTCATGTTCTCACTGCGAGAGCAAGACCATGGCGACGTTGCAATCGATGCTTTCTTTCTTTCATAGAGGGAAAGCCCCTTCAGCCGCTCACCGCCCTGGTCCTTCTGCTTACATGCACAAGACTGCGCCGGCTAGCACTGGGGCCAATTTGGGGGCTTCAATAGGAGCATTTCCGCTAGGTGAATCCCACAGACCTCCCATTACCCAACTCACTTGTTTCCACTGGTCGAGTTCATGGATGAGTCAGGCAGCTCACCCTAAGGTGGGCTTAATATCTCATTCAGGGCTCGAGACGAGGGTGAGATATTGATAACTGCATCGGAGAGGGCTTTTGCTGTCTGACGCTGAGGACTCAGACGGACTTCCACCATCTGCTGCGATCGCACAGTCAGAGGCCGACACGGAGCTGACAGCCATGCTTGCTCGGGCTGGAGTGGAAACCTCCACCCTGCCCTGAGCATTCGTGGCTGGACGTTTGGTTCCTGGGCTCAGAGTGCCACACACAGCCGTACTCTGCCCCAGTTCCATTCTTACATTCTCCTGTGTGGTTGTAGTGGGAACCTTTCAGTGTCCGGTCCCGCTTCGTGAATTCCTCCACTCTCACTACCCTCCATGGTGGGGCGGCCAGGGGGTACACGGAGGTTACTTGGGTGGATCAGGCATTTGCGGTACTCCTGTGCCCGCAAAATGCCGCCACCTTGCAGAATCGTCCTAGGCTCCCGTCCAAGGCCAGTAAGTTCACGTTGTCTTTGTCGGCCAAGGCTTACAGTGCTTCTGGACAGGCTGCCTCCGCCTTGCATGCCATGGCCCTCCTGCAGGTCCAACAAGCCAAGGCTCTGAAAGAGCTGCACGAGGGTAGTCCTGACCCGAGATTGATGCAGGAGCTGCGCTCGTTGACCGACTGACGAAGGTCACGACACGGGCTCTTGGGCAGGCGATGTACACTATGGTGGTCCAGGAGCACCACCTGTGGCTTAACCTTGCAGAGATGAGGGACGCTGACAAGGTTCGCTCTGCCTTCGCACACCCAGCTGTGACACACACATACCCACGATCAGGCATATGTGATGCACCACGAGGACGCCCAGCCTCCTCTCCCGTCGCAGACCGGTCCTATGGTGGGTATGCGGAGGTAAATGCTCTAACATCTCTCTCAGCACAGCCACTGTTCTGCGTGCAGAAATTGCTGTCCTTCAAGTGAAGGACACGATAGAGCCTGTCCCTCCAGCAGAGATGAAGAAGGGGTTTTACACAGCCCCGTATCGAAAAAGGCTGGACAGGACCTCGACTGCATTGGCATATCAACTGCTTCGAGTTGCTGGTGGTATTGCTGGCTCTGCGGAGGTTCCGGCCGTTGATCCAGAGCAAGCATGTGTTAATCGGATGTGCAACATGGTGACGGTAGCATATATAAATCGCCATGGTGGTTTACGCTCACGTCGCATGTCCCAACTGCGCCCGCCATCTCCTCCTTTGGAGTAAGCAGCAACTGAAGTCCTTGCGGGCCACTCACATCCCAGGCAAACTCATTAGCGCAGCAGACACGCCGTCATGACAGGTGACCCTCAGATGACAGTACCACCCCCAGCTAGTTCAGCTGATTTGGAGTTGATTCGGCAAAGCGTGGGTAGACCTGTTTGCTTCCCAGGAATCCTGCTATGGTACTACCTGATCGAGGCCCAGACGCGTTGGCACACAGCTGGCCCCGGCCCTGTGCAAATATGTGTTTCCCCCAACGAGCCTGCTTGCACAGACTCTGTGCAAATCAGGGAGGATGAAGAACAAGTCCTGTTGGTGGCACCATACTGGCACACCTACACTAGAATTGGTTCACAGAGCTCACGCTCCTTGCAACAGGCTCTCCCTGGCGATTTTCTCTGAGGAAGGACCTCCTTTCTCAGGAACGGGCACAATTTGCCACCACGCCAGACTTTTGGAACCTTCATATCTGGCCCCTGGACAGGATGTGGAAGACCTAAGTGAGCTACCACCGGCGGTGGTAGACACTGTCACTCAGGCCAGAGCTCCCTCTACAAGGCAACTGTATTCCATGAAGTGGAGTCTGTTCCCAAATTGGTGTTTTTCCCTAGGTGAAGACCCACAGAGATGCGCAGTCAGGTCGGTGCTTTCCTTCCTGCAGGAGAGGTTGGAGAGGTGGCTGTCCCCCTCCACCTTAAAAGTGTATGTGGCCACTATAGTGGCACATCACGATGCGGTAGACGGTAACTCCTTGGGGAAATACGACCTGATCATCAGGTCCCTTAGAGGCGCCAGGAGGTTGAATCCTCCTAGGCCTCTCCTCATTCCCATGTGAAACCTCTCTGTAGTCTTGCTGGGCTTACAGAGAGCCCCATTTGAGCCCCTGGAGTCAGTCGAACTAAAAGCCCCCTCATTGAAGACGGCGCTCCTGACTGCGCTCACTTCCATCAAGAGGGTTGGGGACCTGCAGGCATTCTCTGTCAGTGATACATGCCTAGAGTTTGGTCAGGCATACATTCACGAGATCCTGAGACCCTGGCCGGGCTATGTGCCCAAGGTTTCCACAACCCCTTTTAGGGATCAAGTTGTGAATTTGAAAGCACTGCTCCGGGAGGAGGCAGACTCAGTCTTGTTGTTGTTGTGTCCGGTACATGCCTTGCGTGTTTACTTGGACCGCACAGAGACTTTTAGATGCTCGGAGCAGCTATTTGTCTGTTTTGGGGGACAGCAGAAGGGGAAGACTGACTCCAAACAGAGGATTGCCCACTGGATTGTGGATGCCATCGCTTTGGCATACCAGGCCCAGGGTGTATTGTCCCCTGGGAGTACAAGCACACTCCACTAGGAATGTGGCATCCTCCTGGGCCCTGGCGAATGGTGCCTATCTAACAGACATCTGTAGAGCAGGGGGACTATGTGACTTACGTGGGGCATTGGGAAGGTCACGCTGGGGCTGTGTGCACTTGTTACTATGCACGTGGTAGCCTGCCTGCATCTGCACCACCTATCCACGTAACACAGTTCAGCTGGTTGTACCGTTTTGTGTAGGGACCCCTAGTGTTACCACATCGACACAACATCAAGTGAGTGACAGATAGGGAACGTCTTGGTTACTGTTGTTACCTCTGTTCCCTGATGGAGGGAACGAGACATTGTGTCCCTCCTGCCACAACATAGAACTACCCTCTAAAATGGCAGGGACACTGTCTCGGCTCCTCAGCACAAACCTGAATGAGTGGATGCAAGCCATCTCCTTTTATACCCATATGTCCAGGGGAGTGGCATGCAAATTTCATTCACCAATTCTAATTGGCCTTTTCTCATGTCAGAGGTGATTGGGGCTCCCATGTTCAACCCCTAGTGTCACTACTGTACATCAACGCAACATCTCGTTCCCTCCATCAGGGAATGGTGGTTACAACAGTAACCAAGACGGTCTGTATGCAGGTGCAGGAGGATGCTGACCGATCTGCTCTCCCTGACCTTTATTATACTTTTATGCTTTGTGACGCTAATCACAAAGTTTGTTTGTTAATTTTCTCATGTACGAGAAGAGCTTGCAGCTTGTGTATCTGCCATTAAATGTGTGGAATACAGACTTTTGCTGTTTGGCTCTGTGATTTGTGTAAAGTTAGTAAAATAGCTAGAAATAGCATTTTAGCTTAGCATAAAGCTGACAATTTACACAAGGTTTATTTCTATTTCTTCTGCTCCAAACTTACTTCAAACGTACTTCTCTGTCTGCTCGTATGAATGTAACACATCATAAGAAAGTGTTTCGCTGCTGTTCAAATGCACTTTGGATCGCATCATTTATATGTATAAATGTTTTCCATCTGAAAGGACTAAATATTAAATGAAACAAATGTCAATAAAATGCAAAGTAATCTCTTCAGTAATCAAAGTACTTTTTGAAATGTAACTGAATTCTAATTATCAGTAATTTAAATTGTAACTGTAGTGGAATACAGATACTTATATTTTATATTCTATATAAATTTGTATTTTGTTAGTCCCCAACACTGTCAGCACATGACTGCCTCTACAACAAGACATTTATGGCTACATTTAAATCATTGCACCCTTGACCTGCCTACTGACACTCAGTCAGAAAGATGAAGAGGAGAGAACAAGACAGATGAGCCTTATATTCCTGTACACCAAAGGGAACAACACAGGACACATTTTTGTGCTCATTTGGATTATTATAAAAAAGTTTTTCTACATAAAGATGCAGAGGACAAACTGCTTCAATCATTATCATGCATCTCGTGCCATTTTTAAAAGACACACTGTCAAGTTATAACTCTTAAATAGAAACACCAATAATTTTTTTGTGTTTTTGCAACCATCTGCACTATTTGTAATTGTTGGTCTATGTAAACATGCACTAGTTGGACATCTTTGACTGCTTTGATGGCTGGAAGAACTGTGTCTTGTCCAGAGTAAACAGACGATGAAAGATGTGAGATGTCGTGGCTGTGAAGACCAGCATCTCTGCTTTTGCCTCTACTGAAGCATCCCAACATCAGGAAATTGTGACTAAAAGTTCACATCAGTGCAGGAAAATATGTGTGTGTGTGTTTCACCATGGAATAGAATGTGTGTGTTCAGCATATTACAGTGTGGATTGTATGTGTTAAGCCTAATTCAGTGAGTATAAAATGTGTTTTTGGATCATATCAGTGTGGATGATTCAAGCTTTGCAAAGGAATTGTTATTGAAAGATGGGGCAATATTTAGCAATAGTCCAACACTTTTGGAACTGATCGCAAACCCTAATTAACCAGTTTCATTCATGAATGTTTCATATGTTATGACTATGATATTTGTAGTTTGTGGAGCTGCAGTGCTTGTTGTGAACAGGTTGATACATTCGGATGCAATGTGTTGGTTGTGGGTTGTGTGCACCCTAAAATGTAGTTTTTTTTATTGTTGTGGAGCTGATTTGTTTTCTTCCAACTGAGCTGCATGCTGTAAGACAATCATGACAGTGGCCTTTTACAGAGGTGCTGAAGCCAAATCAATCAACATCAGAGCAAATTTGTGGTTTAAAAAAAGAAAAGAAAAATTCCACCATTGTATTTCTCCATTTTTCACCAATGTGATCTATTTATTATTGTTGCTCTTACACCACAATGAGATTATATTGAGACATTTGCTTAAGTCGCACACTTGCTCACCGAGTCGAAATGTTAACCACCTGTTTTAGATTAAAATGTTGGAGCAGTGAGCAAGTGTCTTTCTGTTTTTGATCATGCTTGTTTTTTGACTCCGCACCTTGCAAAGATTGTTTTGGTGTGCATGGGTTCTTACATATACCTCTGCTTAAATCTCCTGTTCTCAGATATTTCCCTAATAATCTCAAAAGTGTTCCCTAGAGTTTTACCTCAACAAACTATGCTCAGATTTGCCAAAATACCAAAAAGTGTGCAAAATGTCAGAGATTTCAATTTGAACTCAAACATTTCTCCCAAAAAAAATTCAAGACCCAATTATTTGAGCTATGCTATTCAAATTACTCTAACCTTCAACAAGTACCTCATTTTTATTTTCGATAAAACATCTTTGTAACAAAGTCTTTAGTTCGGGCAATGGAGGAGTCAGGAGACAACGAAGCAAGTTCAAGGTCAGTTCTTTATTTTATCTGCTTGAAACGACGGTAACCATCGTTATAAATAAACGTCAATACAACAAAGACTAGCTCACTCTGGCTGCGGTGCTCTCGAGTCTCTCCCGTCTGATGCTGTGGCGTGGCTCTTAAGTCTCCCTCCGCCATCACTATAACGAGAGACAGGTGTTAAAGATCATTATGAACCAGGTGACGAGCCTTCCCACTCTCTCTCTCTCCCGCAGACCGACACATGACCACGCCCCCATGCCACAGTCTTAGACAAAGTTTATACTTGCATTTAAACATACAGTAACAAAGAAATTCATAAGGTCTATTGAGTTATGAAATAGTTCTAAAGCACTAAAATCATGCTTCCCTAGGTACTGATGCCTTACAAATTTGAGGTTTCTTTTTTTTTTCATGAGAATCATCAAGAGATCTACTCTTGATTCATCTCCAAGACAATGTGCTGATATTTTGAATTTCCTGAGTTAATTTCCCTCTTTCCACTCTCCTCAGGGGAAATTTTGCATTGGCAAACATGCCTGTTTATTTCACTTAAATGGGGCCACTAATTCACCCAGTTTGTATAATTAAAATGGCGCACACAACAGAGAGTGGCATTTTATTTAGCGGCTAATTGTGCTGACACAAGGGAACAACGTGTTTTATGTATTCAGCTTGTAGGAGCTTGGGGCAGGAGATAAAAAAACACAGAATATCCGCTCCTCCTTAATTTGTTGCTTGAATATCAAACAGTGTGTTTGAGTGTTTGAGTTAATCACACTGGACTCTACTGGGAAATATCAAGTTGCCTTTTAACATCGCAGATGTTATAATTACACTATAGGTTCACCATCCCACCAGACATAATAAAGGCGTAGTTCGCCAACAGGTGCCTTTCACACGAACAATTAGAATAACAAAGTAAAACATGTTATGATACAGCCCATTAAACTCTACACTGTACAAAATTGCTCCAAAATTTCATTAGGGACTCCAGATAAGATTACATCAATACTTACAGACTAATTTAACTTTCATCCAAGAATGTCTAGCTACTTGAGACTAAAAGCTCTATGACATGTGTCTAGCAGAAACATTCACTAAGCTCTAATCAACAACAAAATCTAGTTTTCCTTGGGAGATTATAAAAAGTTACCTTAAGAAATTAGACATGTTAACACATGAAACCTGTTAATTTGCTGTAAAGTTGACGCATTGTTTTTTTTTGTGTGTGTAAATGTACCATCTTCTATTTACACATAAAATGGCTTTCCGTCTCTTAGCCATTTTGCTACCATTCACATATCAGCACCAAAATGGCATTAAACTCTGAGATGTCCTTTGCCGGAAATGTACTCGTGGCCCAACTATATACTATTTGACAACTTGAAATGTAACTGATGAACATTAGGGAACAAATGCCATCAATAGAATCTGAAGGCAAAAAAGCACTGACTGTGTGCATTCTCCATTCCCCTTTTTGATGTGTAACTAGTAGCCCCTAAGAAACATGCCAAAAAAATATAGTTTTTTAGTCCAAATAGTTTCCCTAAAACAATTATGTCCACATATGTGGACAGCGAGACTAAGTTGTTAAATTTTAAATAATACCAAGGTATAGAAAGTCAGATTTATTTTTTTTATTTTATTGTTTATTTTGATTTATTTTGTTTAATCATGTAATTTAGACATTACAGACATTACATCAGAAATTAGCATAAATAATTTTGAAAGTAATTTCAAAGTAATGGCCAGCATCATCTTATCACTGCCAACCATGTTAAAACAAAATTATACATTATAAATTCTGAATCTATGTCCTGATTACCATTGCCTCCTCTTTGCCAAACATGTTGAGTGATCCAAACGTCATCTGCAACCAGAAACTGAACTTTTTTACCGGATGTTAAGAGAGAATGCACTTCGCTTCATAGCTATAGGATGCTCCCTTGCTCCCTAATTAGGGAATGACTTAACCTCCAGTGTTCTGTCTGTCTGCACTGGTCTTAGAACAGTTTAAAATGCACCTTATTTTCATCCTAACTCCATATAAAACCTCTGAAAACATAAGTTTCCAGCCTTGGATACATTCATTGATTCTCAATGTGATAATGCATATTGAATATAGGATATAATAAGTAAAATGAGCCTGTACTCCACGTACATGGTCATTGTGTTTAACAGCGTGCTATTTGTGATACATCGATGACATTTTTAAAATGGCATATCGGATGAAACTAGAGACTCTCCTCTTTTGACTCAAACAGGTTATAATATAAAAACATTATGAGGTTTCTTGTCAGATGTAGTTTTGTTCTACCAAAGACAAACTCAGCTGAGGTCAGCGCCATGTTGTTTTGTCACATGACTCCTAATTTTAGGACTCTTAGAAATCGTCCTGAGGATTCCTGATCCTTAAGAGTGACTTACAAATGATCTGAAGCACTGCTGATGTCGTCAATCCATGTTGCAATCATGTCAATGTACTCACACACATAGGCCCTGTCCCAAATGGCACACTTATCTGTACTTGCGGTCTCGTGGCTTTCATTCGCACTTAACCACATAGTCTACATGACTTTAGGGTGTCCCATTAGACATTTTACTCACGAGCACCCCCTTTTGCCTTTTGAGTACTAAATTCTTCTCCCTGCCAAGTAGGTGGTGATATCCACGAAGAATGTGAATCGCCAAAAACAAAAGAAGAAGAATGTGAAAGTGTAAGTGTGGATTTATAGTAAAAAAAAAGGTCTTAAATATTTGTTTCTCACCGCACCTATCATATCACTTCTGAAGACATGGATTAAACCACTGGAGTTCTTATGGATTACTTTTATGATGTCTTTATATGCTTTTTGGACCTTCAAAGTTCTGGTGACCATTCAGTAGCATTTTATGGATCAACAGAGGGGAGACATTCTTCTAAAAAAAATCTTTGTGTTCAGCAGAAGAATAAAATCATACACATCAGGGATGGCATGAATGTGAGTAAATAATGTGAGAATTTTCAATTTTGGGTGAACTATCCCATTAACATTTCCTTAGTAAAATGTGCTCTTATCGGTTTTGTGAATAGGTTTTAAGCAAAGACTCTTAGCTTGAACTTCTTTGGAGAACTCCTAGCGGTAAGATACAAAGCTTTATGAAAACGGGCCTTGGTTAGTCCCCTTCAGAACCGTCTGAAATCGCTCCCTATCCCTATATTCTGTGGCATTCACAATAAAGAGAACGAATGAACAAGTGATTGTTTTCAATCACAGCCACTTGTCTGCCCACCAATCATATTTATTTAAGAACTATTTGTGGTTAAACTGTTTTATGGAGAAATAACACATTTTATAATTTATCATAATAGTGTGTAAAGGGGGTTAAAGGGAAAGGAGGAGGCAAGAACCGACTTGACAATAAAAATACAGATTTATGATAAACTTAAACAAAAAACACACAAACATGAACACCTACAGGGCAGCTGCCCGTAACACTCTCTCTCTCTCTCTCTCTCTCTCTATCTCTCTCTCGAACTGTCGTCACCGGTAGCCTTTATCCCTCGTGAGCCCCATCAGGCTGATTGGGGACCGGGCGTGTGTCGCTCCAGCACGGCCCTGTGCTCCTCCACTTTACATAGTGGAAAAAAGCAAAAACACTGAATTTCGTCAAATTGGTGCAAACAGTTATGAATAATGACACAGAAAGCAGAACTCAGCAGCATCCATCCATCAATTTACCCGCTTGTCCTACATTTCGCAGGGGGTGAACTCTGCAGCATGAACTTTCTTACTTTCAAAGTATGCTTTTCTCCTTCAATCTCGCATTCTCCATACCTGTGGTGGGAATCAGAGACAGAATCTGTATCACATTGGGTATTAATAAAGTAATGATAGACGATTCTTAAATTCCGTAAATTAATCAATGACTCGAAATTTCTTTGTCAGATCGATTGCCAGCCAATCTTTGGTCTTTACTGTAATGAGAAAGAAGAATGAAGAATAAGAAAACTCATAAACCTGCCAATATTACTTTAACACACACATTATATCAGACCCTGAAAGGTTGTTAAAGTGATAGACCGAATTATCATTTCACTTATCAGGCTGTTTTAGCTAAGTTTTTGCTTTTCTTTGTGCAAGTTGTAAAATCTAACAACAGTTTTCTCAATGGATAATGAAATGTTCTTGTTTTTAAATACTTAAATAATTTAAATAAACTTAAAAAAAAAAAACTTAAATAAATAATACTTAAATACTTTTAAAATAATTTTTTGGAAAATATTGAATACATTTTGAGTAAAGATTTAATTAAAGTAATTTTGTGTAACCTTTACATTAGATAGCGATCTACATTTACAAACATGTTTGAACACTATCAAATGGTGTGGTAGCTCACCTAAAAGAGCGTTGCACTTGAGATGCAATGGACAGGGGTATGAGTCCTGAAGTCGACACTTGAGTTGAAAGTGTCATAGAATCACCACAAAATGGCATGGTTGCTTCAGCAATTGCATTTTTCATCTTTAATTCACTTTTTATGACACTAGCGGTTAGGTTTAGGTTTAAGGTTTGGGTGGGGTGAAGGGATGGGTGTTTGACTCAACTGAAAGACTTTCTTGTGACACTGAACACTCCAGATCAGTAGATGGCAGTAATACACCATAAATTGGATTACCAACAGCCAATAAACAACATCAGAAGAAGAAGAAACACTTTCTTGACAGCTCTATGGATAGTGACAACATCTTTAATGAAATAGTACATAAATTAACAGAAATGGTGTTGATGTCGGAGTTGTTGTTATAATCAGTCGATAGCTGTATTGCATTGTCAGTACTATCTTGTTCAGTACTCAATGATATCATATTAGCCGGATGGCTAGCTTCTGGCTACCTTGCCTCATTGCCTGTTTCTATGACAGCAAGGCAATGTAGTCGCTAGCCTGCTAATACTTCCTAAGCGGCTGATTACATGACTGCGATTCAGTTAGCTAGTTGTGTATACTGTAACTTTGCTAACTGCTTGAGTTTTTAACGTCACTCATCTGATCGTCTAGATGTATAACATATCAAAAATGACTCAAAAGTTTATCATCAATATCATTTTTTAATCTATATCATTTTATCTCCCAGCCTAGTAGGGAGGTAGGTTTTGTTGATTTAAATCATGACGGAACATTAACCTTAAAAACCTCATCTATTTGGGAGAAATTTGTACTCGCTTTTATCGCCACACAGTGGACATTTCACTTCTGACCTGCCGCAATACATGTGATGAACCATGTAATATCATTTTATAAAAACAATACAATTATTGTCACATAATTATCATGGCTCTCATTATTACATCTGCAGTCACTACCCCACTCTCTAGATATGAGGATCAGCCATAAGAAAAACTATGCTGGTCAACCACTAGTTAAAATGATTCTTTTTTTATCAAATGTGAGTAACATCAGGAAATATTTCAATGGGAAAGTAAGGAATATTGATTAAATGCCTCGATCTTTTTAAAAGTTAGTTGCCATTCATTTTGCTCTTGTCGAGTGTAGTGTCCGTTTCAGTGAGCTGTTTGCTCATTTGACCTGAGAAACTAACCAAGGTTTGAAATTAATTTCAGGTTTCTCTTTTCAAAACAAACATAAAAAGCAAAGTCAACAGAATATGATTTTATATTGAGCATCTGACCACAACACACTTGAAAAATGTCCATCATCAGATTTGATAGTAAACAAGCATTAGAACGGGAGTTTTTTTGTTTTGTTTTTTTAATCACAAGCCAAATTTTTTCCTGCATTGTCCAGCCAGAGTTTTGCTTGAAAATATCCAAAAATGACAACAAAAAGAAATAGAGAGATTAAACCACTGATTAATTCCTCCTGGCTCTGAAAAATAACTTCTAATCAAGTTACCAAATTGGAGCTGCATGGAAGAATAATCCAGGCAACTATGAAGATTATAAATACAGATAATTCACATAATTCTAAACACTGTATTATCTCAAACTTGATTGTTTTCATATTAAGTCAAGCATCAGCTTGGTAAAAGATCAAGATCATTTAATGAGTTGTGCTTGATTGCTCTTTCATTTTTGCTGGCCACAAGAGCTGATTAAAATCTAAAATGCAGGCTTTATCTCATATTAATGATCAAATAATCATATTCTGATGTATTTTTAAATCTGACCATATATTGAAGCTTTTAGCGGATGATATCTTTGATTTTCTTCACACTTCTCAACCCTTTTCTCTCAATCACTCACCAAACACTAGAAAGTAATTAGATTGGTAATTAGAGCAAATTTTGATTTGAAGCAAAATGTTATATGAAAATCAAACAAAAAGACAAAGGTATAAGATAGTGTACATAGGCCCGATTTACTAAGATTCCAAATAACTGGTGCTAATTTACTTGTGCTTGTTCAATCGTGAAATTGCATGTGCGCGTCATGGGCATTTTGCATGTTATTAACTAAGAAAAATCGCGCAATTTTCTACACGTGCAAATATGTTGGACACACCTTCCAAAAGGAGGCTTTTGCATGTGGTACTTGCACGAAATAGCCTACATTATAGTGCAGTACAGCTCTCACTAAATACCATTTTATTTTTATTCAATGGCATTTACATGTTTATTTATAGGATTGTATGATATCATCATAAAATTAACTATCTAGCTATTTAACAAGTGTAAGCGTAGTTGATGAGAATGCATGACACTCTTCACTTGAAATGTTCATAATTCACAAAGAAAACACAATAATATGTACACTTTAAGCCATAGCACCACTGATGTATAGGCAACTTAAATAAAATCAGAATTTTAGACCAATATTATCTTGACCATGGCAAAGTTAGCTGTGCACGAGGGAGATACGGGAAGCAGCATGGTACAGAATGAAACCTGTTTGGCATAAAGGTGCGTATCGGCCTACCTACTGGAAAGAACCAGCAGATTTTAATTAGACATTTATTTATTTACCTGGATCAATTACAACTACAGCAGAATTGGTGCTATTTTAGTGCATTTCTATCTTTATACTGTGGAATGCTTTGTTTGGAAAATGTTAATTAACATTATTTTTACATATTGTTTCTTTCCTGCATTTTGACAAGGAAAAAAAAAGGATTTAGAGTCAAGTTTCAGCACTTTCAAAATATGTGCTTAATCTCTATTAATATTTTAATGGTCTATCATCACTAATGCTTTTCATTACAAAATTCCATACTTTTTCTTTTATATAGAAACCATAGTTTTGTTTGCCTTCAGAATATTCAAGAGATTCATGTATTTTAATCACACTGTCATAATATTTTAGCCCAATATAAATTAGTGTTAACTTTTTCCAGATGTTTCTGTTGTTAATGATTGAAAATAAATTATTGATCCAAGATGGCGGCACCGTAGCATGCAGAGGCCGCTCCGGATCCAAAATGGTACTATTTTTGTTACTTAGCCCGAATTTTACGGCACACGGACATCGGAGCAATCAGTGTTCGTGTTTACTATCGCCAGACACTACTCAAATATAAGATTCATGCAACAACCAAGCTGCATGATGACCTGCAGGAGAAGCTACACAACCTCGGCTTGCTGTGGAGACCAGGCCTACAGTCCTCTGTGTCGCCTGATGCCGGTGGCCGGGGGAGGGGATGTTGTAAGCGTTGTGCGAGGAAGCGGAAGCACGGCAAGATGGAAAGGGTCCATGCTAGGCTAAAAACAAACCCTAGCCGGCCGGCTATTTGTCTATCTTGCTCTCAAATGTTTGCTCTCTGTACAATAAGCTGGACTACATCCGATTCCAGCAGACTACGCAGCATGAGTTTAGAGACTGCTGCGTCTTTGTTTTCACGGAGATGTGGCTAAGCGACAGAGTTCCGGATGCCGCCATTCAGCTAGACAGGCTCGCCTTGTTTCGTGCCGACAGAAATGCAGCTCTGCGTGGTAAGACTCGCGTGGTGGCTTGTGTGTTTACATGAACATGGAATGGTGCAAGAACTCTATGCTAGTCTCTAGCTACTGCTCATCCCTGATGGAGCTTGTGACTGTTAGATGCAGACCGTTTTATTTACCACAAGAATTCACCACTGTCATAATAACCGGAGTTTACATTCCCCCCAGTGTTAATGCTAAGGAAGCGCTCGGTGAACTGTATGGGGCTATTAGCGAATTGCAGAACGCTCACCCTGCCGGACTGTTTATTGTCACCGGAGATTTCAACCATGGGAATCTTAAATTCCATCAATATGTGGACTTTGCAATAAGAGGGGTGAACATGCTTGATGTTTATACAAACATCCAAGGCACGTACTGGGCGGAGCCCCGCCCCAACCTCGGCTACTCAGACCACATGTCTGTTATGCTAATTCCAGCATACAGACCGCTCATCAGGAGCACAAAACCGCTTCAGAAGCAGGTGAAAACCTGGCCAGCAGGAGCCATCTCTGCTCTTCAGGACAGTTTTGTTTCAGTACAGTGTACTAACTGGCACATG
Source organism: Xyrauchen texanus (assembly GCF_025860055.1). Classification (NCBI taxonomy): domain Eukaryota; kingdom Metazoa; phylum Chordata; class Actinopteri; order Cypriniformes; family Catostomidae; genus Xyrauchen; species Xyrauchen texanus. Next base: position 37,485,989 of record NC_068295.1, read on the forward strand.
TTCAGGGAGGCTGCAACATATGGCGACTCTACCAACTTGGTGGAATACACAGCATCAGTGATCAGCTACATCAGCAAGTGCATTGATGATGTCACTTTCTCCAAGACCATCACCACACGCTCCAACCAGAAGTCGTGGATGACTGCGGAGGTGTGCTGCTGAGGACCCGAGACTCCAACTTCAGAGCAGGTGACAAGGCAGCCCTAAGAACATCAAAGGCCAAACTGCCCCGGGCCATCAGAGAGGCAAAGCGTGCACACGCACAGAGAATCCACAGTCACTTCCAGGAGAGCGGTGACACGCGGCACATGTGGCAGGTAATCCAGGCCATCACAGACTACAGGACAACATCAGTTGCCTGTGACAAAGATGCCTCCCTTCCAGATGCGCTGAACAACTTCTAAGCTCGATTTGAGGCGCAGAATGACGTGGTGGTGAGGAAGACCACCCCTCCTCCCAACGACCAGATGCTCTGTCTTACCATGGCCGATGTGAGGAAAACTCTACGTAGAGTCAACCCACAGAAGGCTGCTGGACCAGACAACATTCCTGGCAGTGTGCTCAGAGGACGTGCAGGCCAGCTGGCAGATGTTCTTACCGACATCGTCAACATCTCTCAGAGCAGCGCCGTCGTTCCAACGTGCTTCAAGGCCACCACCATCGTCCCCATGCCAAAGAAGTCTTTAGTGTCCTGCCTCAACGACTACCATCCCATCGCAATCACACCCATCATCATGAAGTGCTTCGAGAGGCTTGTCATGTGGCACATTTAAACCCATCTGCCCCCCTCAGTAGACCCACTGCAGTTTGCGTATCGTTCCAACCGTTCAACAGAAGACGCCATCACCACCACCCTCCATCTGGCCCTCACCCACCTAGATAAAAAGGACTCCTATGTTCGAATGCTGTTCATAGACTTCAGCTCAGCATTCAACACAATCATTCCTCATCACCTGATATGAAAGCTGAACCTGCTAGGCCTGGACACCTCCCTCTGCAACTGGATCCTGGACTTCCTGACTTGGAGACCTCAGACATTCTGGATCGGGAACAGCATCTCCACCACCACCACACTGAGCACTGGGGCCCCACCAGGGCTGTGTGCTCAGTCCACTGCTGTTCACTCTGCTGACTCACAACTGTGCACCAATGCACAGCTCGAACCACATCATCAAGTTCGTCGATAAAACGACTGTGGTGGGTCTCATCAGCAAGAACGACGAGTCAGCATACAGAGAAGAGGTGCAGGGTCTAACGGACTGGTGTAGAGCCAACAACCTGTCTCTGAATGTGGACAAAACAAAAGAGATGGTTGTTGACTTTAGGAGAGCACAGAGTGACCACTCTCCACTGAACATCAACGGCTCCTCTGTGGAGATCGTCAAGAGCATCAAATTCATTGGTGTTCACCTGACGGAAAACCTCACCTGGTCCCTCAACACCATCTCTATTACCAAGAAAGCCCAGCAGCATCTCTAATATCTTCGAAGTCTGAGAAAAGCACATCTCCCACCCCCCATCCTCACTACATTCTATAGAGGGACTATTGAGAGCATGCTGAGAAGCTGCCTGGTTTGGGAATTGCACCGTTTCAGACCGCAAAACGCTGCAGAGGATTGTGAGGACAGCTGAGAAGATAATCGGGTTCTCTCTTCCCCCCATCAAAGACATCTACACAAAACGCTGCATCTATAAATCAACCAGCAATGTGGATGACCCCACACACCCCTCACACATCTGGGAAGAGGTATCGAAGCATTCAGGCCTTCACAGCCAGACTGTGTAACAGCTTCTTCCTCCAAGCCTTCAGACCCCTCAATACTCAGAGACTGGACTGACACACACTCACACACCTGTACACCTTCCAACTTTTGCACATGTCCAGAGTTGCACTTTAATTCATTGTCACTTTATACCTGGCTGCTACCGCAATAACTGCTATGTCCATAGAACACTATTTCATAGTATGTTATGTTTACATTTAGCATTTTAGAAAGTGTCTCTTACTGTGCCTTTTGTCCTGTTCCTTTTAGTAATTTATAGTACTGTCCCGTACTGTTTGCACACGTTTGCACTTACACTTTATGTAGAAATGTTATTTAGTCTGTGTAGTCTCATGTGGTTCTGTGTTTGTCCTATGTTGATTTATGTAGCACCATTGTCCTGGAGGAACATTGTCTCGTTTCGCTGTGTACTGTATTAACTGTATATGGTTGAATGGCAATAAAAACCACTTGACTAATATCAATAAATTTACATCTGCATCCCAACCTCAAAATCAATGCTTTACTGTCAATATGCAATAGTAATAGTATGAGTCACCTGGTTCACAATAACAATAACTAAACGTAATATATACAGACAAAAAAAATTAAAAATCAGTGTGTCATGTCATTGAGCCTTGTATAAGAAATTCTGTGTATGTTAGAGTTTTCGTGCAGTCTGCATATGTGTGTGTTCAGATACTGAGATGTAAGGGACACTCAGAACTCCTGGAGCCTTAGACTATGATCTCAGAGAATGGACGCCCCATACATAAATCTAGACCATTTAAAAACAGAAAGCTGGTGCCTTCTCTCATGTTGAGGGAGCAGCCTATAGACTAAACAATACTGACCCTGCTCCTGAACTGGCCACTTATCACAACCCCCCTAACCCCATAAGACTACAGCAGTGCAGTAATGAACTCTTGGGACAGTCTCCATATCCCACCTCCGTGTAACCTTATGTATATGAAAAGATTTCCCAAGAACCCAGAAAAAGACAGTCGCTCCACTTTTAAGACAAACCTGCACCCCTGTTGCCCACACATCCCTGATCACCGTGAGAAAACACTTATTTCACTGACAATTACTATGAACAATCGCCATGTGACTGAAAAACAGGACACACATTGTCCAAAAGATGTTTTCTAGATACCATTAACCATAGTTGGGTGATTTAGCAACATGATCACATGGAAAAATTGACATTTAGAAATTTCAAGTACCCTGAAATCAACCCCGTTCTCCAGAATTACTGTCAAGCACCTTCCACTATTAGACACTTTTGCATCAATTCAACCATGATCACCTTTCCTTCTAGCACTACTGACAGCAACCTCACAGACACAGGTTCTGGACCCATGGGAACCAGGAAGTAATCAAGTTCACATTAACAATGGTGACCATGAATCAGAAGTTGCATTTTCACTCCTAAATTTACAATTTTACAGCACCGAGGGTTAGGTTTAGGGTTGGAGTTTGGGTTAGAGATCTGCTGCCTGACCCGAGCCTGACAGGACCTGACAAACCATTGGGTTTTGTGCTGGGTTTGGGGAAATTTTGGAATGGAACTTCGGGCTCTGATTTATTTAAGAATTTTGTAGTATTATTATTTTTGTTAATAAAATTTTATTTATATAATATTTATATTTCATATAACAAGCTACATTTATTTAATAATTTATATATCTTTTATAATTTGTGTGTAATTTGTTTCACGCACACTCTCTCAATTACAGACTCAATAGTTTTTATTTGTAAATCCACGCTGGACGGACGTTTTGCATCTTATATATATATAAAAAAAAAAAATTTGTGACAATCGGCCATACAGTGGAGCTTTAATTAGCTAATTCACATTTTTGCTAATATCTCCAGAACCGTATAGGCTAGAATCAAATTCTAAAGCTTTTCTGAATCCATCAGTGCCTAAATTATATGGTCACATGAATTTCCATTCCCGCAACAAACATTTTCTAACCTACTTTTTCGAATTTGTCCTAGTCCGTTTGACCGTTTCTTACGAAACTTGGTATCATCTATAGTCTGTGTAGTCTACGTATATAGTCTATGGCAGCCCATAGAACTGCTTGCGGGAAATGTATGAAATTTGGAACCCAGATATTTTTTTACACAAACTTTGCACTCACGATTATGTTAATAACTATTGAACCATGGGTCCTAGAAACAAAAATCTTTTTTTGCTCGAATTCCTTGGCTCAAGGCAATTCGCCATTTAGAATTTTCGTCCTAGGCCCTTTGTCCGATTTGCACAAAAATCTTGATAGATTCCGTTGTTCATGCCGAGAACAATAATACCAATTATGTCATAATTGAGCAAACTTCCTTTCGGACAAAACATTATTCACATAATTTTGATAAACGATACAGTTTTTGAATGGCGCTTCAATAAATTTTACGAAGAACGGTCAAAATTTTACTTGAGGCCATATCCTCATATGCTTGAGGGATTGGGACAAAACTTGGTACATGTCATCACCATTAGGCACTGAGGTTACCTGCATCATTTTGGTTCTCTGCCCCCTACTGGTCAGGAGATTTGTGTATTTAACATGCATGAAAACTCTTGAAAGTTTTCAAGAGTTTGAAAAATGCATGCTCTGGAATTTGAAATACTCCTCCTATGGATTCATGTTATTATACACATTAATTGTTATTATTCCTTTCTATTTTTGGGTGTTTTTGAGGCACTTGGCATGCCTCACATCAGAGTCGTTGGCCATTAGGACAGGACAAATGTTCACACATGGGCATGTAGTGGGGGGGCTCTGTAGCACCCCTTTTAAAATGAGCAAGTCACTGGGTCTCTGTAGCACCCACTTTTTTCACCTAGAGTCACAAAACTTGGTACTTACATTGTTCTCATCATGCCGAACAACTTTCATACTTACAGTCATTAGCTCGCAGAACAGCAAGTCTGCCATTTTTGTATTTCTGATTATCACAGGCTCTGAACTTTTAAATACTCCACCTAGAGGATTCATGTGACTGGCAACAAATTTGTGCAACATCATGCCATTAGACATTGTAGATGCTAAATTCCGAATGGATGTTTTATATTTTGAATGGTGTCACATGGCGAAAAATGAGAAACAGGAAGTGTCATATCTTCTTTGTGCATCGTGTGACTGATGAATATTCAGCTGTATGTTTTGTAATGGGGGCTGATCACATGGATGTGGCTATTATGGGTCACGGTCATAGTGCCACCAACTGGCAGCAGGAAGTATGGCACTTTTAACAGACTTTGAAATAGCCCTCTTATGTTTATATTAAACACATACAAGACTATATATTTACTTTGTAACTATATGTTTTTCTGCAAAATTCCCACATTTTCTGAGGTTGAGGTATGGATAGATTTAGGACTAAGTGTGGGGTTAGGATTAGGTGTTAGAATTTTTGGGTTAGCATTGGGTTAGGGGTAAAGTTAACAATGTTACTAAAAATGTAATTAAATGCAAGCTCTTTAAATGTAGTTACAATGCAACAACATATATGTACATAATACGTTTATTGTATTAAATGGTTAAGTACATAGTAGTTAAGGCCACCTAATATAAAGTGGGTCCCTTCCTATATTTGGGTGTTTTTGAGGCACTTGGCATGCTTCAAATTTCATGAAATTTTGCACAAACATTAGAGTCGTTGACCATTTCAGCTGGGCAAAATTTCACGCATTCTGTAGTGCCCCCTCTAAAATGGGCATGTAAGACGGCCTCGGTAGCACTCCCATTTTCACCTACAATCACCACAATTGGTACATAAATAGTTCTCATCAAGCCTGACAACTTTAATAATTCTAGTTATTTGCTCCGCCCAACAGGAAGTCGGCCATTTGGGATTTTTTATATTGCAGTCTCTGAACTTTTAAATACTCCTCCTAGGGGATTCATGCGACTGTCACCACATTTAGACAACATTGTGCCAAGACACTGAAGATGCTAAATTGTGAAAAGATTTTTGATATATCAAAGGGTGTTGCCATGGTGAGGCATTAAGTTAATGGCAAAAAATGGGAAGTGTCTCATATCTTCTGTGCGCAATGTGTGATTTAGAGCTAAATTGAGATGTATGTTTAGTAATGGGGGCTAATCACATGAATGTGACTATGTTGGGTCACGATCATAGCGCCACCACCTGGCAGCAGGAAGTGCGACTATTACAACAGACTTTAAAATAGTCCTCTTATATTTACCCAAAATGCTTCAAAATTGTTTAGAAAAATGTCAAATGCCAAATTCATGTGTCCACCTTGCATTGTTTTCCAAACGCCACTGGGTGGAAATGGGCCCTTGGTGTTTGGGCCCTTCATTGCTGCTTGCTGCTATATTTCCAAATTGTTTTCTCCCATTTCAGCGCTTGATAAACAGTAAAACATTGCCCGAAAACAGTGGTTTTTTTTTCCCTTTTGCTCTGGTGTGCTGAGGGGCTGCCGTGCATTGTTAAAACTGTGTATATCTATGTTTACTGTTATAATACTGTTACAAATGTTGCTTTCAACGATTTACATCATATTGCAACAAATACAGGTTTAAAATTTAAAACAGCCGGATCACACCATCTTGTGTATGGGATTCAACTTAATGCCTGTGCAGACCCTCTAGTTTATGTAAAAAAAAATAAGTTAATAAGTTAATAAAATGTAGTTTTAATTAATTGAGTTAATAAAATATGCATTCCTGTTGACTGTATTACATAATTTACAACTAAAAATACAACTCACATTTGGTGCCCCACTGTGGACATTTCACCAGGAAACTGGAGCTCACAAATGCAATTCTGTTAAACGATACTTCCATTTTCAACCACTGGAGGGCAGTAGAATTAATTACAGTAAGCACAGACTGATTACAGCAAAATAACTTTTGACCTACTGTTTTGGAATTGACTTTACAATCAGTCTGGATTTTGCTTAAACATATTTGATTTATTTATTTGACCTTTTTGACAAAAGCAGTATGCATACTGACATGGTAAATGCCACAAATTTGCCTAATGACCTAGAAATAGAGCAAAATCTGAAATATTTCCTTTTCATTTTACGCTTTTACTTTTCTTTGTTGTTTTGTTTGTTTGTTTGTTTGTTTTTCCAAATACAAAAGCTTTCTTATTTCTTGAACCCCCTTGTATGTTGCGAATATTCAAAATATCGCCCTGCCAACTTAATTTCTGCCTGCTAACAGTCGGCAGTAGCCTAAATGTCTGGTGGTTCGTAATTCTTAATTTGCAGACAGTTTAAAACGTTTTTTTATTTAATAGTCCAAAGACTAACTTGGTGAGTCCTGGTCAAACCCTAAACAGCCCTGACCCCTGCGACTCAAGAACAACTGACACTCCTCTCCCACAGGATGTTTACCAGCATCTGCTCTTTGCCATACACAGATTCACACGCCTGTCATGTTGGCCACAACTAGTTATGTTGTTATGGGTTATATACCAAAAAAAATACATCTATATTTCTTGATATTTTATCAATCATACTTGCTGCCTCAGTAACACTTATAAGCCTTAATGCCGAAACTTTACACAGCCGTATCATAATCCTTCTATATTATCAGATTTGATACTCTGAGTTGAAGGTGATGCCATTAATCATGTAACAAACAGAAAGCCTTATCTGGAAGCCACAACTTATTATCCCACACAATAAATCAACTCTGACTAATAGATATAAGCAAACAAATTCATATCTTCCATGCTAACGTAATCTTCACCAAACAAAAACAAAAAGCTCCTCTTGTAATCTCCATTGTTGCAGCATTTACTTCAGGGTGCAGAAAGGGGTGAATTTCATCAGATTAGACATTTGACAAGAGCTATCAAAGCGAGCAGCCTGCAACTTTAATAGCACACATACAATCAGCCCTAAACAAGCTTGTGGTTCTTTGTCACTTGGCAGCTTCGAGCCATTGCGCTGATGGGGCCGCATTGATGTTCGGATTAGGGCACGCCTCTGTGATCAAGTGCTCAAATACTAGATAAAAACTAGAGAAACACCCTTTAATCCTTACAAACCCACCTCTAAATAGGATCTTAAGAGGAAGAACATTGTCACAGTGGATTCATAGTCAAACGGTCCAGTGTCTTTGGTTTAATTATGGTGGCATTGCAGTTGGATTTTTTGATCCTTTGAAGGGCACAGAGAGTGTGTAAAATGGAGGGCCCTGCTGAAAACACCATTATAGGGTATATATGTTTTGGATGCTGGTATGTTGGGGTCCCCACCAGGCTTCTTAAAATAAAAGTTCACCTAAAAAGGAAAGTTCTGTCATTATTTTCTTAGCGAAGTCACTCCAAACCTGCATTACTTCCTTTATTCTGTGTAATAAAGGGAATTAAATTTAAGTAGTTAATCAATTTAAAATAAAATCCAATTATTAATAAGCTGCGCAAATCAAATATGGCGGCTATGTCAATAACATCAAACCTTATTGGTTCTCGTCATGTCTGGTGATCAAATACTATGACATCATGTTGGCAGAACCAATGAGGTTTGGTATTATTGGAATACCCGCATTTAATAAAGGAATAGTTCACCCAAAGATTATAATTCCATCATCATTTATTTACCCTTATCCCGTCTCAAACTCATATGACTTTCTTCAGCACAGTGCAAACGAAGATATTTTAAAGAATATATAAAGTGTATTTTTCCATTCAAAAGTCAATGGGATCCAAAAAATGCAGCATACTGTAAAAGTAGCACCGCTTTTTACCCAGGGAAGCAGGGTTTCATAAATGCATTTGCCAAAGCTATACAGTGTGAACGGATGCAGTGTTTGAATGTTTTAGAAGGTTTTTTAGCAACACACAACCAATCATTTAAAGCCTAAGTACTTACCTACTCGCTGAAACTTTCACAAGCTGTTTTTGTTCTCCATCTGAGGGAAACCGGTAAAGTGTCGAAAAATGATGGCAAATGCAATAACTGGCATACCCAGCATTACTTATTAACCCAGAGTAAAGTATGAACAGTGTGAAACATGATACAGGATAACCCAGGATTCCCAGGGATTACCCAGGGACAAGAATAACCCGGAATTAACGTATTCAAGTGTAAAAAGCCCTCGAGAAGTTTCTTCAAGCACCAAATTAGCATGAACCAGCCTAGACTAGCATGGAAATTCAAGCTGGTCTTTTCAGCAAATTTACCTTGAGCTACTTCATCACCTTGAGATTGTGGTTATGGATATTAAAAAATTAAATAAAAAAAAAAAAGAAAGAAAAGCAGCCTTTACAAGACTCACCAAGGCATTTGATATGGATGATCAATAGTAGTCGCAAACTGTATTTTAAAAGTAATATTTTTTAGCCATATCAGCTTGACCTGAGATATTGTATGGTTCAGAACAGCTCATTAATAATTGAGCTTAATGAAGCATTATAGTCAGTAACAAGCTGCTAATTGACATTAAGCGTCCATGGTGAAGGAATGTGTTTCACCTATATCAAGTAGCCTACACATTGGCCTTTTCACAGTTCACCGTTGAATGAGAAATATGCATCTTTGATGATAGCACGTCTGTGCAGTTAATTTTGAATCATTTAAACAGCAAACATGTCAAGTAAAAATCAAAATGAAATCTAGTAGTGAAGACTAACACCCAGAATACATCATAAACCTCTACAAAGAACATTTTTAAAATTTCATTCAAATCATGCTTAATTCAGTCTAGTAGTTATTTTGCATTTTTTATACAATTTTGTGTAAAAATGGCATAACTTGTTGTAATCCAATAAAACTGAGTCAAGTAGGACATGTTTGGTTATTAATCAGAGTTGATATTACTTCCGGTTCATTCTTCACACTGGAAATGAAGATCAATTCAACAACATATTGCACACAGTGTGCTGTCCTTTATACTGTATATTGTTGACAAATATAGTATGTGTTTTATGCAAACAGAAAATATGCATACTGTGCATACTATGCATCCTATATACTATAGAAATAGTGTTTCCCATATGGTAGTATTCTGTTTCTCACATCCGCTTACTATTATCTCTCATTAAAATAATGACCTATAATCACAAATAGTCCCACTCCCACAGTTATATGATTTACAGCATTGTTTTTTGATCCTGTAGTACTACAGTGCTGCACATTTTGGATATCTCCCTTATTTCACACTCCTAATACAACTCATCAGCTCATTAGAAGTAGAACTTACTTTCTGACCATAAATAAAGTATGTACTTCAGATATGAAGATGTGTAGTGTAAATGCATTTCCAGACGTGCTGCTACATGCATTGTGTTTCCACTGTGGTATCATTGACTTATGACGTATTAACATCAACCAAGAAAATCATTTCCTCAAGTGCTGTTAGCACATGGGCCATTGACAAATAAGGTTGTAAAAGGTGATAAAAATGAGAAATCTTTTTCATATAAATTTTCATAAATATCATGAATTTTTGAATATCAAAACATTTTCCGGGTTACTCTACATGACCTGAACAAAATGTCCCTTTATATTAAAAAGTCAAAATATGCCATATTCTCTTATAAATTCACACAGTCATGAGGGTCTGAAGGGTTCATCTCTGTTTTATTTATTTTTTATTTATTTATTGTTACATGACAACAAAATGCAACCTACATGTTGGTTACATGACTTCAATATGGTGGGCAAAAGTTTTGCAAATATTAATAATATCTTTAAATATATATATATATATATATATATATATATATATATATATATATATATATAAACTTTTACTGGTTATTTTATTAAGAAATAATAACCTTGTGTGACCCTGCGTTCTGGCTTTGCTATATGCAATTCATAATTTATTTTCATTTAAACTGACTGATTTAGGTTCAGGAGACACTGGTCTGTCAGTAAAGGGTTAAACTTTTGACAAACTGAGTCATGTGAAAACGCAACATGGCGCCGACCACAGCGGAGTGTGACTTTGGGAGAAACTGCAACAAAACTACATTTGGTAAGAAACCTTATTAAGCGTTTACATTTAAACATGTTTGAGTCAAAAGATTAGAGTCTCTAGTTCCATCCAATATGCCATTTTTGTTTTTATTTATTTGAGTGATTTATTGCGAAACATCACACTGCTAAACACAGTGTACACTAATGTGTACTTTAGTAAATTTTTCCTTGGAAATCATATATTTACGGAGCATTTTCACATTGAGAATCAATGGGATCATCCAAAATCTGAAAAATGTAACCTTCAGAGGTTTTATATGGAGTTCTGTTCTGAGACAAGTGCAAACAGACAGCACACTGGAGGTTAAATCATTCACTATAGGGAGCTAGGGAGCATCCTAAATCTCTCTATGCAGCTATGTGCATTCACACCTAAAATGCAACCAAATGTTCAGTTTCAGGCTGCAGATGACGTTTGGATCACTCAACATGTTTGGCAGACATGGGCCAATCAGAACAGAGATTCACAATTTATAATGTATCATTTTATTTTAACATGGTTGGGAGTGATTGGATGATGCTGGCCATTACTTTGAATCAAAATTATTTATGTTAATTTCTGATGTAATGTATGTAACATCTCAATAACATGAATAAATAACACTCCTGGAATCCACATATGTGGATTAGGACAACTATTTACTGTAGATATTGTTGTTGTTGTTGTTTAACTAGTACAAATCAAAAATGGAAATGGAAAATGCACACGGCAGTCACGCTCGGGTCTCAGGAGGACAAATTATTATTCTGCACTACTCATGAATACATTTCTTTTTTCAAGAATTTCAGTTTTTAATGAGACTTTGATTTTTATCTTATTGTTTTTTACTTTCTCTGGACAGTTACACTACATGACATTTTAACTGAGAAATTGTAGACATGTTCATCATAGTAGATGTGTGTTCAAGTAATTGTTTTGTATGAATAAACATGTTTTTCACTTAACATATTTTTTAACTTAATAGATTCGGACAAAGAAAATTGTAATCTTTTGTAATCTCATTGATCCCACAATTTAACCAGGAGGAACAAATATATTGCTATCTATAGTAAACAAAACAAAAAAAAACCTGCCCGGCTCACAGTAAGCATATCTGGGTGTGGAGCTGAACTGGGTGTGCCATACAATATAAAGGAGACTTCCAAAATAGTGCTGAGGTCCCTCAGAACCAGGATTGAGAACTGTTGAATTGTTGCGTGAATTATCATTTTGCTTTCAGAATTAAACAGAATAAACCTGTTGACCTCAATGCTCACGTTTCCTGCTTACTTTATTAGTACTCCTTCCAGGAATCTCTCATATTCTCTCTGCTCTGAGAAGTGCAAAGCCTCACAAAACAACATTCCTCAAATGTACTTGTGACATCGCAATGTTCATATCACCACACAGAGCCTCTGCCATCAATCATCAGAGTAACTGGAGGCCACATTAACAAGCCAAATAGGTTTATTAGAGGTTATATCTGTAATTGTCAAACAGACTTGTTAAGATGGTGTCATGAGGTAAACGAAAGCAAGATAACTGAGAATTCATATTTTCTACCTTATTACATTCGCATTATTGCTACAATTGGCATTAAATTGAAGCTTTTAAACAACAACACGTTTAATAAAATGCCTCGTTGAAACTAAAGCGTTGTGATATTTTTCAAAAATGTATTTGTTGCTTAGTCTCTGTCTCCCCCTGTGGGTCAACTTTAGGTACTGCAGCATATTGTGCAAAACTACAAAAAATGGTTATTGCCGTTATTATTATCATTTAATATCTGTGTACTCTGTTTAAAAATATTCCTTTGCCTGATTGTATGATAATTTATCAAAAAGGCAATAAAATCGAGAAATTCCGCCTATAAAAGTGAATCATGGCTACCTGGGAGGGCTGCATGCTAAAGCCTGGTGTCAATAATCAAAAGGCTGTGTCAGAGTTGTGGGATGTGATTATGTGCTGAGCCTGTGTGTGCTTTCAGTGATTGCTTACAACGATCATTTACAAGCATGCGGATATAAACACCAGGGGACTCTGTGTGTAAGTGTATTTTAGACTGGGACACTTTTTGTGTGTATTATTTTCTAACACACAGAGACGTATTTAGCTCTGTAACCCAATCAGCATGGATTTCATTGAATTGTTATTATAAATAAATTAATAAGCCGGATCGCTCTTTATTTTCTGGCAGATTAGCTGCAGTCAGCTGTAAACAAGGTCAAGTTCCTCTTGGCTCCATCTTTTCCAGTACATGAATCTCAAGCTCTGCGGACTAAATTGAATTTCCACGCCGCCTCTGCCAGTCCCACCAGCTCCATAAACACACTGAAGAGCATGAGGGGCAATTTATGCACACTGAAATTGAGCTCTTCGCGCATGAGAGCAGCACCTTGTAATAGTCACAAACATTTGAGTGTGGTCAGGGTGACGTCTTTGTTATGAGCCAAATCTGGCATCAAAAAAATTCACTAAGAGCATCAGGAATACAAATTGTTTTTTATTTTATTAGGGAAGATTGTAATTTGTTTTTATATATTTTCCTTTATAACTCGCAGAATACTACAAATCTCCCATACAGAAATCTAATATATGGCAATATGTGCAAAACACTTATATTTAATGCATGTTCATATACAGTTTTAACTGATATAAAACATATATTTCAAAACACTAAAATGAATGGCAGTTTTCATATATGTGACATATTTTCATAAATACTAGTGAAATTTGAATGTATACATCTACTCAAATATATGAACTATGTTTATATATGCATATGTCAGATTTCTGTATCCTGCCTTCTGAGGCCTTTTGGTATAAGAAACATAAATGACAACAGTAATAGTGTCATTCACATATTTACATTGAGGAAAACCTGATCACAATATTTGGTTTAATACAAGAAGTCAGAGTGCTGCAACTGCAACATGGGTTTATTGTAACATTTGGAGAATATATATATATATAAAACTTTCCATTCAAAGGCATCTTCAAAACATAAAAGGGAATATTAGGCAGAATGACAGCCTCAGTCATCATTCACTTCCATTGTATGGAAAAGAGATGCAATGAACCTAAATGGTGACTGAGACTAACACACTGCCGTATATTATCTTATCTTATCCACGGAAAAAGAAAGTCATTCATACAGGTTTGCGAAAACATAATGTGTGCAAATTATAACAAAATTAAAATTTTTGGGTGAACTATCCCTTTCATAGTTGAAAGGAGGATACTGTAGCTCTACTGTCAAATTTGGGAATATTAAACATTTTTGCTGGATTTTACAAACATGCAAAATACTTCACAAACACAATATGACAGGTCTATTGTGGCATGTGATAGCATGCTGTGTCTCCTGGCAGTTCCCTCTCAAAGCAGCCTTCTTTTCTTCTTTCAAAACCTAAACAATAAAACTGTCCTCTTTGACCCGACTGTTGCCATGGGACCAGTCAAACCACATATTTCCAGTCGCTCTTCAGTGCCCCGTGGGCAGCTCTGACTGTAATTATACATTAGACACACGACTATCCCTGAGTCCTCAAACGACAACAGTCTCAGTGTCATTTCAGCACTCATTCCAAATGAATGTGTGGTTTCGTTAAACCGGCTCTGCTGTTTTTCTTTTGCTACATGCCATCTCTGATTTAACAGAATGCCACATGTGGTATTCAATGGGGAAAAAATGTCTTAATATAGTTTAGACATTTATATTTAAAAGCAAAGGGAGAGCACTAATAATATGTTGAGTAGAGCTGTAATTAAAAGCAGAATTTTATTTTATACGATTATGAAGATGTTATTATTTCTGCCAACATTCAATAGTTCATTACTTTTGGCCAAATCAGTGCTCATTTTAGTTTTTTTTTTTTTTTTGGTCCAAGGTTGTAAGTCGCAATCACAACAGCTTACCACTAGATGGTGCTAATGACCTGTATTACATGAACTCAAACTATAAATAAACAAAATCTTAAGACACCTATTAAAAGCATGCCCAGGTCATATTTCACCCTAAAATCAAAAGAAAGAGATGAGAAACTATACTTTTATACTGTACTTTAATTTAAGTAATTATACATCATGGTAGTCTTTGTTGTATTGGTATATAAAACACTGCATTTGATTATTGTAATAATCTAACTGTATGAAATATATTAAAATAAAATAAAAAGTCACAAAGCAAAATAAATCTTGATGGTCCCAAAAATAGGCTCCGCTTTCTAATGCAATATACTGTTAATACACATACATACATACATCTGTAATTTCAGAAAAAACATTTTCAAACATATTTTTCATGGGAAAAACATGCTTTTTTATATTATTTTATTTAATTATTTATTTTGACATTTTTATGTATTTATTTATACATTTTTAAATATCATGAATTTTTAAGTTAATGAATCTCAATACGTTTTCTTGGGTTACTCCATAAGACCTCAACAAAATGTGCCTTTTTTAATAAAATATGTATAAATGGGTCTTCTTTTTATAGTAATAGTAAAAATATTTTAAAACACAATTGATTCACTATAAATAATAATAAAACATGACTCCAAACTTATTATGCCAAAAAAATGTTGCTAATAATTAGCAATGCATTTATATACATTTTTGAATAATTTAATAGATCACCTTTTTTTCTCTATTCAGTACTTTATGTAGATTTCCCATTGTAGGTCCATACTCTGTGGGGAAATGTAGTAAAGTCTACTCCTTACACAAAGGACTAAAACTTAGAGGTAGAGTTTGATGAATAGTTTGCGAAATAACAATTCTAAATGTGTGTGCACAGTTGTGGAATGAGTTGAGACTGAAGTGCAGCTCATTATTGCAGCTGAGGCACTCGAGTCTTTGATGTGGCAATCACAGGGGAACTGTGAGGAATTCCACACAGATGTTGCCCTGATCTCCTGAGCAACAGCAGAGGCGGAACAGCTCGCCAGAAGGACATCATGCTGCTGTCTGTATGCCTTGACTTCTAAAAACAACACTTTTTAAATTGACTTTTTGGCTTTGCGTGAGGACAGTTTTACACTCTTGCACAAGTCAGCTTTTTAATTGTTTTAAATAAAAGGAAAGTGTTAAAGACCGAGGGAAATAGGCCAGAACACAAAATGTTGCATCATTTCTGACTTTACTGATGGAATAATATGAAAGTGGTAAAGCTTGTGATGCTGTGGTTTCACACGTGCGCTGCCAGTCAAAGGTTTGGACTTAAATTGTCCCTCATGATCTTGAAAAGGTTTTGATCTAAAAGGCTTATGCTTAAATTCTTGCAATTGGTTTTGTAGACAAACATAAATTGTGCCTATATATTAATGTCTTTATGAAGATAAAATCGTATTTAATTTTTTATTTACGAGAAAATATCAAGAAATATTACAGAACAAATATGGAGGACATGATGAACATTTACAGTAAAAGCAACAAGTACACAGTGTGTACCTCATTAAAACTCCAGTTCATGAAGTTTGAGGTGAGAGGGGGAGAGGGGTCCATAATTACATAGCATACTCAAACACACATCCCCCCGGCCTCAGGGGGGTCTGCTTGTAAAGGAAGGAAGTCATTTTCAGAACAAAAACAGAAAAGGTCCCTGGAAAAAGGAAGGGGGCGGACAGGCGGACAGGAGGCAGTTTGTGTAAAAGAAAACAAAGGCAGATGGACAAAGAATAAAGAAATGTAAATGTGCATGGCAGCGAGGAGCCATCAGAGGAATAGACACAGTTTCCGTGCCTAGTATAGAGATAGAAAGAGGAAAGTTTGCTTTATGGTCTTTTGTCACACAATGTCTTTCCTGTATGAGCATGCCTGTCTTCACAGCAGGAACACATTGGGTGTAAACTTGTCCTGGCGTAGCACTGTGGACTTCCTGTTGGACAGAAGAGACAGTAACACGTCCTCACACATTTACAGCATTTAGATGATTCGTTTTTGTAAAATGAAGATTCTCGCATTATTTTCTGAACCTCATGTCCTTCCAAACTTGAATGCTGTTATTATTTTTTTCTGTGGAATCTTTAAGCAACTCTTTTCCATATGACTGAACTCAACTTCAAAGTGACCATATCTGTCAATCTCAAAAAGGAAATAATCAAACAACCATTAAACAACAACATAAAATTAGTCAATATAACGTATTATTATTATTGTGCACCATATTCCAAGTCTTTTGAAGACACATGATAGCTTTTATTATAGGAGCATTCCCATTTTTAAGTGAAATGGATGCATCTTGTGACCACATTTATGACTTCAATTATGATCTGTTCATCAAACAGAGTGATATGTCTTAAGAAGACACATAAGTCACTGATTACTTTTATGTAGACTGTTGGGCACTTCATTAAATGTTAAAGGGAGTCTCATTATACTTTTATTGTATTGAATTCAGCCAAAGGGACAGTCATTCAATTATTTTCTTTTAAAGCTTTTAAATTGATGTTATTCAATTGCTGTTTTAGAGTAAAAACAATTACTGTTAATTAAAACCATCAAAAATTAAAGGCATTTTAACAAGTACTAATATAATGCAAAAATACTTTACAATTTTAATAAAACATTATGGGTTTTTTATGCATAACTGTAAGGAGAATAAGAGTTTGTGCTTTACGGTAATGATCATTTTACCGGTAATGATCCTATAAATACAGTAGTCTTTCTTTTTCATATTCTTATTACTTTCTTTTCATATTTCAGGTGAAATATGAACTGGATTTGTTCTTGATGGGTTTCGTGAGATTTACCCATACAGAAGTGAATGGAAAATGGCAGATTGTCATACTGGCCTTATGTAGACACATTCAAATTCTAGAGTGACATGTTAGTTCTCTCTAGAAAGACATATTAGCAAATCAAATTCTAGAATTACATATTGGTTCTCTCTAGAATGACATATTGGCATATAAAAATTGCATAATATCATATTGGCATTGGCATTCTAGAATTGCATATTAGTTCTCTAGAAACAGTGGTTCTCAACCTTATTTTTTATTGATTTTTTCTCCACAATTTGATATGCCCAATTCTCAATGTTTCAGAAAAAGTTTGTTTATTATTTGTAGTCATACATCTTAATCTAAAGTTTAGCATTTTAATTATATTTCTAATTTGAAATGAATTTTTTGTCATCTTGTGGCCCCCTTGGTAGTGTGCTAGGGCCCACTTGTTAGACCCAGCCACCTGGTTGAGAACCTCTGCTCTAGAAAGATATATTAGCATTTTAAAATTGTAGAATGACATGACATGTTATAATTCTAGAATGACATATTATTATTCCATTTCCATTTTTGATGCGCTGTACAGCTACTCAAGTCACTTATTTTGCTCGTCCAACTGAACTAAAATGATTTCAATTTCAAATATATGTAAACGTATTGACGTATTGCTTATACCATGATCAATGGAAACATGTAAATGCTTCATGCTGCAAACCCTAACCTAATCTACGCCCTTGCCTATATTTAAATAACCTTTCACCATTACAACAAAGCAGCACGTGATGTTTCTCAACTCTGGTCTCTAAACGGGACTGCTACTTCCAGTGGGTCTGCCGTTTTCATGACATACAATATCAGGTGTCATTACTCCACTAAACATGCAGATCAGTCTGCTAGGTAGCTGTAAGGGAGAGATGAGTAACTCACCTCTGAAAACATCTACCATGTCCACTATGCTCCAATAAATTAGGCTATAACTGCGGCAATAACTAAAACATTTAACTGAGCGCTATTCACTCTGCATCAGTCCACAGCACCACGGCAAAATAAATAATATTATGTTGTGAAATGTAGGGTGACCAAATGTCCAGAGAAATGTGTCAGATATCGTTCATATCTTCATATTCTACAGTTAGGACTATTATATATTCTGTGTATTTCATACTGCACACATCAGTGTTCACATATTTGTGTCTTTATGTGATTATTCACTCTCTCGCTCACTTGCTCTCTGTGCGAATAGAACACCTGCTTCATCGCTCACACTTAATGTATTATTTTAAGTGATAATTCTTTATTGAGACAACATCAAGTATACTGCATATCAGGGAAATATGAGGGAAGAAACAAGTCCTGAGTCTCTATTCACATACTATCCAAACTAAATATTATCTGACAAGCACAAAACATGTCAGCCAAAGAAGAGTTTTTCCTAAAGAATTTATCTTCAGGGAAGTTTGCCTGGGCACAGCAGGAAGGCTAAAAAGTTTTGGAGGCTATCAAACAAAATATTATTATGTGCATTTGAGGGAAATGAGACTTAAAAGTTGTTGCATATTCACAACAGTTTTTTTTAAATATATAAATTTTATTAAAATTGTCTTTATTTGTTACTGTTATATATATTTACTTGTTTATTTAATTTGGAAGCACTCTTTATTAACTGTTAGGCTTTCTACTCACAACGGGAGCTTTCTTCGTTTATTCTGGAGAGTGTTTATATCCCGCTACACACGTGTGTGAATGCAGTGCTGTAACAGCTGGCTGATCAAATCAGAGAAAAGAGAAACACATCATCACCTTTACAAAATTGTTTCACGATTTTAAATGAGTAAAAGTAACTTATATTTTGACAAAATGTTATAGTTTCATATGAAATAATCTAAAGGTAGAATCTATTAGACCTCATTTTATATCAACAGTGGCAGTTGTAGTTTTAGTTATAGTCTTAAGATGATGTAAAGTTCAATGGAAAGGAGGAGGCAAGAACCGGCTTGACGATGTAAATAATATTTTAATGATAAACAAAAGACAAACACACACATGATGGACATTTCCGTAAACTATCTCTCTCTCCCGCACTATCCTCCGCATTCGGCCTTTATCCCTCTCAGAGGCTTGATTAGCCTGATAAGGGACCGGGTGTGTAGAATCACAACCTGGCCCCGCCCTCCGCCCTGCCACAGATGTGTTTCAGCTAGTATTTATTTTTTCATTAATATTAATCATTTGTTATTATTACTATTATTTGAGACTACACTGGCCTAACCATGGTAATGAGGAGCCTTTCCTGTGTAATATGTGTGTTCTGTTTGAAATTAGGAAACAAACAGGATAATAATGTGCTCATATAAGTAAATATGCTCTTCAATTTTTAAAAGGGGGCAGAGAAAACTTCCTGTCTCTGTTGCCTCTGGTGAGAGGAGGTTTTCAGCTTTACATCTGATAAAAACCTACTTGAGGCTCACAGGACTGCACATTTGCATTTGATATCAATCGAATGTGGAATTCGAATGTCTTTAGACACAGAAGACATAGTGGTTGCATTTGCTGAAGCCAAGGCCCGTAAGCAGCAGTTCTAAAAAAATGTGCACTATGGTTTTGTAAGCAAATATTTTTTTTATTTTTTGTGTATTTGTAGTTCTTTATATTATTTATGCAAAGTTTGCTTTTATTTATATTTCATTTATATTATTTCCATTGAAAAGAAAGAGTTTAAAATTTTGTGGAAAATAAAATATTTTTTTTGTATAATCATCTATGTGCATGGATTTAATGATTAATGTGCCTTATGGGGGTGGGGGCAGCTCTCTGTTCCCACGTCTATCTGTCAGTGGATCACCAGCTTTCTGACGGACAGTCAGCAGCTTGTGAGAATGGGGAAATTCACTTCCAGCACCTGTACGATCAACAATGGTGTCTCACAGGGATGTGTGCTCTTCCCACTACTCTTCTCCCTGTACACCTGTAACACTGGGAAGAATTCAAGAGTGCTGGATCTAGGTGCAGCTATGGATTTTAATGAAAATAAACAAATAACTGGTAGACACAGGAACAAATAAAACATTCACGATGGGAAACAAACATAAACAGGAGCAAACACCTACGAAGGGCACTGGTTAAACATGGGAGGTCAAACACATGCAACAACTGACCAAGACTGAACAGAAATCAGGGCATTATATACACAAAGGCTAATGAGAAAATTAAACACAGTTGAAAAACAATGGGGAACAGCTGGAGGTGATCAGAGCAAGGGATGATGGGAAGGGTAGTCCATGGGGAACAGATGACAGAGGCAAAACACAGGGCAGACAACCGTGAATCGTGACAACACCAATGACTGCATCGCCAAAGACCCCTCTATCAAGCTCCTGAAGTTTGTAGACGACACTACTGTCATCTGCCTCATCCGAGATGACAATGAGTCTGCATACAGAAGGGAGGTTGAACAGATGGCTGTCTGGTGCAGTCAAAACAACCTGGAACTGAACACACTCAAATCAGTGGAGATGATAGTGGACTTTAGGAGGAACACACCAACACTGACCCCCCTCACCATTCTGAACAGCACTGTGGCAGCAGTGGAGACATTCAGGTTCCTGGGCACAACCATCTCACAGGAGCTGAAGTGGAAGACTCACATTGACTCCATTGTGAAAAAGGCCCAGCAGAGGTTCCTTTGCCAGCTGAGGAAGTTCAACCTGCCACAGGCGCTGCTGATGATACAGTTCTACTCAGCAGTCACTGAGTCTGTTCAGCTACAAAATCAGACATCAGAAGACTACAAAGGACAGTTCGGACTGCTGAGAGGATTATTGGTTAACCCCTGCTCTCCCTTCAAGAACTGTACACTTCCAGAGTGAGGGAAAGGGCTGGAAAAATCACTCTGGACCCCATTCACCCAACCTAATACCTTTTTGAACTGTTGCCTTCTGGCAGGCTGTACAGAGCACTGAGCACCCGAACCGTCAGGCTCAAGAACAGTTTTTCCATCTCTGAACATTTAAAACTGCCCCATTGAGCAATAATTATATGAAAGTTACACAGTTTAATCTTTTTATATCTATCCAACACGTCCCCTTTCACAGATATAACAGATTTGTATTTAGATTTGCATTACATATGTGTATGTGTGTATGTATATGTGTATGTGTATGTATGTATATATGTGTGTGTGTATATATATATATATTGTCTTGTGTATTCTATATTTACTTTATTTTCTATGACATTTTTATTTAATTGTATTATTAATATTACATTTGTATTTATATATTTTCTATTGCATTTGTAACTATTTTTTATTATTATTGTTGCTGTTTTGTATAGTTGTGCCCTGGAAGCTCCTGTCACCAAAACAAATTCCTTGTATGTGTAAGCATAAAGCTGTTTCTGATATACAGTATATATATATATAAGTGTGGCAGGGCAGAGGACGGGACCGGGTGTGTAGGATCACGACCCGGCCCCGCCCTCCGCCCTGCCACATTAAGCAATACCACACGAAAAGAGTTTTAATCCACCAATATGTCATTCTATCTATCTATCTATCTATCTACAGTATATATAACAGTTAGTTCCAGTCCTCGAATCTGATTGGATGAGGAACTGCGGCCTCTTGCCTCCGGCCGAATCACAGCAGTGTTGATTAATGGCCATATAGCACGATTGTGAGTGTATACAACAGTATATATACAAATATATACAACAGTTCAATGAACAAGTACATTTTTAAAAATGAGGAAAAACTGAGAATGGTCATAAAAATGCATTTGTGCATAGAACTACTTTGTTACGCGACGGATCAGAATCTGCCATTGCTGGTTCAAAATAAATAATGCGTCCAAGCCTCTGTTAGTAATTCCAAAATTTCACTTCAGAAATAGTATCACGGCTTGGGCTGTTTCTATCAAGTTATTGGATAAACAAGGATGGATGGATGTGTGTGTGTGAGAGAGAGAGAGAGAGAGACGGAGCATGTGTGATCACCTGTGCCAATCCCAAGCAGAGATGCTGTCAGCTTTCTGAAGATCAGCTTTCTCAGTGGAAAAATAGCCGTCCAAGCGGGGGTATTCCTCCCTATTTTGCAATAGCCGGTGCGCAAGAGTCATTCACTATAGAAACCGAAATTTCCTCCGCCATTTTAAACAGTATGTCCTCTCCAATGTTGAAAGTCTGGTAAGAGGTAAGTATCTTGAGTTTGTGTAATTAATCAGTCTGTTGTGTCTAATTTGTGATGAGCCGTAATGCTGAAGTTGTTTGTTTATAGCCATTTAAAGCTATTTCCTAACTTTAGTAGAGTAGTAGTAATACGATCGATCTTGTTGTGCTATTGTATGTAAACACTGACTGATGCTGACTTCTCATCACCTAACTGGCTCATATTACACACAAAAATTATCTTTTGCCATAGAATGGCATATTACCATACTAAAAATGAAATAAAAAGTAGTTTTCTCTAAAAATGACATACTGACATTAAAATTCTAGAATGCCATATTGTTTCTCTCTAGAATGACATATTGGTGGATTACAATTTTAGAATGACATATTGGTTTTCTCTAGAATTACATTTTAATATATTACAATTCTAGAATAATATATTGGTTCTTTCCAGAATGACATATTGGCATATTCAAATCCTAGAATAACATTTTTACATGTTATAATTCTAGAATGGCATGTTCTCTCTCACAATTCTAAAAATGAAATAAAAAGTGGTTTTCTCTAAAAATGACATATTGACATTAAAATTCTAGAATTCCATATTGTTTCACTCTAGAATGAATATTGCCATATTCAAGTTTTAGAATGACATTGTAATGATTGTAGCTGGAAATGGCAATGACGAACACAATGAAATAAAGAACCCAAGAGCAGTTTAATAATCAAAGTTAAAACCAAAAACCCAAACTATAAAAATGAATAAAACATAACATAAACTTAAACATGGTAGGCAAGGCTTAAACTTGACATGACCTTGACCACTGCTACACAACTAACATCAATACTACACAAGAGACATTAATCTTAATGGCAAACATGAGGGCTTAAATACACAGACATTGGGGAACATAAACCAATGAACAAACAGAACACTAAATAAGATAACAAGACTAATAACCTAAAACCAATTACAAACTAGAACTAATAACAAGGTAATCAAACAACGAACCAATGAAAACAAGGACATCACATGACTAGGGAAACACATGACCTGAACTTTTCAAAATAAGAGACATGAAAAACAGGAACCTACAGAATAAACATGACAGACATATTGGTCCTCTCTAGAAAAACATGTTATAATTTTAGAATGGCATATTTGTCTCTCTCTAGAATTACATACAGTATTGCCATAATTCTTGAATGATATATTGGCATTTCAAAATTCAAGAATGACATATTAAAATTCTAGAATGACATAGTGGTTCTCTATTGAATTGCATTGACATATTATAATTCTAGAATTTTGGTTCTCTCTATATTGATATATTGGCATATTGACATTCTAGAATGACTTAATGGTTCTCTATAGATTGACATTTTGGTTTGGTTCTTAAACCATTACCCTTCCAGAGACTGTCAAGATAAGTAAATGGTTTTAGCTTTCTAGACCCTGTATAGAATAAGCATTTGGTCACTGTGGGTATTAATATATATAAGCTGTTATACATGACATTTGTGATGAGCAAGTACTGCAAAAAGAGATAATGGATGCACATGTCAACACACACACAACACTTCTAACTGTGCAAGAGCGGTTGCATGGAGCTGTGCAAAGGACGTGGAGTATCATGTTCACATTTGTTTTAGATTTCAGCCTTGTAAACAAAGGGAGGAGGGCAGACACTCTGGGGCCCGTTTAAATTAGGCCCCAATAAGATATGTCAAATCCACAAACCCAGAGCCTCTCGCAAAGCCCAAATCGAATCAGACGCAGCCGTTTGATGGTTTCTGAGTTTGGTCCCTATAACAATTATTTTTGTTTTAATAATCATTCCCTGTTTTGGGCTGGAAGACACAGTGGAGCTTTGGTGGGAGGGAATTAGACACACACACACACACACACACACATACACACACACACACACACACACACACACATTATGGGAAATTGGGAGCAAGCTCTCAGATGCAGTATGGTTTCTAGTCTCTTCTTGAGCCCAAAAATGATATCATACATTCTAGGGAGTGTGGGAGAGAGCAAAGCAACGAGGAAAGGGGAGTTTCGGAGGCAGACCGCATCTCCGTTCTTGATTTGCTCCCCTCAAACAGAGTGACCTAAAAGGCACATCCATTAGTAAAGAATGTGTTGAAGTGAAGTTTTGCTTTGGTTTCATGGGCGTAATATCATAAGGAATCTTTTGAGAACAAAGAGTTCGTTTTTCTGTAAATATTCTGTAACTTTGAGAGCTCAAAACGTATTCCCTGGTGAAATTTGTTACTATTGAAATTAACTCCTTCAACTTTCTGATGTCACACAACACCTGACCATCCACATGTACAGTTCAAGAGCACCCGATGTGTGATCAGAAATGTATGCTGCCCAGTAATGAAGTAATGACTATGAAGCAGGATAGATTGGCCTACTATTGTTCCTAAACGCTAGAAGAACTAACGATAAGAGTACAATGTGTGAACATCAGTTAAACCTTGTGCTGTTTCTGACTGTGTGTAGCACCTACAGCTCTGCATATCCTTCTGAAGAATCCAGTCTAAGAAAGGAATGACTGAAGTTTATTTTCAAACAACTAAATAAAAAACGTCATGTTCAAACCACAGCCATTATTCATTTTTAAACATCGACATAGCGAGTTCTCCAAGGTCAAGAATTTCAGGGGAATGAACAGGAGGAATATCACCAAATGAACATCTTAACAGAACAAATATGTAAGAGCATTTCGTTCTGATTTTTAGGCAAATTAAACGAAGCCTGTTCGCCCAATTAAGTATAAATTCGTTTTTACATAGAAGTCTTAAAGGCACAGCAGCAAAAATAATGTCCCAATTATTTGCAGAGATATGGTGAAAATGGTCATGAGATACTAAATTATAACTTTTGAAGCAAACACTTTACTCACATTACAATTGGCAATCAGGGAAAAAATGAATAATCAAAATGTGTGGTACAAGTCATATAAGATGACCCCTTTAAAGAAATTCTAGCTCAATCAAATGCATTTGTGGCATAATGTTTAAGTTAAAACACTCACTGTTTCAAAAGTATAACAACAGGACATAAATAATATGTGTGAATGTGAGTTTAGTGGGATTAAAATATTTACTAAGCTATTCTGTGAAAAGTTAGATCCAATTTTACAACTTTGTTGTCATGACGACATAGCGCTGTAAACCCTAAAACCCTAAAACAACCATTAAACAATGATATAAACAACATTGCAGCTCAAATGATACATGAGTTTAACAGAATAATTCATGTAAGAGCTTTTTTATCAAATTAAAGGTTCACATTTCTGCATTTAAACCCTCAAAAAATTGGCCCCCATTCACTTCCATTCTAAGTGCCTCACTGTAGGTCATAAAGGTTTGTAACAACACAAGGTTGAATATATGATAATAGAAATGTTTAATTTTTGGATGAACTATCCCTTCAAGTGAGCACATGGAGTCCAGCTTTTCTCCCTTAGGGCTGAAATGGTTCACTTCCTGTCCATGGCAACAGGCTGCAGACAGACCTCAGTAAACAATTCCAAAAGTTCTCAGTGACCTGTTTTGCATTTCAGTGCATTCAAACAAAACATATTTGACACAGCGTAACCTTATTTTGTGACAGGCTCCAGATTAGAGATTTTATTATTATTATTATTTTCTATTTTATTTAATTTTATTATTATTCATCTATTTATTTGTTCATTTTTTGATGAATATGTTATTGGTGTTTGCTTGATAAAGTAATCCTTGCCTTAGCAAACACCACAAATAATATTTAAACTTTAAAGCAGCGAGGTTTTGTTTGGAATGACAGAAACACAAGCACAACAATAAGACAGAGGAAGAGTTATAAAGCCACAGTTTCCCTTACTTTGTGCCCATCCTTAGTGTGACCCTGTGCCCGCTTCAAACAGCTTTGGGCTTGTTAAGAGTGGTAGATCACAGCAAAGACAATGCCCATTCCTTAATGGCTTTCCCTCAGTTGGCCGGCGTGGGAAAGTGGTCATCCCTCCCACTCCAGTCAGAGGATGTGGAGGCTCAAATCTCTTATCTGCTCACAATAACATCCTGGTGCATGAACCACACTTTTCTGTCCAAGGGAAGTTAGACACAGCTAAAAGTCCAAACAAACAGTGGTTGAGGGCATTGGGGAGTGTCAGTATTTACTGATGTCAAAGTAGTGGAATATTACATTCAATCTCAACACTAACAAACAAAGATGCATTATTATGGTTTATTTGAATTAAAATTATTAGGGTGTTTCCTCTCCTTCAGCCCGAGACAGCTGGGATAGGCTCCAGCAGTACTCGCGACCCTGCATAAGACAAACGGCTATAGAAGATGGATGCATAGATGGAATATGTTTTGAATTATGTTGTTATTTTCATTTTCAGTTAGGAACATTTACCATAATACAATATACGTATATGAGTGCTTCTTCAACTTCTTTTCACAACTTTTTTTGGCCCAACAGTGTGTGTACATGCATCAGAGGAGATTTGTAATTTTTTTGGAAAGTCGTGAAAATTCCCACTACAGTGTCATTTCAAATTATGCTGATGGAAATAAAATAAAAATTATTATTTAAAATAAAATGGTCTTGCTAAAATTTATTTCATAGCTATAAATCCTAAAAACATATTTAAAAACACAAAAAAATTTATTTTCACACTTTTTGCAAAAATGTTATTTGCACAGCTTGTTTGGAAATGATGCCAAATAAAAATATTCTGCACACAACTGATATTTCCCTTGATTTTCTTTTCTATTTCCCTTGATCACTTTTTTTATTTTTTTTATTTTTATTTTCAATACTGAAATTTTTTTTTAGATTATATTTGCAAAATATTATAATTTGTATTTTTATAAATAATAAAGTTAAAAGTCAAATCTATACATAAAAAGAATTTGAAAAGTACCAAAAATAAATGATGAAGGCATGGTAAAATGTTTCTGAGATAGCTTTAATTTGACCTTCATATAACAAATACACCAAAAGTTTAAATCTGTTCTCTTTAATAAAAATAAAGCATGAAAGTGCCCGAAGCTGATGAAAAAAGAATGAAAGAGATATTATTTTAATTATAAGGCATTTATACATATGGAAATATTTGCTCTATACTTTCTAAAATGTATGTTGATTTTTATTGTAATAAAGTTTTATTAAAATGTTTTCATTTCAAAATAAAAAATGATCATTACTGTAATGCAAACAAACAAAACAAAAACTCCCTTTCTATTAATGTAATTTTTAGTTTACCAATTTCTTTGGTTTAATTTTGAGTATTTATTCCTGTAATAAAAAAATATGTTTTGCAAAAATGAGAGTATAACTAATTTAAAAAAAAATCATAAATGTCCTAACACATTATGGTTCTAAGAGGGGGCTGGGGGGGAAATGTGCTTAATTGTCACAACACACAAAATCTTAGTGTCTAAAATGGGCTTAATCTTCTTATTTTATTTTTTATTTTGGGGTGAAATGTGACATGGACATGTGTTCACAAGTTTCCCCCTGTAAGGAAGTTGTCCGTGATTGGTGTCCTGCCTGATGAGGCCAGACAAGAACGGCTGTATCTGTGCTTGAATAACTCTGAAAACAACACCTACAGCAGCAGGCAAACAACAGGTGGAGAAACAAGCCCAAACAAGCAAACAGGAAAAGAGCAGAAGCAGCTGTCTCGCACTGCCTCCAGACAGGAAACCAGCGGCCAAAGCAAGAACTCTGGCCACGTTCTTCTTCGAACAGAATTGTGCTCTGAGAAAAACAGGATGGCAGATTGTTGTGGTTTTGACATCAACAGTAGCAAGGAATAAATCAACCCAATTTGAAAATTCTGTAAAAATTTACTTAACTTCATGTCACTCCAAACCTGTATTACTTTTTCTTCTTCTGTCAAATAGGAAACGTGAGATTCTAAGGTATGTCCTGGCTTGACTTTTCCATATAATAAAGTTAAATCTGAGTCTGACAAGCTCCAAAATGACCAAAAGTGATTCATAAGACTTGTGCACTACATTCTAAGTCTTCTAAAGTCATATGATAGCTTTGTAAAATAAGCAAACCAGAATTTAAGTCGTTATTCACTGAAAGTTTTACCTTTGGTGTCATTCACGTCAAACCTGATTCAACGACGCAATGTGCCATATATGATTTGAGCACATGCAGAGCAAGATTTTCAGTGAATAACGACATACATTTTGCTTTGATTGTCACATAATACTATTGCTTGATGATTGTTGGATAAGTTACTCAGACAGTAATCCAATACAAGCTATTCTCTAAAATTGTAATAAGATTACTTTACAGATTACTTCATAAATAAAGTAATCAAATATATAACTACTTTACTTTGAAGTTACTTTCTAAAAAAAAACACTTATGGTAATGTTTTTGTTTTGCACTGAACAAATTCAAAATATCTATATTTTCCGCTTGTACATTGTCGCACACCCTTCAGCTGTCCCAAAAATACAAACTGTCATACATAAACATATTAATTCATATATTAAATGTATTTTACAAAAACATTATTTAAAAAATATGTCTAATCCAAGCAATGTGCTTACAAGTAATAACAATTCAATGTAAAAAATTGTAATCTAATTACAAGATTTTAAAATGTAATGTTACACTACTTTAATTTACTTTTTAAAGTAATTATATTACAGTAACTAATTACTTTGTGATTACGTAACACCCAACACTGATTATGATACATTTTGGTGTTTTTTTAGTGATTAAAGAGCTTGACAGCCAATGGTCCCCATTCACTTCCATTAAATGGAAAAGAGCTGAAAGGAAATTCTTCAAAAGTTCACATTTTTAGTTCCATAGAAGAAAGAAAGCCATTTGGATTTTGAACAACATGAGGGTAAGTCTACAATGATGACATTTATATTTGTGGGATTGCCCAGAGTTATCTTGTTAACTGGCTCAAACATGGCAAATTGTGATTCTTTCAAAGGAAATAACTGAAACGATGCCATTAAGAAACTACTGGGGGGCTGCAGATCTAAATCTGAATTCCAAAGGCTTCATGCAAAGAGCCCTTGGCAGAGGTAAGGAATCACTTCCTTTGTTTCAAACAAGAAGAAAAAAGTGACCTCATTACGAGAAAATACATCTTAAATGTTTGCACATGTGGACGTTGATGCTATTCGCAGTCACCAAGCAGCAGAGCAGGCCAAGCCTTTGGGGACGTTCCTTCCCCCACCCTCTTCTCCTGCCAGATAATCGTCCATATGCTTTTTCAGAAACATCCTGAGTGAAACAGCTTAATGTCCTGTATGGCTTTCACATGTTTCGATTGCACAGAATGGGCTCAAAGACTTCTGCGTCCAGATGCAAGCACTGCAGTCACGTTGTCTGGCTAAAAACACATTAGGAGATGGCTAAGAGCATCACATGTTCAATTGGGGGTTTGTGCACACCTGCGATTTGATTGATAACAGCTTACTGATGACCACTGACCAGTTTGTATAGGTGAACCAATGGCTTAAGGACATTAAAATGTCCTTCTGTGCATTATTCAACAGGATAAATGGGAGGCACTGAATTCTCATTGAATCTCTCCTTTAATTGTATACTGCCCATAACTACACATTCCACTTCAGGTCTCTTAGACTGTGATCTGTCTTGTGACAGATGGGTTTGGCTCAACTAAGCTTAGCTTTAGAGACAACAGAGTGTGACTGTTTTCTAATCTACATTTGGCTGGACAATCAAAAGACTTTGAAGCCATTTTCTGTAGCGTATTTACTGTATTTTGGCTTTGTAACTCTGTATAGCTCCCCGAAAAAATATAATTTCTCTTTTTATGGATGGTGATTATACTGCCAAGCTCCAAAAAGGACCGAAAGCACCATTACAGTATCATAGAAGTAGTCTATATGACTTGTGTGATATATTTCAAGTCCTCTGAATCTGTTCAATTGCTTTAATAGGAGAAACAGATTAAAATTTAAGATGATATTCACTGATAATCATCCCCTCTGCCGGAGCTCTCAAATCTAATTCATGCTTGTGTTCTGTTAAAAAAATGTCCGTTTCATCATGTTAATCATTAATGCAAAAACATCCTTGGTTCACAATGCTACAAGTTTGCAAATTAAATTTGAGGGCTACTGTAGATGGGAAGATCAACAGTAAATGACTTCTATTTTTGTCTGTTCCTCACACAGTTATCCAACAGCTTCAAAATACTTGGAATTTAGCAAATAAATCATGAGGACTAATTTTATAATGCTTTTCTGTGCTTTATGGAGCTTGACAGCCCCAGTCTCCATTCACTTTCATTTTATGGAAAACAGCAGCTCAGACATTCTGCCTAATATCTCATTTTGTGTTTTTCATGGTGAAAAGAAATAATACAGGCTGTATGGTACGAGGGTGAGTAAATGGTAATAAAATCGTATTTTTGGGAAGAACTATCCCTATAACTTGGCAAACAGCATAAATGTAGGAACAGTAACTGGTTTCTTTCATTTTTATTGGGACCTAGAACAAACATGTAGAACTACACACCAGCTAGGCCACCATGTAGTTCTGATATGATCAACTGGTATTTACAGAGTACTTTCTCTTTGTTCCATCTTTTCCTAAAAGCAGGAGCTACATTGATCATACATGTTAGAAACGATTAAAAAAAATAGAAATAAAACTGTACATCATACACTTGATATAGATTTTTTTGCTTTTTACAGAGGTAAAAATTTGGATCGTAAAAAAAACAAAACTAATCAATACAATAGGGTTTTATTTAATTTTCATATTTTTTTTTTTTTTTCAGTTTCTTTTTTAGTATACAAGGAGATAGATTAACAATATGCTTCAGGCACTTTTTAACAGGTAAATGTGTGTAGTAGCCAGATGTCACACCAGGACAGATGTTCATACAGAATGCTTTTGGTTAACTTTCTATTACCACAGATAGAAAAATAAAACTCAGCTCTTTTCTAAGATTGGATGATGTCAGTATTGCAGAAGCTGACAGACTGAGATAAAGAAAGGACACAGTGACAGCTGACACCTCACTGCGGAGGTTTGCATGGACCCCTGCGTTCCTCTCCACCACCTATTAGTGGGAGGACTCCAGTGAACCGACAGGGAGCATCTACTCGTTCCCCATAAGCTAGACGCCTACACACTCATTAAAGCACATAGTATCACCCCTACACTCTTAAAAATAAAGGTTCCGAAAAGGGTCTTACAATGCCATAGGAGAACATTTTCAATTGTGGTGCACTAAAGGCTGAGACTACATGACACAATCTGTTTTTGTTTTAAATTTAAACCATTAGTTTATATTACATGTATATATATATATATATCCAAAAACTCTATGGTTCTTAATAAGAAAGGCATCTTTGCTGAACCTAAGCTTTAAAGAACCTTTATTTTTAAGAGTAGCAATTGAGAACACAACTCTGAGAAGAACATGATTTTGAGGTGTTTATATAACATGAGCAAGCATATGACGCACATATACTGTACAGTCATTGACATCCGGTTTGAATATCTATGCAGAGTAATGCTTAGTCGGTTGATGATTTATTCAGACAAAGCATAAACCTCAACCAGGGAAATGACTGGATAACCATGGAGTTCTTCACAGGGATGGGTGAGGTGATCGAGACAGACCCGACACATACGAGCTGCCTCACCGATTGTACCATGCCATTTCACTCCCATTATATCTGGAGCACTTTTTTACTAAACCCAAGGCCTATATATTGGGGTGCTATTTTTTTTTATATACTAGAAAAATATGTATTCATAATTTTTTACTTAGAAGAACTACTCAGATTTGTTTTAATGTCCTCGCACAAATTCTGGTTCAATTGAGAGAAAATTAAGGCGTTGCGTAACATTATTGTAATAAAGAAACTGGAGATCGGTTTGGCAAACGTTCAACTTTAAAGCACCCTGAAATAAAGCTTATTTTTCTGTTATTTTTTTGTTGTTGTTGGAAACTGGAAACTAACTGTTTATACTGGAAACAACAATTTCTTTCTGAAGACCACAGAGACAAATTATGAGCCATCTGTCAGTAAGGGAAAATAGATTCAGCCGTTTAGTGTTTTCCCTCCTTAGAATATATTAAATTAATTACACTGCAAAAATCATTTTCTTAAGTAGTATTTTTGTATTATTGTCCAGTAAAAATGTCGACACATCCTTAAAACACAATACACAATCTTTATATGAAAACGAATTAATTTCAAATATCTTTAATTATTTTTCAAACCCCATTGACAAAATGTTTATTTCTTTATTTGTTTTATTTTAAGCATAAATCTAGCAAAATTGAGTGAGATTTGTGCATAAAACAAGAAGAAGAAAAAAAGACCAATAGGGTAAGACCAGTGTTGGATGTAATCTGATTACAAAGTAATTAGTTACTGTAATGTAGTCTGTAATATTGTAGTCTAAAAGTAATTTAACATTATATTTTAAATTCTTGTAATCAGTTCACAGTAACTGACTTTCATTCAATTAAGTTAATTGACAAAAAATCTTATTTGGGTTAAACATATTTCTAAATAATATTATTTATGTAGAATACGTTTAAAACATGAATTATGTTCATATAAATGTCTGTTTTCGCTTCTCTGACAGCTGAAAGGTGTGTATAGATATAATATATAATACTTTTCTGTGAAGTGTTTTAGAAAGTAACTTGAAAGTAAAAAGTAATTAGTAATGTGATTCCTTTCCAATGAAGTAATCAGAAAAGTTTTAGACCAGGTCCACGTTTTTCTCTTCGTTTTGGCATTCTGTCCACACAGAGACTGCGTTTTTAACAGTGAAAACTTTACTTATTGAAATCACTCTCCCAAGTGGATATATTTGAAAACGCCATCCTCGCGTTGCAGTGTGGACAAGGTAAATGGGGATATCTAAAAATGATGACATATTTGTGTCATGTGACGCAGTCGTGTGATCTATTCAACCCAAAACAATCAAGATGGCGGCCCATTGTAGCGCCGTTGTTGAGCATATTTTGAGCATATACACTTTGATAGCGTTGTTAAAGATAATCAGGGTTGGGGAGTAACGAAATACATTTATTCATGTATTTAAAATACTGTAATACTGTATTCCACTACAGTTCAAATTTAAATTGTTGGTAATCAGAATACAGTTACATTCAAAAAGTATTTTGATTACTGAAGAGATTACTTTGAGTCTTTTCAGTAAGGAAACATTTATTCATATAAATGATGTGATTCGAGGAGCTTTTGAACAACAGTGAAACACTTAAGATTTGTTTTATTCATAT
The DNA here is from genome assembly GCF_025860055.1 of Xyrauchen texanus. Classification (NCBI taxonomy): domain Eukaryota; kingdom Metazoa; phylum Chordata; class Actinopteri; order Cypriniformes; family Catostomidae; genus Xyrauchen; species Xyrauchen texanus. The sequence goes on from NC_068295.1 coordinate 37,519,900, forward strand.
GAGCGCTTTCACTGTTTTCTGTTGTGAGTGAAAAGGTGGACATGACGTCACTGAGAAACCTTCCCTTGGGAGCTTAATAGAGAAGCTAAATCATGTTTCTACGACTTAACAAAACAGATAGAAACAATTTGACAGATGAAACATAAATGCAATATATGAATGATTACATGCCATGTCATTGTTTTTTATGCGGTTAGGGTATTTTTGACAAGAAATGCTAACATCAACATCACTTTTAACATCGTATAGAAAGCTACAAATAATATATTTTCTGTATCATTCTATTAACAGAATCCACATACGATCAGAAAAGGATGTTGCTGTGTACACTCTGTAGAGTTTTGAAGCAGAAAAAATAGTTAACCTTGTAGAAATTCTCGTGCGAATATGTAGCTTTGTGCTAAGCTAAAATGCTATTTCTTGCCTTTACATGCATCTGTTAGCTGGCCCGATTATATGAAACAAATTCATATTAGATTAAAGTTTTTTCTCTAGTAAGACCTTTGATATTATGGCAAAGTTGTATTGCAAAAATATTATTCTTAATGAGAATCTAAATTTACTTATATAGCAAAACTGCATAAGATATTTAGGCTTCTTTACAGAGAAGGGTATTTTCTTACTTTATTTACTTGTTTTACTTAACAATCTGCCAGTGCTGAAGAAGTAATCCAAAGTATTTAGATTGTGTTACTGACTTTAAGTAATCTAACGGAATACGTTACAGATTACATTTTACAGCATGTATTCTGTAATCTGTAGTGGAATACTTTTTAAAAGTAACCCTCCCAACCCTGAAGATAAATGTTACTTTGAACAACCATTCCTTGTGCATTCCTTCAAAGGCGATGGGAAGTTTAATCGTAATTGCTGCCGGTGACGTAACATGACTGTACATGGAATGGCAATTTTTCGCATGCGCAGTAAAGGGATTTAAGAGTTTTCATAAGTTTCAGTGTGGACGAGAAACTTTTGGGAAATGCTTGAAAATGTCAGCGTGGACGGAGAGCGTTACAAAAGCGAAAACACAATTTTCAAATGTATCCAAATTAACGTGAACGTAGGCCTTAGAGAAGTAATTAGTAATCTGTAATGGAGTCTTGTTATCTTATACAAGTTTACTTAAATGAATCTTCTTAAGAATGTTTAAATATGTTTTACTGGAAAACGAGAATAAAATGATTTTTGCAGTGTAAACTGTGTGGGCTCGTTTGATGTGCTTCTTTGAACACAGTCCAATAATTTCTCGCTATTTTTTCTCCCTTTGGCTGGTGATTCAATTGACTGCGAAAATAAATATGACAAAAATAATCTTTGGATATCAAATATGCTTAAACTTAAAAGTCACCCTCACATCAAAAATAAGTCAACTATAAGGAAAATGTCCATTGTTTGAAGCACAGCTGTGGCTGTTGAAGATGATTACAATAATTAGATTTTAAAAATATACATATGAGTATACAGTATTTACATATACTCTTAATGCAGCTTATGTAAATTTGGCTTAAATATAATAATAACAATACTATGCTGTGATACAATGTTATCATTTACAACACACTCGCAGGAATCCACTCTCTCTCTCTCTCTCTCTCTCTCTCTCTCTCTCTCTCTCGCTCGCTCTCGAAATGCACAAAAAAATCGTCTCTTCCATTCAAATCCAAAGTCCACCCAACTACAGGTTTAGTGTCTCAAGCTAATCTCAATGTTATTGTTCTGAATGGTTAAAGGGCTTGGGATACAAATGCAGGTTCGTCTATGGACCTGTTTAGGAAGAGTAAACAGCTAATTTCTCCCTTTGCTGGCCAATGTGAATGAACAAAATCAAATGATAGATGCTGAAATCAAGCACACACGACATTAAAATAACAACGATTCAAGTGCTTGAAACAGTAAAATCAGTGTAAAAAATATAAAGTACCTGCATAAGTAATGCATGGCATTATGCCAAAAGAGCAATTTCTTTCACGAGGAACCGGAGAAAATTCCAGAATAAAAGGGGGAGAAAAGAACACACGCACACACACACACATTCACGCAGGCACGCACATATACACACACACACACACATACACACAAACACACACACACATACACACACACATATATATATTCGTATTTATAAAAACAAAACAAAAGAGAAGTACGTAAAAGTTTTTCAAGCCAGTTAAATGCACCACGTTTCTTTTCTGGAACCAGGAGAGAGCAAACTAAAATCATTTTCTTAATCAGTATTTTTGTCTTGTTTTACAGTAAAATATGTAAACCTTCAGTAACAATAAGATACAGTTGCTTGAGAAGCAGAATTGTATAAATAACATTCTCAGACCTTGTTTTCAGATCTTGATTTAAGATTATTTTTCTTACCCAATTGGCAAATTGTCTTTCTTGTTTTAAGCAAAAACATTCCAAATGTTTTGCTAGATTTATGCTTAAAGCAGGGCATCAATAAAGGCAATTGGGAAAAGAAATATAACCTCAACGCAAAATATATTCTTAAGTCATAATATCGTATGCAATGTTTATTCTCAAGTAAATGTATTCTTGTTTTAAGGATGTCTAGATATTTTTACTGGAAAACAAGTTCATACCGATTAAGAAAATGTTTTTTTTTGCAGTGTAAAAGCTCGAATGATCCACCCACGTCTGTTTTTTGCTCTCCTGCCCTCCTCAGTGCGTTCGGGAGGGGGGGCAGGTGAGCGTCTCAAACGACAGCCTTGTGCTTTCCTCCGCAGCAGGCGCAAGCCACGCCGCAGCGGTGGCACATGTGCAGCGGTGGGTAGCAGCACAAACAGGGCGCAAACACCGACAGACCCAGCAGGGCTGTCCAGCGCAGACAGAAACGTTCCTCAGTGGTGTCGCAAGAGCACGGGTCCGAGTAGTCACCCTCCGGGTCGGACATGCAGTGATAGAGCATGCTGTCAGCGCACCACATGAAGCTGACCCGGTGGATGCAGGTTCGGATGGTGTCCGGAGCGTCGTGGCACTGGCCGCGACGGTTCTCCTCGTGGTTAAACATATCCCGGCAGTAGACACAGCGTGACCATTCGCCATCCTCTTTCCTTCGCTTGCCCTTGAGTTTGAAGGAGCGCGGCTGGTTGGCCACCACGACACCCTCGCTAGCCCCACAGTGGCTTTTGAGGTCGCACTGGCTAAAGTCTGAGCTGGGCACATATGGGTAGTTGTAGTCATGCTTTAGGGTTTCGTTCTTAGCGATGTCAACGTACAAGTCCGAGTCATCAGGCTGGATGAACTTGTCCGGCACGGCGGCGTAGCGGTAATCTTCGTAGCCTGTGATCAGCCAGCGCTCTCTGGGGTTGATTCGGACTATCTCCTCATCCTCAAAGGTGAAGGGATTCCTGGAGAATTTCTAGGAGACAATGGGAAAATATGAGCAGAAGTAAAGCAAAAATAACTTACTAATAGTAGATGCCATATATATATATTACTTAATCAGTATTTTTGTCTTGTTCTCTCTACATTCTCCAGTAAAAATATCTTACATCCTTAAAATAAGATACATTTACTTGACAAGTAAAATTACATTTTAAAGGGATAGTTCACACAAAAATAAAAATTCTCTCATCTTTTACTCATCCTCATACCATCCCAGATGTGTATGACTTTCTTTCTTCTGCTGAATACAAACAAAGATTTTTAGTAGAATATCTCAGCTCTGTAGGTCCATACAATGAAAGTGAATGGTGACCAAAACTTTGAAGGTCTAAAAAGCACAAAAATGCAGCATAAAAGTAATCCATATGACTACATGTATTCAGAAGCAATATGATAAGTGTGGGTGAGAAATATTGATGTCCTTTTTACTATAAATATCCACTTTCACTTTCACACCTTTTGCATTCTTTGAGCATATCGCCACCTACTGGGGAGAAATGAGAAAATAAAATGTAAATAAAAGTAAAAAATGACAAATATTCACCCTCACCTATCATATAATTTATGAAGACACAGCTTTAACAGCCGTAGACGTGTGGATTTCTTTTGTGCTGAATTTATGCGCTTTTGTAAGCTTCAAAGTTCTGGCCATCATTCACTTGCATTGTATGAACCTACAGAGCGGAAATATTCTTCTAAAAACCTTCGTTTGTGTTCTGCAGAAGAAAGAAAGTCTTACACATCAGTAAATTGAGTTATATTTATCTAAAACATGGCTAAATGTGTCATTTAGTAAATGTTTCTTGTTTTAAGGGTGTTTAGAGTTTTATTACTGGAAAACAAGACAAAGTGACCGAAAATTTGAAGGTCCAAAAAGTATAAAAAGGCAGCATAAAAGTAATCCACACGACTTAAGTGGTAAAATCCATCCCTGCTTCTGAATATTCATACTTCTCTACTATATATTATCCCAAAAACATTATGCAATGGAGTAGTATGTCCGAATTCACAGTATTCAAGCAGAAAGCGAGAAATACCCAGATGATCCACTATTTCTGGTGAGATTTTTAAGTGCGGATTGACTAGACACTTAACAATCCCATAATCCCTCAGGAGCTGAGGTGGCGGCACGTTCAAAACACTGGATTTAAAGGAACGGCGGTGAATCGCAAGGCAGACAGCTCTTCTCAACTATAAGTGCTATATATACCAAGATATTTGTTCCTTGTCCTTGAATGGTGCTTGTTTAACAAAGAGATTTCAAAGTTGTTGTTATTACGTCATTTATTCGGGTCATGAGATCATGCCAATGTCCCCAGATGAAGTACGTCCAAATTTCATACTACTCGAATGCATACCTAAAAGAACATACTGTTTTGCCAGGGGATAAGTGCTTACTTCATCAAATACAGTGCATACTGTGACAGTACGCAGTTTTGGATGCAGCTCATGTCTTCAGAAGCGATATGATAAGTGTGGGTGAGAAACAGATCCATATTTAAATCATTTTTTACTATCAATCTCCACTTTCACTTTCACATTCTTCTTTTGTTTTTGGAGATTCACATTTTTCATGCATATCGCTACTTACAGGTCAGAGAGGAGAATTTATAGTAAAATAGGACTTAAATATGTATCTGTTTCTCAACCACAGATATGGATTTAACCACTGAGTCATATGGATTACTTTTATGCTGCATTTAGGTGCTTTTTGGACCTTCAAAGTTCTAGTCACCATTTACTTGCATTGTATGGACCAACAGTGCTGAAATGTTCTTCTAAAATTCTTTGTTTCTGTTCTGCAGAAGAAGGAAAGTCATACACATCTGAAATGGCACAAGGGTGAGTAAATGATGAGAGAATTTTCATTTTTGGGTGAATTATCCCAAAGTCATGTTTTCAGACACATCTAACAAAATGAATTATGTTTATTGTTCTGACCCCACTGGCAAATAGTCAGTACATTTTGTTATATTGATATAAAAACATGGCTTAATGTGCAGTGCATAAAATTATGCAGATACAGGTCTGAAGCTTCAGTTACTGTTCACATCAACCATCAGAATGGGGAAAAATGTGATCCAAGTCATTTGGAGAGTGGCACGATTGTTGGTGCCAGATGGGCTGGTTTGAGTATTTCTGTAACTGCTGATCTCCTGGGATTTTCACACACAACAGTCTCTAGAATTTACTCTGAATGGTGTCAAAAACAAAAAACATCCAGTGAACATCAGTTATGTGGATGGAAACACCTTGTTGAAGAGAGAGGTCAACAGAGAATGGCTCGAATGGCTGGTTGGAACTGACAAAGTCTACGGTAACTCAGATAACCACTCTGTACAATTGTGGTGAGAAGAATAGGATCTCAGAATGCTAGTCTGAGATGTGGGTTGTCGCTGTTTCTGCGGCACGAGGGGGACCTACACAATATTAGGCAGGTGGTTTTAATGTTGTGGCTGATCAGTGTTTGTACACTGAAACCTAATTAAAATCTAGTGCAGATGGAAACAAGAACGTTCCGAGTGAACGGATACTTAATAAAATTAACTAATAAAGTTACGTGAATTATTTTCACTTTATTGTTTCTCACTGTCAGTTGGCCAAGGCACCATCTCTTGGAGAATGGTATTACTATGCTTGGATGTTCTAGTTGTATTATAAATGGTATGTTTTGCTGTGGATAGTTTTTGTCCACCTGATGAGTTTGCATAAAAAAACCAAAGCCCTCATGCCATGTGGAGCGTAGACAGAAAAATGTATTATAATGGAAGCGAACTAATTTTGTTGCATTGCATCACAGCACTTGCATGCACTATACACAAAAAAGAGAGTGGCCAAAAGATGGGGATATTAAAAAAATATGGACTGTATACCATCAAAGATTCTTGATCGATGGAAAATGAGCTTGAAAAGTTGCGCGCTCTGGAAACACTTGCAACTCGTCGATCCTGCTGCTTACTCATAATTGTATTATTATTATTATTACACACACCTGATCAAGATTGTAGCGCTCTGGTGGCCGGTATTGCAGGATGCAGCGATGTGGGTGAGGTTCATATAAAGTGGAGGTGGCCACTAGCTGTGTAGCATGTTCCTTCTTCTGAGATGAGTTTGAGGAACTGTCAGTGGCGGTCTGAAGAACAGAGACACAGACAGACACTCAGAATAGCCTCAAAAGAACCAGAGCCATAAATCTCCAGAAATATAGACATATGATGAGGAAAACAAGAGAGTAAAACAGTTCATTTACTGTCAGGAAATTGAGGTCAGTCTTTTGAGAGAAAGTCAAGATGACACCACAATCGCAGGCAGGTGTTTTACAGAATAAATGTAGTTTTCCATGACCTCATACGCAACTGGCATTGATATACAGCTTAAATGTAAAACACCACACACAGACAACCAACATTACACACTTACACACGTCAGTGCAGTCAATCCAACGTGACGTGGCTCAACTTGTGTGCAATTAAACAAAAAAATCCCTCAGGCCGCAGGATTTGTAAAAACCTCTGAAGTTTCCCTGTTATTAGGGAACTCAAAATGATTCCAGTGTGCTGGGATATTGGCCATCACACACAAAACCAACAGCTCTGGTCCATAACATCACAAAGAGAGTACTGTTGGACACCTCATTGGTCAAGAGCTTGTAGTCGAGATAAGTCTTTATATGAACTAATCAATAGACTATGTACTTTTTTAATGTACCTAATTAATATTAATGTAATATCCATGACTTTTAAACTATTGGTATAACGTTTGGTCCATACTGCAGCTTATTTTGGACAAGAACTGTCACCTTATTTGGGAAGGAGCTGTTTGATCCACAAATAAAATGACCAACTGTGCTTTGCTGGGGGTATAAATGTACCCAGACTTCTGTAAATTATGTAAAGCCAGCCAGATTAGGGCTTGCCATTTTAAGGAAGCCCTAGCCATTTTTGTGTTCAGATGGTAAGTGAACGGCCCATGGGCATCAAAAAAATTCTTAGGTTCAGAGAGTCAAGTAATTTTTATTTGTATAGCACTTCTCATAATACATGTCATTTAAATTGGTCACACAAAGAGATGGTCCCTCCTCCAACTCACACCATTGGTTGAATAATGGTGTTGGGGCAGGTCGAAGTGGGTCACACAAAACAAACTATTTTCATAGCGCGATATAAACTTGCAATTGTTTTGAAAATTAACTATGAATGGCTTACTTATAGTTGTCTTTGCGTATTAAACTGAGATAGAAGAAAGAATGTTAACACTGTAAAAGTTACATACTTCAGCTTTAAGTCCCCATTGAACAGCTTCATTGAAAAACTTCTTTGAAAATCATGCCTTAATGTCTAAGGCCCACATTGAGTGAGCCAAAGCCAACTGTGGCAAGGAACAAAACCTCCATAAGATGTTTAGTTAGTGGAGAAAAAAACCTTGGAAGAAAAACTAGACTCAGCTGGGGGAGCCAGTTCCCCTCTGGCTTAGAGACAGTGGAAAATTAAAAACTAAGGCCACGTCCACACTAATATGTTCTGATTTGAAAACACATTAATATCGCTACATTTACGCTTCTTACTCCACCGAAAATGCTGAATTTTGAAAATGTTTTCCATTGCTGCATGCAGAAAACGATGGCATTGGGATCCTGAAAACTGAGTTTTCAAACAAAAACAGAATATTGCGGATGTGGCCAAAAGTTTGATTTTTGTTTGCAAAAAAAAAGATACTTTAACGTGGACCACATTGAAACATACAAAATAAAACAGAAATGATGATACGACCCCTTTAAAAGTCATAGCCAGGCTGGAGTGCAACTTCCAGCAATGTCCAGCTGCGGTCCATCGAAAACATTGGCGTAGTCGGTAGACACGAAACATAAGAATGGTGCAGACAGCCAGCTGCCTGTGGAGGTGGGCTGAACAGACGGACAGATCAACAGACAGACAGACAGGCAGGATGGCTGGGCGGAAGGGAAGTGATTAGTGGCTGAGAGTCTGGACGTGATCCTTCCTCTGAATGAACCGGATGCCTTCAATAACCACCTGTCAGGTGCAATGTTACTGCAAACACACAATATCAGCTTTAAAAAAGATACATAAGAAGAATGTGTGTCAAAATATTATTAAATGTAGCTTGTTGGCATGAAGCAGGGAGTTTTGCATTCCTATAGCTCGACTGGTAGAGCATGGCACTAGCAATGCTACGGCAATGGGTTCGATTTTAAGAAAATGCATGGACTATAAAATGCATACAATATGTGGCCAAAAATGTGTAGACACCTGAACACCAACATTCATATGTGTTTGTTGAACATTACATTCCACTCTTTGCTGCTATAATATCTTCAACTCTTCTACTGTTGGAATATACATACACTGAGCACTTTATCAGGAACACTATGGTCTTAATAAAGTGCCCAACGTGGTCTTCTGCTATTGTAGCCCATCCGCCTCAAGGTTTGACGTGTTGTGCAATCTGAGATGCTATTCTGCTCATTACAATTGTACAGAGTGATTATCTGAGTTACCATAGCCTTTCTGTCAGCTCAAACCAGTCTGACCATTCTCCGTTGACCCCTCTCATTACCAAGGCATTTCCATCCACAGAACTGCCGCTCACTGGATGTTTTTTGTTTTTGGTGTAAACTCAAGAGACTGTTGTGTGTGTGAAAACCCCAGGAGATCAGCAGTTACAGAAATACTCAAACCAACCCATCTGGCACCAAGAAACATGACACGGCGTAAATCACTGAGATTGCATGTTTTCCCCATTCTGATGGTTGATGTGAACATTAACTAAAGCTCCTGACTCATATCTGAATGATTTTATGCGTTACACACAACTGGCTGATTAGATGATGGCATGAAGACGTAAGTGAGTGTACTTCTGGAGCTGCATGTGCCAGCTGAGCAACTGCCATTGAGATAAATGGTAATGCTAACGGATAGCTCTCTCAAGTAATTAAAGACCTCCTTGGTCAATACAGAAGAAAAAAACTGCACTTGTTAAGTCATTTCATTGGGTCTTTAAGATTCACTGGTACTCACACAGCCATTAGATCACTGGGATCGGATAATGCGATGCCACTCAAACTGACTTTTTCCTGTTTTTCCATGTTTGAGGCTGGACTCCAGCTGTGCGAGAGGAACAGAAGCCTCCGGTGCTCTGCACCCTGGTCTGAGCTCTCTCTCTCTCTCTGTCCAGCCAGGCCAGGCCTTCGTTTCCCCTTCGTGTTCGTACAAAGACCTCAGAACTGCTGGCCAAAAATAATACTGGCATCCCTCTAAGGCCTGCCAAGAGCCTGAGCTGACATGATTTAAAAATACATTTAGGAGGATAGCTGGGGCTGGACTGCTGGAGATAATTAAAAACACAGATCCTTTCAGATGTTTACATTGCAGGTCTAAAAAACACTGAGCCAAAGTACTCCAGCAGTATGAGACAAACTTGGAGCAGAAAAAAACTTGTGAGCTGCCTCACTGTCTACTGCCTACATAGGCAGCATTCTAACCAAGATGGAACCTTAAAAGTAACTGATTTGGAATGCATAGACAGCAACTATTACTATTTTATGTTATGCTGTCTACTTTTTTTAACAGCTTTTGAGTCGGGAGCTTCCTATGATGCCTTAAAATGATGCAAACGGAGGCAGCTCACTAAGTTTTGGAACAAAGAGTATAAGAGCATGACATGGCACACCAATCTAAATCCCTAACCCTCACCAAAAATTAGGCATCTTATCGGAAAGCTCTAAATTGTGTGGCGTAGCAGAGATAACAAGAGAGTTCAAAGGCACATGTGGCCCAACTCTGATTCAAAGGCATACCTTCTCAGCAGCAGAGCTGATGCCTGCTCGTTAATGACGTGCAATCAGTTCCGCAGTGGGGGAGGGTGGAGAGATAATGAAGGAGGGGGGTTGAGAGAGAGAGCTTTGGGAAACTGAACTCTTTTTAGTAATTTCACAAATGGATTGATCTTGTGTGAATCGTGCCACAGGGTGGCCAGCCTGAGTCCCAACATTTTTTGAAGGCGGCCCTTCATTAAGTTTGGGACTCAGGCTGGCCACCCTGTGGCATAAAACCATACCAGACCAATCCAAACCAAACCAGGCCAGCCAGAACTTATGCGTAATAAACTGGCTCTAACCAGACACAGCTTAATGTGGCCCCGTAGGACCTGCTGAGAGAGGAACTGCTCCAACTGCACAAAAAATAGAAGCAGTGGCTTGTGGACAGACCAAAACTGAGTACAGAGGTCAGAAACAATAATGGAGGCTTCAAGGAGCATATTGTGAGCACTAATTACAGCATAACCAATGAGAGTGAGAGATAGCACAGACTTTAAACAACGAAAGACTTCTTTTAATTTAGACAGAGTTGAAGAAAACCAGATTATTACAAGAAAATGAATTGTGCTTGCCCATACAATAGTCTATGCAATGGTTTTCTAGGTGGTTAACAGGGCATTGCTGTGTAGTTTTTTAGTTGTTTTTTGTTTTTTTTGGCCCATTCCAAAGCCTCTATGAGATTCTGGTCCCTAGATATGGCTCGGGTACCTCCTACAATGTAAGTCAATGGGCATTTTATTGTCCGCCAGATGAAAAGTAAGTCCAGTTGCTTTAAAAAGTTCTAGCAAGCCTTCCCGCAGAAAGTCGCACAATTTGAGGTGTCATTTATGTCTATAGCACAAACATTTTGGGGCGAGTTAATCACCAAATTTAACACTTTGGGTTTGGGATTTTTTTTAAATCCCTTACCCTAAATAAGAGGGTAGGCATGCCCTAGCAATAGGGTTGCCAAATCTCCTGAATTAGCCAAGACTTCCCGTATTTTGGACGAAATGAATATGTCACGTACAGAATTCCCTATAAAGGGGTTCATCTTGTAGTCCAAAAACCGAGAAGGCAATTAGCATTTTAGGGTCATTGGATCCCTCAGGAATTTCCTATGGGTTTTTATAATGGCAGTTTTAGATATATGAGTAAAATAAAGGGAATTTAACATTTTGTTCATAAAATACACTGGCATACCTAAAACATAAATTCTGAAGTAATTTTTTTTTTTTTAAATGTTGCCATAACAATGCTAATTAAGGAGTACAACTACCATGAGCATGGGAGCTACATGCTTTATGAAATGGACGACTGTTGCAGTCTTTATTTAGTGAAGCGTTAGCAACAATTGTGTTCAGAACAATGGCTTCAAAATCCACAAATGAGGTATGACTAATGTTCTAGAACAAAACTTAAAAGTTTCTTCAAGTCATTTTCACCACAGATCTTATTTTACTTGTAATTCGAAAATCCCTATTCAAAAATCCCATAGGATATTTCTGAGGGAACCTATGGCGAATTAGCTGTTTGTGTTTGCCATCAAATTGCAGCTCTATTGCAGCTCTATTGTCCCATATTGAAACTCTAAAAATACTCCCATATTCGTGTAGCGAAAATATAGCAACCCTTTATATATCTATACTTATCAAGCATCACTAATAAGTTTAAAAATGTATAGTGAACTGTCTGTAGCTTAACTTTTAGGGTCAAACTCTTCTGATATCTGCTTGGCTAGCTATAGGGACATCTGAAGGGCTGCATGCTTGACAGGTTGCAAATTTAAAGGGTAGTTTTGTATGTTTTAGCATTACTGCCTTTGAAGCTGTCCATCAAAGCTTTCTTGCTATTCAGGTCATCCGCAAGAACTGAGATTTGATCTTGACCCAATACCTACCATTCACATTCTTGTGCGGTCAGTGTTTGCATGGCTACCTGCATGCTAGATGCTATCTGCACAGGGTTGCTTCGTGAAAAAAGTTTTCAATTCTCCAATGGATTCCACACCATTCACAACAAGGTCTTTATGGTGCTTTCAGTCCTTAGAATTCCTCAATAAGACACTCAAGAGAGTGAAAAATGTGCTGGAACTAATTGCGTTCCAAGTGAAATTGCCTGTAATTAGCCACCTTGCATCTGAAGCAGGAAGCCCAGAGGGTGGTAGGGCACTGGTACCTTTTCCACTGCTGTGATTAGTGCTGTGAGATTTACGTACACATACTCCACACACAGACGCCCAGTACTGCAAAGGACCAGAGAGAATAAAGGAATAAAGGTTCTCTACTACTAGCATAAAGGAGCATTGATACTTTACACCTTGTTTTTTCCACTACTTTCCCAAACTGGTAGTCTTCCACATCCCACTTCCTTTGAGCATCATTCAGGGCCCTGGCTGTGAACTCTCTATCCAGCAAAGCCTTTTCCTGCACTACTGCTGTACAAGAAGTAGTTTTTTATTTATGTATTTTTTGTCATTTATACTGTATATTCCCCTCATCACACACAAGTGGCCCTTATTGTGTCATAATATCACTAACAAAAAGTGGCATTGTGGTCCTTTATGTGGACCATCTTTGGGTTACCAAGCAAATAGCATGGCATATGAATATGTAATCATCCAGTACTCATGAAACACATAAAACTGCTATGGTATAGCCATATGATACCATCCGTCCATGTTAGGACCATACCAAAATATTGTTTCAATCCCGTATTACTTTTTTTTCCACATGAAACACAAAAAGAGAAAAATGTCTAAGCAGCTCTTTACCATACAATGAAAGTGGTTGGTGATATTTACTTCCAAGCTACAATAAGTAAAAAATAAAACACCATAAAGAAAGTATCAAAACTATTGGAAATCTAATATATTAGAACTAGAGGTTTACCGGTAGTGGAATTTGCTGATACCGATAACTAAGGTGTTGGGAAAGGAAGATAACCGATTGATCGGCCAATAAAATGTATTCCCAGAATGTAAAAAAAAAATGTATACAAATAAATTCTTAAGTCTTTCCTTACTAGACACAGAGG